>NC_137805.1:28334599-28675501 GCF_963383645.1 Muscardinus avellanarius
TGGACCGGCAGGACACAGGTGGCCTTCCAAGGACAGGGTATGTGTATGAATGTCCGATCAAGGAATATATTCAAAGTCCACGAAGAAACCCGAGTGCCGAGGATGCACCGGGCCTAGAGCTGGCTTGTTTCACGTATATCATCTCCTTAACACTCCCCGCCCCGCAAAAAAGCCTATTGTCACTTGACAAGGCTTTGATGCATTCATTTTGGGTGTATGTGGTTCTGAGGATTGAAAGCAAAGGCATTCTGCCTCTGAACTTCACTCCTAGCTCTATTTTTTTTTTTTAATTTAAAAATAGGGTCCCAGCCGGGCGTGGTGGCGCACGCTTGTAATCCCTGCGCTTGGGAGGCGGAAACAGAAGGATCGAGCATGCCCGAAGTTAGACGCGCTGGCTTAAGAGACCCTGTTTCCAAATAAATATATAAAAATAGGTCTGGGAGTGTAGCTCGGAGATAGAAGGCCTTCCAGGAACCCCAGTACCACACACACACACACACACACACACACACACACACACACACACACAATAGGATCCCAATAGCCAGGTGTGGTGGCGCATGCTTGTAACCCCAGTACTTGGGAGGCAGAGACAGGAGGCCAGCCTCAGCTATTTAGCGAGGCCCTCTGCAACTTAATGAGACCCTGTTTCCAGATAAAATATAAAATAGATCTGGGAGTGTAGCCTTAAGGTAAAAAGCCCCTGGGTTCCATCTCCAGTACCACAATAAATAAATAAGTAAACAGGGTCCCACTAAGTTGCTTACTACATTGCTGAGGCTGTCCTTGAACCTGCAACCCTCCTGTGTCAGCCTCCCAGATAGTAGGATTGCAGGCGTGTGCCACCATGCCTGGCTTAGTATATACTTTTAAAATGGAATGGAAGAGTCTATGGAGTCCATAAGGAATGTCTTAACATCATAGATTTGTATTCACTTTACTGTCAGGAATCAGTATTATGGCAGGACAGTTGGAATGCCCAGGTTCTGAGTCTACTATACTTTCCCCCAATCCTGCCAAATGACTTTTAAACATCAGTGTGCATAAGAACTACCGCTTGTGGTAACACACAACACACGGACACACAAAACAATTACGCTGTGCTTTATGGCTGGCTCGAGGGGCTTTTAATGGTAATTTCGACTCTGGCCAGTTGTCTTCTCATGAGCTGCCTTGAGAAGTTTACCCCGTGTGACATGCGGTTCTGCTCTGTGCTATAATTCTCCCTTGCAGCTCACTGCCCCGTAGATGTTGCCTTACAGCACTGCGTCTGGTCACCTCAGGCGCGATTCTACGCCTGGCCAGACGGCTCTGCGATGGTATGCTCACTCACGCGCTGTCACCACAAGTAAACCCTGCCTCCTGCGGCAGGGGGACCCTGTCCTGGTGTCGTCTCCTTCCCTTGAGTGTGGGTGGGTCCTGCCACTTGCTGTTATTTTTTAATTAATTAATTAATTAATTTATTTTGCGGTACTGGGGATGGAATCCAGGGGCATTATACCTCCAAACTACACCCCCAGCCCTATTTTTATATTTATTATTATTATTATTATTATTATTATTATTATTTATTATTAGTGGGTCTGGGATAGGAACCCAGGAGCATTCAACCTCTGAGCTACACCCCTTGCCGTATTTTTTATTCTTTATTTTGAAACTGGGTCTCACTGAGTTGCAGAGGGCCTCACTAAGTAGCTGAGGCTGGCCACGAACTGCGATCCTCCGGTCTCAGCCTCCCAAATGCTGGGATGACAAGCATGCGCCTACCATGCCCGGCTTTTATTCTTTATTTTGAAACAGGGTCTCACTGAGTTGCAGAGGGTCTCACTAAGTAGCTGAGGCTGTTCATGAACCGCGATCCTCCTGTCCCAGCCTCCCGAATGCTGGGATGACAAGCCTGCGCCACCACCCAGCTTCCTTTTTTAATTTTTTACATACACTTTTTTTGTGCATTGTAGTCATACATCTTAATGGGATAAAAAACTTGTAGAGATTTACATGCATGCATCACCCAGTCAGCCCAACTCAATCCCTAGCCCCTTCCCTCCCCCTCCCTCCTACCCATGGCTGGCTTCCTGACTGACTCTGATATGTTTAAGTACATCATTTGTTTAAAGAGTTTCCCTCCCCCCTCCCATCCCCTCAGATAGGTCACCTTAATTGCTCCTCATAGGGCCCCTTCTCCATCTAGAGTTCCTCCTGCTACCCATTTCTCCCTAGTTTTCGCACAGCAGGAAAAGCATCTGATTTCTGATTTTTTGTGACGTTTCACTGGGTGATGATCAAATGTCACTTCCATGATTATGAGGCATAGGGTTGTCCTGTCCATCTTGCCAGTGGCTCTATCTCACTGGCTGTGATGAAGTAGGGGGATGGGTTGGGAACCCCACTTGGGCTAAGTCTAGCCAGTCCTTGGTTCCATGGCTTCTCGGAGTTGAGCGTAGCCGCCAGTCAACCAGCAAGAAACCAGAGTCCTGGGTCCCAGAGCCACAGGAAGTGAATGCAAGTGGATCGTTCCCCGGCTGAGCCTCTGATGAGGCTGCAGCCCTGGCCAGCACCCGGATAGCAACATTGCAAGCCCAGAAAGCTTCACCATGTGAGAGGGCCCCCTGACTCATGTGGACCTCTAATGCCCAGACACTAAGAAACATAGCAAGGCTGTTTTAAAACACTAATTTGGAGGAGTTAGCTACATAGCAGCAGATATAATGCACACAGTCAGGATTTGGGGGCAGCTCTGAGACCACTTCAAGGCTTTCCAGCTGAGAATCTTTGATCTAGTCTAACAGGGACAGGGAAACCGAGGCCCACAGAAGAGAACACGTTTATGAGAGTCATTCGGTCCTAATCCTGCCTCTGAGACCTTCTCCACCCCAAAGACCATATGATTCCTGCTTCTCCATTTCCCTAACTATGAAACAAAGAGTTGGACCAGCTGACCTGAGAGGGCAATTTAATCTTTAGTCAGGTCTCCTGTTTCCAGGGCCCCTGCCTGCCTTATTTCAAAATATGTTCTTTAGAACACTTGTTTTAAAGGATTCCAGGTGGAGGGGGAAAAAAATCCTGCTGTTAGATGCAGTCGGGAGGTGCTGAGTTAAATGTCT
Source organism: Muscardinus avellanarius (assembly GCF_963383645.1). Classification (NCBI taxonomy): domain Eukaryota; kingdom Metazoa; phylum Chordata; class Mammalia; order Rodentia; family Gliridae; genus Muscardinus; species Muscardinus avellanarius. The sequence continues at coordinate 28,337,704 of NC_137805.1, forward strand.
AATGGGCCTCTTCACTTCAGGACCCCTCAGAGCTATTCATTTGCTCATGACCACCGGGGATGTCCAAAACGGAAACTGGAATCAGTAGCAGTTTACATACGCGTTTGATCGTGAATTCTCCCCACGTTCTCCCCTGAGTTTGGGGACTAATGTTTCAGAGGGCACACTTTCAAAGGAAGGCCACGAACTCCACAACAGCGATCAAAACTCTCCTCCAGATGGAAAGAAGGATCTGAGTCAAGAGTCTTCATGTTCTTTCTGTTCTCCAATGACTTTGAGTAACAGGAAGCTAGATCACTGAGATCCAACGAGGAGCATGGCTGATCCTGCCAGACAGGCGCAGGCGAGGAGAAGGCCATGTTAACACGCTAATCCCGCTCGCTCCACTGGTAGTACGAGGATTTGGGAGACATATGTGGCTGATGCTGGAGACACACATCCTGCTGTTCCCGAGGGAATACAATGCTTTCTTCTTATCAGAAGCCTCCTGCCCATGAAGCGCTACTAAACACCTGTAAGATGTGCAATGGATTCCCTTCCCTTCCCTACTTCCTTCCTCTCTTCCTTTTCTCTTTCTCCTCTCTCTTTCCTTCTCCTCTGTCATCTCTTTTTTGTTTTTGTTTTTGTTTTTGTTACTGGGAATTGTACCTAGGAAGGGTCTACCACTGAACTACACCTCCAGCCCTTTTTACTTTTTTATTTTTAAACAGGGTGTCACTAAAGTTACTATGCACTGACTTTGAACCTACAATCTTCTGGTCTCATCCTTCCAAATACTGAGATTACAGGTGTGCGCCATACCTGGCTCTTTCTTCTGTTTTTTTTTTTTTTTTTTTTTTTTTTTCTGGTACTGGGGATGGAACCTTTCTATCTCGGGGCTACACTCCCAGACCCATTTTATATTTCTATTTGGAAACAGGGTCTCTTAAGCCAGCGCGGCTGGCTTCGAACCTGCACCTGCGCACGCCACCGCGCCCCGGTGTTGTTCTCTGTTTTGATGAAGGGCTTTGCCTGCCTTGCTCGGGGTAGGAGTTGGGTGGGAGGGTGGGAATGAAAAGCCACAGCTCCAGACTGTCACATCTGAAGCCTAGAATCCAGTTTGCAGTTGAATACTTCTTGAAGTAGCCCAGCAAGCCATTCAAACTAAGAGAATAGGATAGCTAAAGGACCCAGGGCAGTCATTTTCTAAGACTCCTTGGCAATACAAAGAATCCATGAAAAGCAGGTAATTTGAGTATCCTATTATTAGCCAGTGTGTGTGTGTGTGTGTGTGTGTGTGTGTGTGTGTGTTTCTTCTCTGTCTTGCCTGCTGGTGAACTAACCTTGTTTCTAAGAATCAGTGTTCTGCACCCAGCCCCGAGTTCTCTGTCATTGTTAAAAATCATCCCCCCCCCCCACATAAGGCTTCAGGAACATGATAATTGATCTCAATACCAAACATCCAACCTTCCCAGCTGCTTGAACAGGGCACTGAATTTTAACCTCGCCTTCCAGAGCTCCTGAGTTTAACCACAGCCGTGTGGCCTCATTCTAATAATGGATTATTTTTGTGAGAGAAACACAGTAATGGGGAACGCCAACTTGATGAAACAGAGGAGAAGAAAACAGACATTATGAATAAAATATGCGGGCAGAAAAATGTACAAATGACCAGGGCATGCTGACACAATAAAGTGTTTTGAACTGCCCTCCAGGCAAAATACATATTTTTCAAACTCGTTAAGTTCTATATGTTAAAAAAAAAAAAAGAGAGAGAGAGAAGAAGTCTTTCCCGGTGACCCAGGGCAGCCCAGCCCGCATTCGACATGAATCATTCCTCAGTGTCGCCGGCCTTTTGCTGCACAACATCAATTTCCTCGAGTCCTTAGCTGACTGCATGGCCACACGTGCGCACGCACATCACCGTCCAGACACCCTGCCTTTCCCCACTTAGCAGCTGACATCAGCTTTCAACACCGCACGATTATGCTACGAGTCGCTGGTGTCACTGTGCACACGCCGAGTGTGAACTCTGCGAAAGCACAGGACCCGGAGTCAACATTTTCCATTTTCCTGTACTCCCTTGGAGGAGGAGGAGGAGGGGAGGAGGAGGGGGAGGGGAGGAGGAGGGGGGGAGGAGGAGGAGGGGAGGAGGAGGAGGGGAGGAGGAGGAAGAGGAGGGGAGGAGGAGGAGGAGGAGGGGAGGAGGAGGGGGGGAGGAGGAGGAGGGGAGGAGGAGGAGGGGGGGAGGAGGAGGAGGGGAGGAGGAGGGGGGGAGGAGGAGGAGGAGGAGGAGAAGAAGAAGGAGAAGAAGAAGAAGAAGAAGAAGAAGAAGAAGAAGAAGAAGAAGAAGAAGAGGCAGATACCGTCCAAAGAATTAAAAACTACCCTCAGTCTGTCTTTCCAGAGAACCTTGAGTATTTTTCTAAGCAGGGATGAAGCCTGAATTCCCCAGCACACAAGTCTCTTTATTCTCCCTCCTTTCCCCATCTGATAAATATTTGTCTTGGGTCAGGAACATCCCTGGGCTCTTGATAAGCTGCAATCTCTGCCCTTCCAGAGGCAGGCGTGCCTCCAGTTGGGTGTGGTGGTGCACACCTGTAATCCCAATACTTGGGAGGCCGAGATAGAAGGAATGCGGGGAGGCCAGTACATGATAATTTAGCGAGACCCTGTTTCAAGTAAACAAATGAATGAATGATTAATTAAGTAATTAATAGGGCTGAGGGTGTAGCTTGGAGGTAAAATGCCCCTGAACTCAGTCTCCAGTACCACAATCACCAATAGAAGAGAGAGAAAAAAAGATGACTTGGGAAAAGAATATGTGCAAATAAGTGCAGAGGGATGGAGTTCTGAGGGTTGTCATTTCTTCCCTTCCCCGAACCTCCCTGAAAGAGGGACTAGCAGCCGCTCGCACCCCCAGAATGACACGTCATCTCTGGGTCCTAGCAGTGCTCATGTCTCTACTTTAGCATCTCCAGCTGGGGTTAAGAAATATTTGTGCCCAGAAGGGAATCTCCCAAGAAACTAGAAATAGCCTGTATTTTCACCCAGGGGGTGGTTACATGTATGTAAACATATGTAGAATTTGCCAAACTTTACATATGATCTTTATGCATTCTACTGTGGGTAAGATAACCTCCATTTTTTTTTTTTTTTGGTGGTACTGGGGATGGAACCCAGGGGCTTTTCTACCTCCGGGCTATACTCCCAGACCTATTTTATACTTTATTTGGAAACAGGGTCTCACTAAATTGCTGAGAGCCTCACTAAGTAGCCGAGGCTGGCTTCGAACCCGCGCGATCCTCCTGTCTCAGCCTCCCCAATGCTGGGATTATAAACGTGTGCCACCACGCCTGGCTGGACCTCCATTTTTTTAAAAGGTAGAAAAAGCCAGTTGTGGTGCGCATACTTACAATCTCAGTACTTGGGAAGGCTGAGACAGGAGGATTGCAGGTTTGAGGACAGCTTTAGCAAATAGTGAGACTTTCGTCAAACTAGTGAACCCTGTTTCAAAATAAAAATAATTAGGGCTGGGAAAATACCTCAGAGTTAGAATGCCCCTGGGGCTCATCCTCCTGTGTCACAAAAACAAAAGAAAACAAAAAGTAAGGAAAAAAAAGACACCACCCCACGTCTCAGTCCTATTCTGCTTTAAATAGCCCCAGCTTTAGAACGTCCTAGAAGTTCCCAGGCGTCCATCTTGGGTAGCCAGGGCTGGGACCCTGTCTGCAGGCAGTTAGATGCCGGCGGCTGTGGAGAAAGGTGCAGGGAGCCCTGAGCTGTTTGTGTTGGCAGGAACAGAACCGTCACCACTTCCCGGTGGTGCTGGCCACCCAAGCACAGTCCCTGGGGCTGGGGTGTTTCTCGGTTGTTCTCTTGCTCAAGATGGGAGCTAGTTGGCCCTCTAGAAGGAGAAGCAGCGGGCAGAGGAGCCAGGAGAGGGAGTGGACGAGTTCTGGGTTCCAGGGGGGAATAAGGAACTGGGGTGTGGCAACATGTTAGTACAGGTCAGGATTCTAGGATGCCACAGGCTGATGGTGTTACTTTAGCTAAGTCACAGGACAGGTTGGAGCCTCGCTCTCCTGATCTTGAAGTAACTCTTCTCTGGACTTCTCTGCTTTAACATTCAAAGTCCTGGGTCCTGGGAAACCCCTTAGTTCAGACAAACTGAGGGGGGTCTTCTCTCCATGGGTAAGTCGAGGCAATCAGACCTGCACTTCTGGGGGTTACTGGGAGGGAAAACTATTATAATATAAAATGCTCAGCACCTGGCCTGGCAGTGCCAGCGTCCACTAAATGATCACCATAATGACCTGTAGGTTTGGGTTCAGGGAGACCCCTTCTGTTGTTTTGTGGGGTTAGTCCAGGAAGGATCTGGTACACGTTAGGCACACAATAAATATGAATAAAATGAATGCTCATCTGAGCCTCAGATTTCATTACCCAAATTAGAAATCTTCTCCTTTCTTAATTATGAGGGCACGCTTTCAAACTGTTTAATGACATCTTGTTTCATAGCCCGCTTAATAAATCTTTGCTGCCAACGGCAAGTTCTCCATGTCGGCAAATCATCTAAATATTTAACTGATTTTCTTTTCTTCTCTCTCCCAAGGTTTCCTTGCAGACTCTCGGCACTGTGTAGCTGATGAGCAGAGAGGAGGTCCAGCAGCAAAACCCCCAACCATGCTGGGCGTGGTGGCGCACGCTTGTGAGCCCAGCATCGGGGAACCTGAGACAGGAGGGCCGTGGTTCACAGACAGACCCAGCTACTTGGTGAGGCCCTTTGCAACTCAGTGAGACCCGGTTTCAAAATAAAGAATAAAAAAATAGGGCTGCAGGTGTAGCTTGGAGGTAGAATGCCCCTGGGTTCCATCCCCAGTACTGCAAAAAAACACAAAACAAAACAAACAAAACACCCAAGGCCCAACCACTTCAAATCTACAAACCTCAGCCCTTCCTTCCTTCCTTCCTTCCTCTGAAATGGCTGGTCCTGTTGTGTCCTCATTCTCAAGTCACGACTCCCTATCCCAACCTGCCTCTGTTCTTGTTTTCTCTACCAAAGGGCCTGAAAATTTAAATACTCATCTCCCATTTCCTCAGCCTCACCTTCAGCTAAGTATGGCCAACTCCATGGATCTGGCGAATGAGAAAGAGATACTACAGATGAGCAAATAGGGCGACCTCACTGAGGGGATGGGAGGGGAGAGGGAAATTCCCTAATGCACATGAGGTAGTCAATCACTAAGCCAAGCATGAGAAGGAGGGAGGGAGAGGGAATGGGCGGGAACTGGGCCAGGGCTCACTGGGTGATGTGTGCATGTATGCCTCTGATAGGTCGAGCCCCCCTCACATCCCCCCACGTGACCCCTCAACGGGGACAGGTCGCAGACCCCGGAAGCCAGAAGCGGAGATATCGTGAGACTCTGGGTGTCACCAGACTCCAAACATCGTGAGACAGACTCCAGGGGTTCGGAGACTAAAGATGTCCCGAGATAATCAGCAAGCCTATAAAACATCAGCGCTTCCGCTCCGCCACTCAGCCGGCCGATTGGGACTACACACAACTCTCCAAACGCGTGGCTCATTGGTCCCTTCCGCCACAGCCCGCTGACTCCCCGAGGGTGCCAGGTCTGAATAAAGCAGCAGCTTTCGATAACCTGGCTGGTGTTTTACCTCCTTCGCGACTCCCTAGCTCCAATTTCAACATTTCAGTCTCCACCACCTTGTACCCCACTAAGATGTATGACTACAAACAAATTTTAAAAAGGGAGGGGAGAAAAAGACAACTGTGGGACACAGCACATCTCAGCTGTAACAAATAAAATTCAAATACTGAGAAGGCAACGTCTTGACCAAAAAAAAAAAAAAAAAAAAAAAAAAAGGAGAAGATATTTATGAACTAAAAAACAAACGGGAACCATGGCAGAAGGAAATCCAATACTCTGCAGGTGAGAGCCACTGCAAAGAAGCCGAGCGCATGACTGACCTGGTGTTGGGACAGGCGCTATCGCAGGCCACAGCCCGAATTGCAACTTCTGGCTCTGTCTTCACAGCCCCCAAAATCCCGACAAGTAATCCAAGAACTTGAAGTGCAGAAAGCGGCGGCAGAGCTCCGACATCTTAAGTGACCAAGCACCGTGCTTCAGGATGCAGAGAATTATCCAAAAGCCTGTGGTCACCAAGGCGGCACCCGCAGCGGCACACTGTGCCCTTGAGAGACCGGGCACGCAGGAGAGCAAGGTAACCACGTTGCGTTACTCGGCAGATGACTGCCCAGGGCAGCTGCGGGGACCCAGTGGGCTAAGATCTGGCGGCTGGTCCTGGAGGTAGTCCAGTTAGCACCTCCAGAGACACAGGAAAGGTCCATAGTACCCAGGGCATGGTGCCTGCGCAGGGTCACAGGGGGTCACTCCGAGCTACACTGGACATCTTCCCCTGGTGCGTAGGGAAGTGTGGGGCCCAGGGCCAGAAGGGCAGAGCCCAGGGCCGGAAGGTGCAGGGCCCAGGGCCGGAAGGCACATAACCCAGGGGCCGGAAGGGGCAGAGTCCAGGCCAGGGCCGGAAGGCGCAGATCCCAGGGCCGGAAGGTGTTGAACCCAGGGCCAGAAGGGCAGAGCCCAGGGCCGGAAGGGGTAGAACCCAGGGCCAAAAGTGTAGAACTCAGGGCCGGAAGGGCAGAGCCCAGGGCCGGAAGGGGCAGAGCCCAGGGTCGGAAGGTGCAGAACCCAGGGCCGGAAGGCGTTGAACCCAGGGCAGGAAGGGCAGAGCCCAGGGCTGGAAGGGGTAGAGCCCAGGGCTAGAAGGCACAGAACACAGCCTGGAAAGGGCAGAGCACACCCACATCCAGAAATCATGGAGCTGAAGGCCTGGAAGCTCAAAGCACAGGGCTTGAGATCACAGAGCCCAGGGTGGAGAGCACAGAGTCAGGGCCAGAGGGCGCCAAGCCCAGGGTGGGAGGGTGAGGACCACAGGGCCAGAGAGAACAGAGCCCAGGGCCAGAGTGCAGAGCCCAGGCCGGGAAGCACAGAGCCCAGGGTGGGAAAATGCAGAACCTCAAGCTTACACGGAACTCATTCACAGTGACACCCAGCGCCCTGACACCTGAGCACAAAGCTGTCAGAGGCAAGAGAGGGCTGTAAACTCTCATAGAGTGGGTCCAAAGGCTGACAATAGGTTACGGAGCAAATGAGAAACACTGGAACATACTCCAGAATCTACCACAATGAACAGACAGATATTATACGGGCCTGGGCCCTATATACGTAAATTAGCAGGACTGCTGTTTTTCTTTTTGTATTTGTTTTTCTTTCACACTGTTGCTAGTTCTTTTTGTTCTTTTTCTTTTTTTTCTTTCCTTTTTTATTTTGGTTGGTTTTTTGTCTTTGATTTTTAATTGTTAATTTCTGTAACTTGTTTTGTTACTTTATGCAAGTTTGTTTGCTCCGTCCCCCATTCCTTTATAAGCTTCCTCCCTCCAGCCTATCTACTCTATTCTTTCACAACTTTTCCCCCATACTGTGTCACCCTGTTTTATATTCATGCTATTTCATATCTTCCTACCTAAATCCTCTCTACTAACTACAAGAACCCTACTATCTAACCTCTCATTCTCTACCAGATACTACCGTATGATACTTACATTCTTACTTAACTTAATCATATTCTCTACTTAATGGACTTCTGTATCCATCACCTCAGCTCCTCCCCACCTCACCCAACCCTCACCATTGAATAAATCACTGCTTACTGTGCACAAGCCTCCTGCCTTCTCTAAATCCCCACTGCTAAGATTGGAACAGATAGATTATCCACAGAGTCACACGCACAAAGTAAGAAAATGACATCAGAAAAACAAACCTGAGAGCCCTGAAAATCTGAGAACTAGGAATAGTGAGGAAATGGGGGAAATCGTGAACACTGACCTACAAGAACTGCAAGGAGGAGAATTCTGAATCCTGATCTTCAGTATGATGAAAGGCCTCACAGTAAGTGTACAGGAAATGAAAGAGGAAAGGGAGACACTAAGAATCAGAAAGAGGCCTGGAATGAAACGAAAGAGTCAATAAATCCATAGAAAGAAATTCTGGAAGATTAGATGAAATGGAAAACAGAATATCACTGTTAGAGGACAGTTCATTCAAAACCGAAAGCACAGTCCACAGTATCCAGGAGGCATTACAATAACAAAACCTAAACAGCCAACTATGGGACGACATGAAACGTCCTAATTCACAGATAAGACACTGAAGAAGGAAGAGAGGCACAAACCAAGGGTATTCATAATCTCTTCAGAGAAGTAATAGCAGAGGATTTTTTTTTTATGGTACTGGGGTTCCTGGAAGCCCTTCTACCTCCGGGCTACACTCCCAGACCAATTTTTTATTTTTGGAAACAGCGTCTCTTAAGCCAGCAGGTCTCTTAAGAACCTGCGCGATGCTCCTGTCTCTGCCTCCCAAGTGCGAGGATTACAAGCGTGCGCCACCATGCCCGGCGATATCAGAGGATTTTCAAACATAGAAAGAGACTTGGACATACATGTACAGGAGACATAGAGAACACCGTTAAGACAAGATCAAAGAAGGACCTCCCCACACCATGTAATAATCAGAATGACAGCAAAAGAATGGAGGACGTACAGGGACAAAACAATAAAAATCACTCTAGACTTTACAACCCAAGTCATGAATGCCAGAAGAAACTGGTATGATGTAACCCAGATCTTGGAAGACAACAACTTCCAACCAAAACTGCTATATTCAGGGATTAATTAAGGAGAAAGGGCTGTCCCCAACTTGGGTCAACTCCAGGGAAGTGATTAAAAAAAGTTGCTACTAGAGCCAGGCATGGTGGCCCACACGTGTAATCCCAGTACTCGGGAGGCTGAGACAGGAGGATCTGGGTTTGTGGCCAGCCTCAGCTACTTAGGAGGCTCTCTGCAACTTAATGAGACCCATTCCATATTTTTTTTTACTTTTTTTTCAGTACAGGGATAGAACTCAGGGGCATTCTACTTCCGAGCTACATCCCCAGCCCTATATTTTTATTCTTCATTTTGAAACAGGATCTCACTGAGTTGCACAGGATCTAAGTATCTGAGGCTGGCTGCAAACCACTGATCTTCCTATCTCAGCCTCCCTAGTACTGGGATTATAAGTGTGAGCCACCACGCCTGGCTCAGGATTTGTTTAAACCACGTTCCAGCTCTTCTTTTGAAAATGAAAATATGAGAAACCTTCTGACATTGCCTAATATTAAATGAAGCTTTTAAAAAAGTCCCAAGATGGATCTTTCAAAGAAATATTTGTCTCATTGAAAAACAAGTTCTCTGATTAAGCAACTAAGTCTTAACTAAATAGACCATGACCATTGTCTAAAGGTCACTGAAAGGCAGAGGGGATAGGGCAGTAAATTTGTCCCTCTCTCCATCGGTATCTAAAGTTTAAAAATTTTCTTACAGAGCACATGTTTTAAAGTAACTAGATATTTGGGCCGTTGCCTGTGTGTACTGAAGGAAAAAGAAATCTTTGCTCTGTTTTTTGGTGAATCAAAGTGCAGCTGTGCATTTGAAAATTATTTGAGAAAGTGTACCCGATGAGAGGGCACAGGAGAAAGAATCTGAAGATGTCTAGCTGCTGGCGTTCATGGGTGTGGAAATTAGCTCTGCTCGTGGAGGGCGTGGCTTCCAGTGATTACACTGCTGCTATTTTGAGTAATGAGATGGGGTTCCTGCACAGCAAGAGGTAGATTTTTACTGGGTTCATTTAAATTTCATGGAAATGAGTATTTATTAGTTGACATCCACGGAGGCCCATCCCATCCAGGGCTCGCTGAGACAAAAAGAAACCAGAAACCCAAAAAACAAAACCCAAGTGCCTATAAAGTATTAATCCCCTTATGCATTTCCTCAGATGGAGCTATTTAATTGCCTGCAGGACTGACCTTGTCCTGAGATCTAATCCTGGGCAATGCGAAGAAGGATCGAGAAGCTGAAGGAGCACCCACTTTCCCACCCAGCACCCGTCCACTGTGGAAAGGGAGCAGACTGGGCTTCAAGGCTTGTGCTTGCCACAGAGCGAGGGTTTATGAACAGGAACTATTCCACCTCATGCTACTGCCTACAGGAAAGAATAAAAGTCAGTCATGAACAGGGTTTTCTGAGGCTGGGATCATGAGATCAAAACGGGTCTCCAAATGGTGTCTGCATCATGGTGGAGAATTTGGGAGCCCTTGTCCGCGTCCACGAATCGAAGAAGTGTCTGCAACGCGGTGTGGCCACTCGATGCTCGTGTGAAGACGTGGACTCGCAGAGAGCCCGGACCGGCTGGGAAGATGCCCGACAACACAAGTCAACTCACATGGAAAAGAACCAACCGTGTGGGTCAGCTCCCCAGCACAACCCAACGCCATGGCAACCGAACTCCCCGTGCCCTCCCCTGGGTATTTCTTCAACTAGTGCCCCCCCCCCCATTTTCCTTTTCCAGGAGTGTTCTCAAAACTGATTTAAATATTATGATATTCTCAACTGCGAGTGCTAAGTGGGAGATGGATTCATGTTGGCTGGGAAGCCTCTTAAAATACACACTTTTCTTCCTCAAATGGCTCTGCCACGAAGGTGAATTTTCTAACAGAAGGTTCCTTTAAAAAAAAAAAAAAAACTTCGAAGTTGGGGACTCAAGCTGGCTCCGAGCTTTTAGGGATGACTGGGTTAAAGTTGCCAAGCAACTGAGTAAGAATAAGAGGGAAAGCGCCGTGCAACGGAAATGTTGCTTCTTGCAAAGGCTTATCTGTTGTTATTTTTTCTTTCTTCTTCTTTTTTTAAATGTGGCTTTTCCTGTTACCAACTCGCTTCTGGCCAGGGGTGTGAGGTGTTCCATGCGTATAAACATCAAGGCTTAGTTTGCTTTGGGGGAAGGGCATAGGCTAGTAGATACTGGGCAATTACTACCAGCTGAGAGTACCTTTAATTTTCTGGGCAAAGCAGGAGGCAGCTGTATTTTAACATCTTCCTTTTACAGTGAGAGAGAAAGAGGAAAGAGAGGGTAAGCAGCCTGCCCCAGGTCGCACGGTCACGGAGAAAGGCTGATGTGGAACTTCTAGCTTGATGATCCTGCAAATGCACGTTCTTTCTGCTACATCAAGGTATTGCTAACAGTTATTTCTTTTTATCTTTTAGAAGTCATTCTGTCTACAGTTCCTTCAAGCCTTGGAGTTATTTAACACACAAAAACAAATACACAACACCTCTCCTTGAGATGAAAAGAGGAAAGGGGGCCAATCATGGGCCCCCTTCCTCCTTCCTGCTTTCTCTCTGAAGTCCAAAGAGCCTTAGCCAAATCCACCTGCTGTCGGCAGTGCACCTGACATTAGTTTTCGATGTTGGCCAAGAGACAGAGCTGAACTGACCGCAGGTCCATTCTCTCCCCAAATCACACTGATTTTGACAGACGCCATTCACCTTAAAAGAAGAGGATGGGCTGCTGGTGGTAGTAGGGAGTAACCATTCTATCTTACATACTTTTCGATATTAAGTTTCAGATTTAGACAGGTGTGATGGCACATGCCTATAATCCCAGTGCTTGAGAGGCGGAGACAGGAGGATCACAGGTTCGAGGCCAGCCTCAGCAACTTAGGGAGACTTTCCATATAAAAAAAAAAACGTCTGGGGTGTAGAATACCCCTGGGTTCAATCCCCAATACCAACACACACACACACACACACACACACACACACACACACACAGCAAGCACTAATGCTCCCAATCTTTGGTGGGGAAAATCTCCCCCGGGTGAACACGGGAAGTTGCATTCTCCAAGAAGTTTCAGCAACTGCCTCGAGGTTGGGAGATGGGAAGGAACTGGGACAGAACAAGATGTCCAGGGTGGTTTTTATACTTCTGACCTTAAAAGGCATGCATTGAGATGTAGCGCTTAGTGATTTCACAGATCCCAAACCGGCACCGTCTCAAAGGCCTCTTGAACGCAGCCTGAGGTGCGACCTTTGCCGCAGTCCCCCTCCTCTCTCCTGAAGATCACTGTGAAGTCATGCCACTGAACCTAGCAAGATGCGAAAGCTGGCGGGAAGTCACCAACTCAGGTTAGTGAGGGTTCACTGGGGGCCGGGCTTAAGAAAATCTGAAAATTGCTGGCTTTGTGGCTGAGAGTAATAAACACTTTGTTTGCGAGTGTCTTTGGCTTGCCTTTGTGTGGTGGCTTAGTTTCAGCAATACTTTCCTGGCAGGGAATTAGCTTAACAGCATGAAGGACGTTAAAGAAGATAAACCCAGGGCGAGGGGAGCATGCTTGAGTTTTTTTTTCTTCTCCATTTTATTTTCCATTTTCAATTGTAAAGAATGAAATTGCACCATCATGCCGGAGAATACGTCATTCTTTGATGGGCTTTGGGTAGTGCTGGGGCGGGGGAAGGCATCCCCTGGAACCTGAAACTCTTGGTGCAAAAGTGAATTGTACAAGTAAGAACTTCCAAACCGTAGCTGCCTAATTAAATCCTTAAAGGCTCACCAGCAAGTAGGGACATGTGGCCAACACTGGAACTTTAGTCAGAAGAGCTGGCTTGCTGAGTCGTGCCAAAGGCCAGGCTCTCTGTACGCCACACGGTGAAACCATATTATTCTGTGATTGGGACAATCGACAAAGCAAAATTGGAAGAGAGTGATGTGCGGAATAGCTGGTTAGACTTAGAATTGAAAACAAACAAAGAGAGCCAACACCAACACCAAAATAACAAAAGAAAAAGCAGTTATGCTTGAGATAAGAAAACAGCACTCGTTTTTAAACAGGGAAACCCATTAACCTATTTTATAATAGAATCTTATTTTTTAAAAAGACAATCAGACACAATAATGAAGTGGCAAGCCGACAAGCTCTTGTAATTTAAGAGGAAAATGGCACTTTGAATTATTTTACGTAAATCTTTGGGGCAGGGGATTCCAATTATCTGATTAATTATCCAATTAGCTGCTTCAGTTCTTGCTTGACCTTGTTAGTGGGAATAGTGTGTCCAAACATCCCAGTTCTGTCTTAAAACAGGGCGTGGCTTATCTCTTCCATGGAACAGATGGGACTGGTGGACCATCCGTCATCTTCTAAGCTGCAGGCTTGCCCAAGGATAAGATGATACCCGGGCTCTGGCCTTCTCCTCCAGCCCTGGGACTCTGTCATCAACTAGGGTGTGCAATTCCCAGGGGCTGCTAGGCTCCAAGAGTCTTATCTATGTGCCTTAAAAAAAAAAGATGTATAAACCCTTTGGAACAAACAGATTCACACCTCGACAGAAGTGCTTTCTGACTTAGAGCAGTTAATCTAAATCAAGGCAAAAGGAAGCTTAGGGTAGTTATTTGACCAATCCTTTCTAAGGGGGAAATGTAAAATTCACCTGGAGTGGGGAGAGAGAGGAAGGGGGTAGAGAGAGGGGGGGAGGGGCTTCCCACCATCCTCTGTTATATTCTTACTAGGGCACCGTGTTATATTCCTCAAAGGGTGAGTGAGATACCCCGTTATTCCTGGGCTGCACATCTCGCCCTGCAGCGACTTCCCAGTGGCTCCTGCTGCATACTGATGCTCTGCGCCCCTCCGCGCAGCAATCCACCTCCTCTTGCCTGTCTCAACACCCAATTCACTTCTGTTTCTCAAGCAAGCCGTGGTCCCTCTTGGAGCAGAAACTGGCCTTTGCCTTTGCTTGGGACTCTTTTTCTCCAGCCCCCCACCCCCACCCAGCCAGTTCTAATGATTGATGTCTCAGCAAAAAAAGGCCACTTCTTCTTTTATTTTTTTAGTGGTACTGGGGTTCCTGGAAACCCTTCTACCTCCAGGCTACACTCCCAGACCTATTTTATATTTATTTTTATTTGGAAACAGGGTCTCCTAAGCCAGCGTGCGCGGCTGGCTTTGAACTTGCGCAATCCTCCTGTCTCCGCCTCCCAAGCACAGGGATTACAAGCGTGCGCCACCACGCCCGGCTTTTTGTTTGTTTGTTTGTTCTTTGCTTATTTGTTTTTCCCAGGGGGTCTTTTTGGAACCGGGGATCAAAACCAGAGCGCTGCACCTGCAAAGCAGACACTTTGCCACTGGGCTATATCCCGGCTCCTTAATAAAGGCCACTTCTTCTGAATGGCTCCTCCGGCCACCCTCACTGTCCTCAGTTCCAGCCCATGGTGATGCCTTCTTGGCACCACTCTAGGACAGCCTGGCATACTTTGCTGTCTTTCTCTCACCTGCCCCGTCCCTGTAAAACATGGCATTACAGGTGAGCGTAGGTGTCATGTGCCTTTATCTCAGAGTTCTCGGGGCAAGTGGATTTGCTTCAGGCAAGACATCTCCTTCTTCCTTCATTCTTCCCATTGCGTAAGAAGCCAACGTGGAAGCCTGGTTCTTGGCGGGGTCTCTGGACCCACACAAGCTCTGTTGCAGGGTTTAGCTGTCTCTTGGCTTGGGGAAAACATTCAAAGCTTGCATCAGAAACGGGTGACTAGGCAAAACTTTCAGTTGCCTGGAACAGGAAAAAGATGAGAGACGTATTTCTTGGTTTTTATCACTCTAACCTTAACCTTGGACCAAAAACAGACAGGAGTTTCTAGGAAGATGGCTTTGACCTCAGACCAGAGAAGAACGGGATGAACTGGAGTTATGATAAAGGACGAAGACATTTCGAGGCTATGTTTGACGAAAAAGATAAAGGGCAGGGGAGGAACAGGGCTGAAGATGAGACATTCCTGGGAGTGATAGCACAGCTGGACCAGCTGTTTTTAACAGCACTTTCCACTGGTCTCGATGCGCCGTTTTGTGTGAGGGACCACAATACTGGGCTGCGTTCAAAGTGCTTAACTCTGAAATACTGGGACTTATGGGCGTGTTGTGTGTGTGTGTGGGGGGACCATGCCACAGGAAAGATTGCAATCTTTTAATAATAAAAGCTTACAGCAACAAAGCTTCATGATCACACTAATATATCCTGACATCTGATCTTTCCCTTAAGTCCGGAGGTGGGCAGCTTGGCATTGTGAAACCCACGGTGAATTGCAAATTCCCCAACAAGAGAAATCCATTTCTGGACTTGAAACAATAACCCAGACCTAGAGCTGAAGAATATATGAAGAAAGCACAGCATTCCACAAATAAATGGAGATGGGTTAGCTAGAGCTGATCTCAGGAATGGTAAGCAATCCAACTCAGAGTTTACTCTGGTCATTGTAGACCCACACGGTACAGAATTCTTCAGCACCATCTTAGCTAAAGCACGGACCACACATCATCAGATAGGCAGGAGGGACTGAGGGGACACAGGCCCAGCAACAGAAAGCACAACTATAGTGAGCGGGGGAGAGAGACAGAGACTGAGACAGGCTGCTCGGTTACATGCTCTTCCAAACCCTCTAGGAGAAAGTCTCGGTCTACAGGGCGCAGTGGCCACGCTTGTAATCCCCGCGCTTGGGAGGCGGAGACAGGAGGATCGCGCAGGTTCGAGGCCAGCCGGCGCGCTGGCTTAGGAGACCCTGTTTCCAAATAAAAAATGTAAAAATAGGTCTGGGAGTGTAGCCCGGAGGTAGAGGGCTTCCAGGAACCCCAGTATCACCAAAAACAAAACAAAACAAAACAAAAAAACAAAAAACAGTGCTGAGGTGTAGCTCAGAGTTTCAATCCTCAGTACTGCAAAAAGAAAAGAAAAAAAAAGTCTCAGTTCAAGTCCAAATTCAGGAGATTGGGGGTTGGGGGTTGGGGGGTTGGATCACAAGTTCAAGGCCAGCCTCAGCAACTTAACAAGGCTCTTGCAAATCAATGAGATCCTGTTTCCAAATAAAAATTATAATAGATCTGGGGTGTAGCTCAAGGGTAGTATGTCCCTGGGTTCAATCCCCAGTGCCACCACCACAAAAAAATTTAAATTAAAAAATATATGTGGTTTGCGGACAGCCTCAGCTACTTAGTGAGGCCCTTCATAACTCAGTGAGCCCCTGTTTCAAAAAAAAAAAAATAAAAGACTACAAAATAGAGTTGAGAGTATAGATCGGAGGTAGAATGCCCTTGGGTGCCATCTCTAGTACTGAAAAAAAACATATATTATGTGAATAAAAGTGTTTTAACATGCAACGTTTCCCAACTTCCTGCTAAAAGCAAGGAGACCTCGATTCTAAGACTTAGGCCGGCACCAGAATCTGGTAAAATATAGAAACATTGATTTTTGGTACTTAATTTTTTGTCATTAGTTCCCTTTTTTGTTAAGCAATACTGACTTCCCTTTAGTCTAGTGGTTAAAATTTCTCTTTGATAAAAGAATTCTAGTTAGTAAATACTAACACAAGGGGCATGCAGATCTGATTAATGTAACTGGAATGAAGCCTGCTTTGTGAACTTCAGGATGATAACAGTTAACATTTCTTTTTTATTATTTTATTTTATTTTTTGGTGGTACTGGGGTTCCTGGAAGCCCTTCTACCTCCGGGCTACACTCCCAGACCTATTTTTACATTTTTATTTGGAAACAGGGTCTCCTAAACCAGCACGCGGCTGGCTTCGAACCTGCGCGATTCTCCTGTCTCTGCCTCCCAAGCGCGGGGATTACAAGCGTGCGCCACCATGCCCGGCCAACATTTCTTTTTTATATGGCTAAAATACACACACACACACACACACACACACACACACACACACACACACATCTGCAGTACTGGAGATGGAACCCAGGGGCATTCTACCTCCAAGCTATACCCCCAGCCCTATTTTTTTATTCTTTATTTTGAAAGAGGGTCTCACTGAGTTGCAAAGGGCTTCACTAAGTAGTAGCTGAGGCTGTCCTCGAACCACGATCCTCCCGTCTCAGCCTCCCAAATGCTGGGATTACAAGCGTGCGCCAATGCCCAGCTTACTCATATATAGCTTATATAAGTATAAAGCTAACTTTCTTATCTCCCCCTTGCTCTAAGTCTTATTATCCATGTTTTTATAGAACAACACTTCAGAAGGAGAGTGTGTTTCCCTGGCACTCACACCGAGTGAGCTGCAAGGTGGGGATTTGAACCAGAGGATTCGGGGCCGCCGAACACATGCCGGGAGCGACTGCCATCACCGGCCCGGAGGCCTGGCTGTGCCTGTGAGTGGGAATGAGCCTTGTGAGCAATCAGTGTCAACCCGTGAACTGGGGTTGTTGGAACATTAGCCAGGCATTTCCATCTGTAAATGGAGGGGATAGGGACAAACCCCAAACCCAGCGACTAAGTAGCAATGTGCTAAATAGAAAATACCAAGATGATGTTTTTAAATCCTGCGTTCTCTCAGATCACAGGGAGGGCTGAGCGAAGAATACGGACAGTCCATGAGAAGCCTGCGGGGCCTCGAGCCCAGGAGACACTGGCTTCTTTTTTTGCTGCCACGGGAGCCTCCGTGGGGGAAGGTTTTATGCTGTCTTCACCTTGGAGATGTGATGAAAATCCTGCTTTTCATAGGGGGAAGTTGAGACATAAGAACTAAAAACAGGGATTATTGAGGATTCCTCACAAAAAGGATTAGGGGATTGAGGAGGAAAAGATCAAAAAGACTTTAACCAAAAATACTCTCTGAATCTCTTGATGGACGGAATTTTTTACTGAGCCGTTGAGTTTTCAGACCTCTCTCAATTAAATGTTTTTTTTTTTTAAATGGGAATTAGCACCAGGAAGTAAGAAGAGCTCAAAAGCTCAGAAAAATAACGGCAAAAAAAAAAAACCCTAAAAAATTATGGCTTGGTTGTACAATTTTTGCCTAGCAAAAATTTTATTCTGAGGTTTGTTTCAACTTTTTTTTTTTTTTTTTTTTTTTTTTTGCAGTACTGGGGATTGAATTTAGGGGCATTTCACCTCTGGGCTACACTCCCAGCCCTATTTTTATTCTTTGTTTTGAAACAGGGTCTCACTAAAGTTGCGAGGGCCTAAGTAGCCGAGGCTGGCCTTGAATAGTGATCCTCCTGGTTCAGTCTCCCAAGTACTGGGATTACAAGCATGAGCTGACATGCCTGGCTCTTGTTTTGATTTTAATAAAATATTCTCTATTTTTAATAAGCTTGCAACTTTCCAAAGCAGCTGATATAAATTATTTCACTTGATTATCCTAATCCAGGAATAGTAAAAATATTCTAATACTCTTTTAAGATAAGGAAATGGAGGCAGCAGACATTGGGACTCTACCTAATGTCACCCTAGCGGGTAAGAATGACCTCTGCGAATGCCTGCCATGGGATAGGGACTGCTCTTCTTCACCATGCTGGGCTGTTATTTCCTAACAAAGGACGTAGGTACCAACCTTTTGCTAGGTCTCTGAAGGCTTGCTCTCGCTCCCAGAGCTCATGGGAACTGATCATCTCTGTTTTTCATAGTGGAGATATTTACACCACAGAAATTGGTAGACACTACACATCAGGGGTGGGTTTTTCTGGAGACCCTGTTGTTAATGCTGACCGGCACACCACTGGACACCTGCTCTGTAATTGGCAGAGTTGACCAGAGTCCCGCTCTCTGGTGCAAATCTTTCTCTTCCCCTCCCAAAGTGGAAATTCACTCTGGACAACATCTCAGAGCCCTCCGCCTCCTATTATCTGAGGTGCAGGAGCCCACAGTCTACCCTGCAGCTCTCAATTATTAGGGTTTTTTTTTTTTTTGTATGACACTGGAGATTGAACCCAAGGCCATTTTACCTCTGAGCTACACCTCCAGCCCTATTTTATTTTTATTTTTAAACATGGTCTCAATAAGTCGCAGAGAGCCTTGCTAAGATACTGAAACCTGGTTGCAAATTTGTAATCCTCCTGTCTCAGCCTCCCAAGTACTGGGATTACAGTCCATGGGCCACCACTTCCAGATCTTCAATTATCAATTTATACTGAAAAGTCTAAAAATGGTACAAATAAAAATACTTCTGTCATAAGACCTGTATTTAAGAGCAGGATCCCTCGCTGCACCAAGTGGACATGGCTTTCAAATTTTTGCTTTTGTTTTCAATAGTGACTTTTCTTCATACCAATAAAACTACCTGAGTATTGGCTGCAAATGGACCAGTCATGAACCAAAGACGTCTCTAATCAGTCCACATCCTCTGGGGACAGAGAAGAATACTGCGCCGGGGGCCTATCACTTTTACCCCAGCACTGCCACTTAATGGCCACAGGACACTGGCCCAGTTCCACCGACTCTCTGGGACGCTGGCTCTCACGAGGAAGACAGTGGGGCCCGTTGAGGGCATCCAAGAGCTACAGCTGGGGTGCTGGCCACAGAGCAAGTCTCCACACACCGTGTGCCACTGTTGGGGCACTGTAGGTGCAAGCGGTGCCCAGCTGAGTGGGAAAGCAAGTTAGAGTCGGAGGAGGCTTATGCAAGATAGGAGTACTGAAGCATCAGGGCCAGCATGTGGGAGCTTAGTGAGACGATTGCAAAAATATAAATAAAACAGGGCTGGGGGTTGCAGCTCAAAAGTAGAACGTCCTTGGTTTAATCCCCAATCTGTCTCTGTCTCTGTCTCTATCTCTGCCTGTCTGTCTGTCTGTCTCTCTCTCTCTCTCTCTCTCTCTCTCTCTCTCTCTCTCTCTCTCTCTCTCACACACACACACACACACACACACACACACACACACACACGCCTGGGTGAGTTTCCTGGGGAGGAAAAAGGGAGACTTCAAAGTTCTCATGGATTCCAGAAATTGCTCCTGAGAAGCTAGAGGCTACTATGATGGTTTGGTAGCTGGATCCAGAAATATTCCTGACCAGTGGTCAAAATCTGCCTGCCAGGGAGGTTTAAGGCACACACCCATCCAGCTTGATGGGCTCCACCACCTGCAGGAGCAGGCGCAGCAGCCCTTGCGCGTCAGCTTCTCACCCATGGATGTGGCAGTAATCATGTTGTCCTCCCAGACGGATGCACCAAAGATTCCGTAATTAGTAGTTACTATAAATATGGTTATACGGGAGACGTTTTCATCACAGACCACACAGTCAAGGTCCAGTGGCCAAAGATGTTCTTTCCCATGGACAATTCTGGAATCATCCAGTCAAAATTCCAGATGTTTCTTTTCTAGTTTCTTACACTGACCATATTTCTGTCATCTATCGCTATATATTTTCGTTTTAGAAATAACAGTTGTTCCATAGTGTTGGAGACCTGACAGCTTGCTTGAGGAGATTCTTCAAGGCAGAAATGAGGGGCTGCCCCTCAGATGCACTGACACAGGACTGTGATTCCAAAGGGCATGTTGGCACCCGCCTGCAATTCCAGTCCTTGGGAGGCCGAGACAGGAGGATTTCAGGTTCGAGGATAGTCTCAGCAACTTGGAGAGGCACTGCTTCCAAATTAAAAAAATAAAATAAAATAGGGCTGGGGTGTAGCTAAGAGCTAGAATGCCCCTGGGTCCAATCCCAGTACCACTAAACAAAACAACCCCCCCATATGGGTATGTTATAAACAAGCAGGTGCACAGCACAGGGAACACCATAGGCCTTAGATCTTCTCTGGAAAAGCCCAACGTCCAGCCCAGGCAGGGCTGGGGTGGCTCACCTGCAGTTCTGGCTTTAGTGTGGACACAGTGCTTGGAAGGGCAGCCTCCACACGGGACTCTTTGGATGGTTATTATGTGAGCTACGTAATAACATTCAGTGTATTTTTCTCATAGCTGGTATAGATTCTGTATAACTGAGGATTCTGAATGAACCCCCAATTTTGCTCTGAATATTCTGACTGGTGTCTTTAGGGATGACTTTCCCCAGCATGGGTTGATGACCTTTCCTTCAATTTTCAGGTTCTGGAGGGGACTGGGCAATGTGGCTTCCCCTGTCCCCTACCCTGACCCTCAGTAAGTATCACATACGCCAAGGGCTGGCCGCTTCTTTATGGAAAGAACCAGAGAAAAGATCTTTTAGATTCTGTGGGTCACGTAGCCTCTGCCGTGACCTCTCCAAGAGGTCACAGACAATATGGACAAATGGCATGGTAGTGTTCCAATAAAACTTTACTTATAAAGACAGGTAGAGGGCTGGACATGGGGTTATATCATCAAAAGATGACAGTCATCAAAACACAACCTTTGAGAGTGGACATCAACTGCAGCTCTAGTCAAATACATTTACCCTTCTTTACCTGCCTTTATGCACATACCCAAAAAACACCAGTAATATTCTCTACTAGATCTCTATAAGGACCAAATGGGGTAACAGTTCTGAGAGTGTTTTGACTACACTAAAAGGGCTTGAAAAATATGAGAGAGCAGCTGGGCGTGGTGGGCACGCTTGTAATCCCAGCATTTGGGAGCCTGAGACAGGAGGATCGCGGTTCGCGGGCAGCCTCATCTACTTAGTGAGGCCCTCTGCAACTCAGTGAGACCCCGTTTCAAAATAAAGTATAAAAAATAGGGCTGGAGGTGTTGCTTGGAGGTAGAATGCCCCTGGATTCTGTCCCTAGACCCGCAAAAAAAAAATATATATATATATATATATTTTTTTATATATATAATATATAAGAGAGCTGGGTGTGATGGTGCTCACCTGCGGTGATGCTCACCTGTAATCCCAGTACTCAGGAGACTGAGCCAAGAGGATCACAGTTTTGAGGCCAGCCTCAGCAACTTAAGTGAGGCTCTTGGCAACCTAGTAAGACTCTGTTTCAAAACAAATAGTAAAAAGATCTGGGGATGTACCTCAGAGGTGGAATGTCCCTGGATCCAAATATTGAATTCCTAGTGTATACACACACACACACACACACACACACACACACACACGCGTGTATACACACAGGCACACAATGATTATTATGTAGTTTCATTGCCCAATAAACAATGCAATTGAGTAGAGGAGAGTCTGTGTTTTCACACTGACCCTCTACGGTCTTAGGCATGGAGCGGGGACAGTGGCAAAGCGAAGACGGTGTGTCTCACGCAAGGAGGAGCGTCCTCAGCTCCAACTGGCTCCATGTGGGAACATGGAGCGGCCACTGACAATTTCTCAAGAGAGGCTGAAAATCTAAAGTTTGAAGCCAATTTCTCTGCTAACTTGTTAAGCATCGGCAGCGAATCCCCCAAATCACAACTGCTCAATCTCATTCTTGGCCATTTGTAACTCTTCATGTAATTCCTAGAAGATACGAATGAAATAAAAATACGAATGAATAAAAACCCAGCAATTTCTTTAGACTTCATTCTATTGTGGTTCCCTGGCTAAAACTAATGGCCTTTGTCACTATTGCAAAATTTCCAATCGTTTCAACTTTCAATGATTCTTTGATCATGACATTAGTCTTTCTATGAGTTATCTAGCTGCTATGAGTCTTAGAAGTTGATTAATTCCAACTTCCCACTCAGGGGCTCAGCTCCTCCCTTCAGTTCATTCTGCTCTGAGCTCGAATGTCCCTTCCTCAGACAAGCTTCCCTAAGCTGTCCAAAGTAGCTTTCTCCCCCTGCTCCCTCCTCTTTTTAGCAGTTATCAGCATCTGATGACTTACATTTTTTTTTTTTTTTGGTGATACTGGGGTTCTTGGAAGCCCTTATACCTCTGGGCTACACTCCCAGACCTATGTTTTACATTTTTATTTGGAAACAGGGTCTCCTAAACCAGCGCATGCGGCTGGCTTCGAACCTGTGCGATCCTCCTGTCTCCGCCTCCCAAGCGCGGGGATTACAAGCGTGCGCCACCACGCCCGGCTGATGACTTACATTTCTGATGGTCTGCCTTCCGTAGGATGCTAGCTCCCCAAAGCAGGGCACTGTTCTTGTTTTGTTCAGAGCTGCCGAATTCCTAGAACCTACTGCAGATTTTGGCAAGAGTAGCCACCCAATAATATGTGGAGGGATCAGTGGGAGGTTCTGTTGATCAGTGTTGATACGACAGCAGATGCACTGAGAACACGACATCAACACTGGTTCACGGTAAAGACGATTTCATTTACTACCAGTGGCGAGGCCGGCGCTCACTCGAGCACACCCGTGTTGCCCTCACCACGGCTCAGACTCAGGCCCGCGATTGTGTGTTCGCTTTGCCTCCTTGGTCCTGAGATCCTGAGGCTCCTGATTTCCTGGCTGGGGGGTGGGGGAACTATGTCAAGGTCGTCTCCTGTAGCAACTCTGGTACCCAGCTGAGGGTCTAGCATCTGGTGATCGGAAGTGTTACAAACCTGAGTGAACCTGGTGAAGGTAAGACACCTGCAGGACTCAAGTTTGAGAGGTGGGCCACCCACAGATGATGAAGTCAGAAAGGGGACTGCTGCAGCGAGAATAATAATATTAAGAACAACAACAAAACGTGGCTTTTCTTCATGCCCCGTGGTTGTTCTTGGTTGACACTGCAGGATGGCAGGCACCTAGCCAGCTCTTCCTCTTCCCCTGAACCCTCTCTCATCCTGCGCTTTTCCCTCCACACCTTCAGTCCTGACACCTCAACTGTTAAGCCTCCTGCTAAGGCGGGTGACAGAATTTTCTTTTAATTAGTGCATTCAAAATAGCGACAATAATTCTAATCACTAAGCCACTCACTGCACTTAGGAACAAACACACATGGCATGAAGTCAATGTTAATTTTCAAACACATGTAAACAAGCACCCAGGAAGGCCAAACACGATAACCTTTGGGCATGATTAATGGCCAAGAGCACTTTCCACAAAGCATGAGAATCAAACGCTACAATGACCGCACCCCACGCACCCCGCTCACGCTTTCAGGGAGGCCAGTTCATTATTATGTTGTGACTTCACAAATTGATTTCCCCCAAATACCACAGACTTCACGAGGACAGGAGTCACGGCCATCTGACCCCGGAATCTATACTGGTTCTCGCCCACAGCAGGCATCCCATATGTTTTGAATGAATGAATGATCGAATCTCAAAGGTGTTCTGGTAGTTCTTCTATGAGAACATGTAATCACAAAGCAAGTTGGGCAGCAGCTACAGTTATCAAACATCGAACTGATCCAGTGTCAAAAAAAAAAAAAAAAATCCACGAGGGTGCGGTTCATTCACAAATTGGTAAATGTTAGCTGGGCACGGTGGTGCACACCAGTAAGTAATCCTAGTACTTGGGAGGCTGAGACAGGAGGAGCACAGGCTTGTGGTCTCAGCAACTTAGGGAGACTCTGTTTCAAAATAAAAAGTAAAAAGGAATGAGGGATATAGCTTGGAGACAGTATACTCTTCGATTTGATCCCCAGTATATAAATTTTTTTTTCTAAATTTTATTTTCCTTTTGATGAAAAATTAATCCATCTGTATCCCAGATCACCAAACTAGCTGACTTCTCACCTAACAACGGGGCACAAAAATCACACCTGCCTTCGTATTTAGTCTTCTGATTCAGTGGGTGTCCTGTGATTAGGAAAAAAGGACATTTCACTTTGTAATTCTGTGTTTCTTGCCGGGCGGGGGCTTTCACATTTTCTCCGTTCTCGAGTTTGGGGAACGGTTGTGCTTCAAGTCTCCGCTCAGCACAGTGACACCCAACGTCCGGGTGATGCCTGGGGCCACCATCTGTCTCCCCTGCCTCCAGCTCTGCCGCGTCGCGCAGGACGTGCAGCGAGGACAGAACCGCAGCGCCGGCCCTCGTGACAGACCCGGGATGTCTGCGATCATTTCCTCTGCCGCCTTTCATATCGCTGAACTGAACCCATCAGACCTGTCAAGAGCAGGGCCCGCAGATGAAAGGCTAGTGCACGAAGACAGAGCATAATTGCCAGGTTCTGAGTTGCTGACATTAATCGTTTTACCGAAAGAAGACAGTGGAGTTCCTCTCTCTCCCTCTTTCTCCATCTCTTGCTCTTTTTGGCAACACAGAAGCGTTCTAAGGGGATGGGACATAGGGGGAAAATCCACCACCAACAAGCTTTGCTAATTAAAAGTAATATGTTTCGCCCCTTTTCTTTGCAATTTGATAACACAAAACACTTACTTGGGGGCCACAAGGGGAAACAAACGGAGACAGATAAAAAATGTTTTGTGTTCATCCAAGCACAACTATGTTAATGCGTATTATCCCATTAATTCGCATCAACATCGGGAATCGGCTCACCAATGCAAGCAAGAAGCATACACTTATCATCATTTGATAACATGTTTAATGACAGATTGACGGGAGATTTGCAAATGTGAACTGGCATCAGTGTTGCTAACTTCAGCTTCTGCCGCCGCCTCTGCTATGCCAGCATATTTATGTGCATAATTTGATTTCTCAGCCACACTGTTAGTACATTTTTAATATTAACTATGCACGAACAGACAGCCGAACTTAAGTTGCACTGATGGTTGGAGTTCATTAGATTGAAAAAGATGGGCAGGCGTGACTAAGATGGAGGTGGCGGTCCAACATCTGAGAGGCAACGCTTAACAGACACACTCCGTCCTCAACAAGTCCAGGTGCTCGATTCCATGTTGTCAGAGGAGGAAGAGATCTTATGAGGAAAGAGAGAGGAGGAAGAAAGAGGACGTCCCTGCTCTGGGCATCGGTCAGGAACTTCACACAGAGCCCCGGGGGATTGCTGGACCCTCATTTGCTTTCCTAATGCTGACTCCTTTCACCCCATGCTCGTCAAGACTCTGCTCAAGCTTTTTTGTACTAGAGTTGATTTAGGGTGGTGAGTACGACTCCTGTCCATTCCTCATGAACCCAGGTCACCGTCCGACTGCTCAGGGACACCTTCCCTCCACAGAAACAGGGCTCATCCATCTATTCTGGGAAGCATGCCCATCTGTGCTCAGACTTTGCGCCTGTTAGTTAGAAGTAGAATGTTCATGTATTAAGAGCTCATGTAATTAAGTCACGAGGGCTGTTGTCTCGTCATTGTGTGTCTACTGTAATAAATTTACTGGATGGTAACCTAGGCAAGTGGGGTGTGGTTGGAAAAAGCGGGTCTCTGGTTGTGGCCTTAGGGACTGTGCTTGCTTGCTGGCTCCGCTGCCATGTCCTGAGCTCCACAGACCCGGCCTCACTGACCCGGACAGAAACATCGTGAGCGACTCAATCTTCCTTCCCCAAGTTGTGTGTGGTCTGTCTCTTCTGATCACAGTAGTGAAGATGGCTACCGAGACAGTCCCCACCAAAACCATTTGTGTGGCCTGGATCAAAGGCTTTACTTGACACAATTGTATCCCTGCGTCTGTAAAATGAGCATATGATTATCCTCCACTTTGTAAGGTGATAAAGTTTAAATAAGTGAAAAAATAAAGAAGTACTAATCCCTGTTTCTGACTTTTCTAAGGTCACAGCAAAAATGTGACTTCCTAGAACCTTTCTGATTACGCATGTAAAACAGACTTTTCCCCGTCCCAGGGCCCTGTAGGTTTAGAGCTGAAACCTTTGATTATTGGCTGCTGTGTCCACCACCGTTACCAAGAGCCACAGGAGGTCCATGGGGGCACAGATCTCTCTTGCTCATTTCTAGACCCCAAGTCTTGGCAGCGTGTCTTTGTCTAGCTTGCATTTAAAAATATTTACTGACTGAATGAAAGGAAGAATGGAAGGTCACCACATGGCTGCACTTACACTGGTAGGACCTAGAAATCGGGACTTCCCACAGCCACTCCACGCAGGCGGTGCTGGGTGATTCCAGCCTTTGAATCAGCTATTTTGAATCCTTACTCAGGAGGCAATGGGACATACTTCATACACGAGCACATTAGTGCCTAGGTATTTATTGCCTCTCGGATGAATTTGTTTGTTTTGCTGTATTATATCCAGGGAGGTCACTTTTGCTATCAGCTATGATTTTTAAATTTTATGATATAAATTGATCTGCTTCAAGAACCCGCTATAAAAAGCCTCGCTGTCAAGGAGGTCAAGTTATGCTGTTGTGTGGATGGTTTTAATTCATGCATTAATTTCACAAAATTTTTGTGGAGGATATAATGCATGCAGGGTCCACGCCTGAGGTCTTCGAGAACCTTCCTAGTAAGGCAGGCGGGCAGATTCACAGGCACACAGCCACGACTCATTTCGGCATACAACAGCCAGAATCGACTTGAGACGTGCCAAGTGGGTCATGCTATTTCCCTGTGGAAAGCCCTTTGGTGTACCAAGAGAAACTATCACCAGGACCACACACCTGGGACGGTGCTGCTTTCAAACTTATTTCACCCTCGGCCTCTCAGAGTGCCATGATGCTGGCCGCCCAGTGTCCCCATTGGCCCAGCTCTTCCTCAGCTCACTTATGTGTCCATCTGAGGTCCTCTTATTTCAGGCTTGGCTCCCTCAAGGAAGTTTTCCAGGAGCATCTGAATTTAAACTAACAGCCTATTTATTCAGGGTCCTCGGGACTCGACTCACTTCCTCCCTGAGATATGAAATGGCCTTTTAGATTTACTTGTTTTCTATTTCCTGTGCATCTCCTTCAACTAGAATACAAGATCTGTGAAGGGAGGGAAGGTACCATTTTGTTCACTGCTATTGGTCACATGGGAAAAAAGGTAGTGAGAAAGGGACTGGTTATGGGTTGGACTGTTTAAGGTCGGGGCAGCAAGCGGTGCCACGTGGGCAACTCTAGTCTGCCATTTTTTTTGTAGGGCCCCAAATTTAAGGACGGTTTTTATTTTTTTAAAATGCTTTAAAAAATAAGGAAAAGAAACAATGTTTTATGGCATATGAAAGTTACGTAAAATTCAGGTTCCAGCTAGACATGATGGTGTATCCTTGGAATCTCAGTACTTGGGAGGCTGAGGCTGAGACAGGAGGGCTGCAGGTCCACGACCAGCCTCAGCAATATGGCGAGGCCCTCCACAACTTAGTGAGATCTTGTTTAAAAAAATAGAATAAAATAGGGATGGGTGTAGCTCAGAAGTAGAATGCCCCTGGGTTCACAGTCCTACACACACACACACACACACACACACACACACACACACACACAATCTCAGCTACATTCCCTAAACAATATACTCCTTGCATAAATAAATAAATGAATAAATAAAATAATAATTCAAATTCCTGTGTCCATTGATTGGCAGGGAAACAGCATGGGCCGTTACTGGAACACAGCTCAGTACCATTCGTTTAAAAAGCATCTATTGTTGCTTTCACGCTGTGATGGCAAATCGTGTAGTTACGACAAAGAGTATGTGGGCCACGATGCCGACAATATTCCCTATCTGGCCCGGCCTTTTATGGGAAATATTCAATGACTCACAATTCAGACAGACTTCCAGGGAAGAGTCCTTAAAGAAGACAATGCTGTCAGACTTAAATGATGTGAACGATTACTCTAAGGATCAGAAAAGTTGTATCCACAGCACTGGAGGTAGAATAAACACTCGAGAAATGGTCAATCTACTCCTCGTGACACGGGCCTCAGACTATGACCTCTAATCTGCTAGTAGTGTACTGGAGACCTGGGGAGGGTGGGAAGTAGAGATGAGAAGACCTAAACGTGGTAATTCATCTGCACTGGTCAAGAGTAGTGTGTTCAAATAAGGAGTCTGCTGCGGAAACAGAAGCAGGAGGAGCGAGGCAGGAGAAGCATCATGGGGGTCTAATCAAGAAAACTCGGAGAAGAACTAGAGAGTGAGCAGAGATGAGAGAAGCAGAAGGGCCGCGCATCCTAAACCAGGGCGCCCGACACAGCGGTGCCACCTGTCACTTCGGACTCAGGAGAAGGACCCCGTGTTGAGGAGATGACGAATGGGGCCAGCTCCAACAGATGAGCAGGGTACGGGCTGGGCCTCCCCCCAGGGCTGACACTGCAGCCCCTGTAGGCAGACCGACTTCAGCCCGAGATGCACAGTAGTGCTTGCTCTGCTGTTTCCATATGTAGGGTCTAAGCCAGGCCAAAGAGAGCATTCTGTTCTCCCCGCCTCGGGCTTTGCTTCAACTGTATGTTCCACAGCAGGGCACTTAAAGCCCATCTCCATATTTGATTGGCACTCTCCATAGAGTCCTAATCTGGCAGGGTATCACCCTGGAGCTGGTCCAGGCAATCTTGCCGTTTGTCCAGGAATGAAGGCAACCAGAGGAGATGTGAGCTGAGACAAAGAGAGGCCAGGTTCTGACGGCACGCATCCTTTGAACCCAGGATGCTTCTATGCTTGAGAGCGACTATATCCTTGGAAGAGCGGATGGATGCCTTGCTTTATTTAACAAAGTTTCACTTGGTTTGCAGCCAACTGTAAACAAGAGATTATGATGAACAGAATTTAGAGTTAACACGCCAAACAGTTTAGACTGTTGCTTACAAAATAATTTTGCGGCCAGTCTCTTCCCAGTTAAGGAAGGTACCATGCTAAGTCAAGAGAAGGAGCTATTCCCTTGACAACCAGTTGACATAGCTTCAGGAGAGAAACTTCTCTTGATCCGGGCAATGTCATCCACCCCCTTCAAGGGATCTCAGCAGAGTCATGCGAACCTCCAGGCCACCTCCTGCTTTTCTGGGGTCTGTACCTCTCTCCCTCTTGCCTCTGGAACCTCAGATTCTGTTTATCCTCTCCTGAGTCATCTGGATAGACTTGATTTTCACAATGAACCAGGATCTCCTCGGCAGGTCGTATGTTTTCTCACAAAGGACAGTATCTTACAGTTTCAAAAACAGGATTAAAGCAGTAGTAGCAAACACTACTGGGAGCACTTCCAACATGCCAGGTCTGGTGCTTAAAGCAATGGTGCTCAAAATGTGGTCTCTGGACCAGCATTACGTATGATCCAGAACTTGTTATAAATTCAGATTATCTAGCCCACTCTGGACCCAGCCATCATGACATCCCAAGGATGGGTTCAGCTACTGGGTTAAACATGCTCTCCTGGTGAAGTGTGTGTGTGTGTGTGTGTGTGTGTGTGTGTGTGTGTTACTAGAGATTGAACCAAGGGGTGTTCTGCCTCCATGCTACACCCAAGTCCATTGTATCTTTTGCTTTTGAAGCAGGGTCTCTTTAAATTGCTGAGGTTTTCACTAAGTTATTGAAGCTGATTTCGAACCTGCAACCCTCTGTCTCTGCCTTCTAAGTGCTGGAATATAGGTGAGCATCACTCTGCCCCACTTTATTTTGAAGCAGCCTCTCACTAAGTTGCTGGGGATGACCTTGAACCTGTGGTCCTTCTGTCTCAGTCTCCCAAGTACTGGGATTACTGGCAAGCACCACGGCGTTCCTGATGATTTGGCACCTGCTCAGGACTGAGAGATGCTAGCTGAAAGTGTCACTGGATTCTCTTTCTCTTATACCTCTCCATCAAGCCTTGAGGTGAGAGTTCGCCCCATTTCATTTCAGGAAACTGTCTCTGAGAGAAGTTAGGGCGTTTACTTTTACTGTCGGTGAGTAGTGGAGCCTGGACTGAAACCCAGGCAGCCTGACCCGTACATCTGCCCGGCAATCCCCAGCGAGGGTGGACAAATCCCCTGAGCGCCCACACTCCCACGCAGAGTCCGCTGAGCGCCACACTCCTCCCACACAGTGCTCCTGCTTCATACTGGCTCGGCTGGTGGTCATGCTGTCCCAGAACCACACGTCCTCTTCCCTTTTTGCTGATTCTAGTGCGACTTAAGACACATTTTTCAATATCTAAGAAACTTTCCATTAAAAAAAAAAGATTCCAAGAAAAATGAGAACTATAGAACTGAATCCCAGCTTTGGCCAAAATCCAGGCCTATGGGGGTTCTGGGGATGACTTAGCACACCCAGGAATTTGTGATCACTGGGCAGCCACCTACACTCTTGAAAAATCCCCTCCATCCTGTTAAGTCCCTTTTCTTGTACATCACTTCCCTCCCCAGTGAAGGCTGTGTGGTTTCACATGCCACGTTGCTCGCAGAGATTTATAGGCAGTCGCTAATGTTCAGTTCTAATTCCCCATTTCAGATGCGGAAATGACTCATAATATTCAACACAAGGGCCTCTCTACAATGATATATAATTTAAAAATTAACTTGAGGACAGAGGAGGCTCCGCATTTTTGAACTAGGAACTTAGACTCCGAGGTTAAAGCTTGATAAGGTGAGCTCAAGGAACTGGCTGAGTTATTAAGCAAATGCCTTGGTTACACGTCTCCATGACTTCAGAGTGCTTCCGGCCTCTTCCAGTTCACGGGCGCTTGTCAGAGAGCAAGCCCACAAGTGGTATGTTTATATTAGGGTGTATTTTTCCCATTGTTAGGGATGTCCTCTAATTCCTGACACAGGCCTTTCCAGTGCAAACCGGGCTGTCGGAAAGCAAGCAAAGCAGAGCAAAATTGATGCTTGGTCTCCAGCAGGGACCAAACAGACCCGAACAGCAAGACCCCATGGAGCTTGCGGAGACACCGGGGGACCCTGGCTGTGCTTAAAGCGTTGTTTAGCTCTGCGTGGGAAGGGACCTGGAGGACTTTGGACAGCAGCCCACAACATGCTCTTGACTAGGGAAGGAACGCAGCTAGTGATGGAGGTGGAGAAAGCGACACAGGGAAGATAGGCCGCGCATCTGCCCACGGCGCACCTGAGGTGCCGCGGTGTTGATGTCGGTTCAACCTCCTGTGGCCTGTGACCAAGTCATTGTTCCCATCTGCCCCAGCATCAAGTGGTTACAATTACGGATTGCAAATTTATTGACATTTGACATCTACATCAGCTTTTCCCTGATCAACAGAACGCTCTGCCACCAACCCGAATAATTATAGAAGATCTCAGCAGTCACAAGGATGCCGACAAGGTCATTAAATCATTGTGTAGAAACAATGCATTCCTCCATTTCATCTGGCCAGTAAATCTTCCTCCCAGTGCTCAGAGGGTGGGGCTGAATTACAGAAGAGAGCAGTTAAATTAGGATTAAAATCAGGGAGGCATGCGTGTCGAGGACCTTTCATTTATGTCATGATTCCTGGAGAAGCTTTGAAATAGTGGTTAACTTTTATCATGTGACTTCTTGGGAAATGGGTAGTGATGGCGTGCTTGAGAGCCGGGGCAGATCCTGGGAGAGGGAGGGAGAACGCCTGTATCCTACCAGGACTCAGAGTACAGCTGGCAGCATATGTCCTCATGCCCGCGTCTTGTTTGGTGTCCCTTCCCTTTCCTGCACCCGGTGGTGGAGTGACTCAGAATCCCTGGCATGGCTTACTCTTCCCCCGTCCACAGCCTCAGGCAGTCCACGTGCCCCCCGCCTCTCCCCCAGCCCCCATGCCCTGCCCGCCCCCTGCTTCTGCTTTTCCCTCTCCTCATCCTCTCCACACCCAGTAGCCAGTTGATCTTATAGAAAAGAAAATGATGGCACCACTTGCCTGCTTAACTACCATCACCAAACGATCCAGCTAGATCACTCCTGCCTATCTCTCCAAAGAGCTGCGAGGCAGCGATGTTGGCCCGGGGTAAACCTGAACTCAGTATAAAGCCCACTGTGGCACTCACTTCCTGCCCTAACAAAAGAACTCGAGACGGAGCCCCCTCTTTCAACCTTCCTCCTTATGCCATTTCTTCTGTCCACAATGCTCTCTTCTCTACCTGCCTAGTTGCTCATCAACATTTAAGACCCAGCTTAGATCTTATCTCATCTGGATGGGCCTGCCTGACGCCTCTTGCCTACCTGCACTGGGCCAGCATTTGCCCTTTGAGAATAGACTAAGCCTTGGTGGTTTTCTTTGCGTTGGGCTGTAAACAATCTGTGAGCAGGGCCAGGCTTCACCACGCCCATCTGTGACCTAGCACTAGCCACTGTCCCAACACGTGAGAAGCATGTACTCTTGATGAGTGCGTCCATACTCATCTCCCCCAAATGTCAGTCCCTGAGACGGGAAATGTGACTTGGTTCCAGTGTATCAGAAAGGCCGTCTTTGCTATTACAATGAGAATTGTCAGACACGTTCACCAACCTCCACTCTCGCGTTCTATGTCTTAATAATGATGAGGGTAGTTCTTGTTACTTGAGGAAGTCTATGGGTATCATCCTTTGCTATGCAGGCTCTCAGGTTTGCTCTGATTTTATCCTTGTAACAGTCTGTGAGGTTGGCCTTTGTGCAGCTGCTTGACAGAAGAGTCAGCTGAGGTTCAGAAAAGTGACGTGACCTGTTCCAGGCCTCAGTGAAGAGCTGAGACCCCCGTCCTCAGCACTCCCAGAGCCCGCGTTCTTCCCACCGACTCAATGCTGTATGTTTGCTCCTCAGGATTTCCAGGCATCAGAAGCTCCCCATCCCCTGAGACGGCAGGACGGGCCTGCCCTCCACTCACAAAGGCCTCCCATTTTTCATCCTCTTAACATTTCTGGGATGACAAGGTCCTGATTGGTTCTCTGACTTCTAAGCCAGAGCAAAAATTATCCAATAGGGACCCATCTCCATGGTTACGGTGCACAAGAGAATCTAAAGGAGGGCAGCAAGAGGGAAGTGAAGGCCCCCCACACGGGGGAGGAGGGAGCCATAAACAATTAAACATGACAAAATCCTCGGTGAGCAAAAACAGAATTATCTGACTGTGAAATCAAGTAATGTAGCATTGAAAATAACACAACCCGAAACATCATTTTTTCCCTAACTATAAAAAAATGCCAGATAAAACTGCACACTGAATGCCAATCTGCTGGCGGGTCTGAGTTGTGTAAGTTGTGTATGTCTAGGATTTGGGTTTTAGGGGCATTTAAACTTTTCCCATTCACCTGTCCTCTTCCCATAACGGGTGTGTCGGCCTCTCACGTGTTGCTAGAGTACTTTTCAGAATCTGACTAAGAGGTAACGGAAGGTTCCTGGGAGAACTTTTGGTCAAAATTCTGGCCTGAGGCCAATCATGGATTTGTCTCCCCGGTTTCTAGCTCTGCTTCTGGTCTTGCTTGTCATTTCTTCTCTCGTTTCTCCACCTGGGCTGAGAGTATAGCTTGGAGGTGGAATGCCCCTGGGTTTAAACCCTAGTAAAACACACACACACACACACACACACACACACACACACACACACACACAACACAGGAAGAAGGCATGAATGGGGGTACAAGGATATTGTACCAAAAATCTAAAGGAGTTACCTCTGTAGTGTGTTTTTAAAGTGGTGGGTTTCACTGTTCTTACCTGACTTCTACTTTTACAGAAGAAAAACCCTATTTCCTTGACGTTAAATTTGTGAATAAAGGCAGTCTCCATTTATCTCTCAGAGATGATGTTAAATATACAGATTTCTTGTTAAAAAAAAAAAAGTACCAAGAGGAAGCTCAAGTGCCGTGCACACATATGTCTCTATCGCTCGGAACTTCGTTATGTTGTGAGATTACAATGCACCAATAAAAGCCTATTTTTAAAAAAGTACCAAAAGAGGGATGTTTTACCTGTTGGTACTGATAAAACAGTCCAGATGGGGATTCAAAATAGTGCTCAATAAACATCCATCCTCTGCTAATGTCAGAGAAGCAAAGACAGTGGTGACCCTGGACACTGCCCCGGGCACCGCTGTAAGCAGCTCCTTCTCACACTTAATCCTTACTGTGTTATCAGCAGCGCCACCTCATCACCGTCACCGTCACCCGCCACCGCCACCCGCCACCGCCACCATCAGAACCCGCCACCGCCACCATCAGAACCGTAGTCTAGCCACACCTTCCCGCGCACGGCACGCTGCCAGCGAATCTGAACTGTAGCAAGTGGACTTTTTCAAGGTAGATGTTCACGGCGAGTAGGGAAGAAGGGGGAAAGACACGCCTGGTTAATGCTACATCCTATTTCTTAGGAGCAGATTTTTCCTCCCAGACCTATTTCAGATACATCTATACATATAATCTTATTCATTCAAATAAAATGGCACAACCCATCCCACATCTTGATTTAGGCCTTAAGCAAATGATTTTTTTTCTTTTTTAGGCAATCAAGGGAAGAACGGAGGGGAAGTTCACCCAGCACTCACTTCCTGTGCCAGATTCAGTGCCAAGCACCCCGTGGGCTCTCTGAGCTAATCCTGACCACACCTGGGGTGAGGGTGGGGACCACGAGGCCATTCACTATCACCCAGTCTATGCCAGGCTCTTTGATCTATCTGAACATAGGCTATTTCCTCCCCCATAACTTACTCTATTAATTGGAAGATTAGTATGATTAGCTGTACTTTAGGGATGAGGAAGCCAATGCTCAAAAAGAATTACTGACTGGACCAGGTTCTGTTAGTAAGCGCTTCGAACCCAGTAAAGGATTTGAACTCAGGCGCATCTGGGCCCAAAGTCTGCCCTGACCGCTGCCGAGTCACGGCTCAGATCTGCGGAGCACTTACTGTAACCCAAGCGGCGGGTGTGGGCTATCTCCTTTAATCCTCATAACGGCCCCATGAAGAAGGTAGTTAGTTTCACTTGCCTGATGAGCAACTGAGGTTTAGTAAGATTAACTAGAAATTTGAGATACATTTTTATTTTTCTTTTAAAGCCTTATAGTTTTTTTGGGAATTGAGTGATCATTTCTTTTGTGGTACTAGGGCATTATAGCATTGAGCTATACCTCCAGTCTTTATTTATATTTATTTATTTATTTATTTATTTATTGGTAGTACTGGGGTTCCTGGAAGCCCTTCTACCTCTGGGCTACACTCCCAGACCTATTTTTGTACTTTTTTATTTGGAAACAGGGTCTCCTAAGCCAGCGCATGCGGCTCGCTTCGAACCTATGTGATCCTCCTGTCTCCGCCTCCCAAGCGCGGGGATTACAAGCGTGCGCCACCATGCCCGGCTAGTCTTTATTGTTTTTGAAACATGGTCTCATAAGTTGCCATGGCTGACCTTGAGCTTGCTGCCGTCTTGTTTCAGCCTCCCAAGGACCAAGACTTAACTTTAAAACAACTACCACTGGTTGTTCATTAACTGCCACATTTCTTTTGTAGCTGATGCGCTAGAAGTCGAGCCTGACATTCCTCCCAGGGGAAGGAGGGAGCAAAGCAGGTCCACGTATTTGACACAAGGGGCATCTGATACAGGGATTTTGCTTCTAAGTCATGGTGATGCCCGGTCTGGTCGCCTTCTCTCATGCATGTCTAGGCAGATCACCTCAAATCTCAAAACACCCTCAACTTCCCAGTTATAAGGGGCCAGCGTCTGCTCCTTGGGCTCCTGTTCTTTTGACTCGACACACCAAAATAAATCTTAGGCGATTCAAGTTCAGGTCTATATCTTGTGCAAACTTCCTTCACGTCCTTCCCACATTTGGAAGCTCCAAAACTAAGACAGAAAGATGGTTTTTGGCTAGAAGACATCCGCTCGCCTATTCTCCCCCATTATGTGTACGAACCCCAGTTCAAATTTCACACCTGTCCCCAAAAGACCATCGACTTCTCTCATCCCCAGTAGCCAAGGCAACCCTGCCCAATATGCGTGACCTTTGCTCTGAGGCAGCCAAAGTAGGGTAGGAAAGGGCTAAGACCGCAGGCCCTTCCGGAGTAGTGAGAACCATTACTTCTACATTTACCAGCTGGATGACCTTGGGCAATCCCCTCTGAACTCTTAAAATTCTAACTTTCTTGATGCAAACAAAGAATGGTAACAGGAACAACCATTTAAAAAAAAAGCGTTGGAAGAAATACAAAGGACGCTATATAAAAAGAGCTTAGCCTGGCATCATATATAGGCGAAAATTTAATAAATATCAGCATGGGCTCATAGCTCAGTATTCATATATTCCTTGGTTTTATTTAAATGTGTTTGATCTTGACCACTAACCATCTATAAATAGCGATATTTTGATAAGTCGGGAGAGAATACCTGACCAAGGTCCCCCGGTGGGAGTCTGGAAGCTGGGCTATCATTTTCTCTTGCCATTGTGACCCTGGGGATTTCATTATTTCTAAGTCTTGGTTTCCTTTAAGATGGAGGAATATTACTCATCTTTTAATACTGTGCAAAGAAGTAGTGAATAGCTCCTTTAAGGAGCCAGGCAAAGGCTGAAGAATTAGAAAAGCCCAGAAGCTGGAGCCTCGTTGCACTCACATCATCCCCTTCCTTCCTCTCTCTCTCTCTCTCTCTCTCTCTCTCTCTCTCTCTCTCTCTCTCTCTCTCATCCTACTTGTCCCTGTTCTCACTCACCACAGGGCCTTGGCACATGCGCCTCCCATCTGGATCACACTTCCTGTGCTACCTAGTTAACGCCTAGTGGTCCATGCATCTCCCCTCCTGATCTTCCCCGACCTTCAGGTTAAAGCCCCTGCTTTCAGAGCCACAGGTATCTCTTGGTAGCATTTCCCACCGGTGTGTTTTGACGTCCGCTTCTGTGATTTTTTTGACTGTCATCTGCTCCTCCTCTTTAACCGAAGCCCTGTGCAGGCAAGAAATATCACTGTGATGGGCCTTCAGCCCTGGAGCCTGGCACAGGGCTCGAGACAAGGAAGACGCTCAATAAAAATAAATACTGAGGAAAAGAAAATGATTGCAGACTTGCTATTTTTAATACTAATAATGATTCTTAATACTAGCAATGATGAAGAACGAGACTGTTGGTATTTCGGAAAATCTAAGGTAAATGGTTTCTTATTGGGGCAGAGACGGCCGGAGCTTAGCGAGACCACACCAGGCCTGGTGCTGGGGTCCGAGGGGTGGAGGGCGGGGTCTCGGCCTGCTCTGCTGAGTCTGCAAATGGCAAACAAGGTTTAGGGTCTGCACTGGGCAGACCAACCGGACTTCCGGTGGTCTCCGGACCTCCTCCTCTGTTCTCCTTTCCTGCGCTCCCTCCTTCTGGATCTCTTTCCCCACTTCCTTCTACTCACCTTTCAGATCTCAGACGCGCCCTCCCAGGAGGCTGCCGCTCACTCCTGGGCGCAGGATACTCCGCCCTGACCGAGTAAGCGACAGAGACCAGGACGGAGAGGCTGCACCTGGTGGGGGGCTCGCGTCCCGGCCGGAGGGAGGGAGGCCATCTGCAAACCCCAGCTCTGCTCAGGAACCCTCCTGCTCACAGGACTCCAGGCCCCCTCCACCCCAAACACTGACTCAGTCCTGAGAGGCCGGGCCCACCCCAGGGTAACTCACCGCCAGAGGCGCTGACCCACCTCCGGGAGGCCTGGTCTACCCCAGGGACCACTGAGCCGCTGCTGGGAAACCAGGCCCTCC
This sequence comes from Muscardinus avellanarius, assembly GCF_963383645.1. Lineage (NCBI taxonomy): Eukaryota > Metazoa > Chordata > Mammalia > Rodentia > Gliridae > Muscardinus > Muscardinus avellanarius. The sequence goes on from NC_137805.1 coordinate 28,375,633, forward strand.
CCATTACCGGCCTGCTCTCGCGATGACTGTTTCACATCTGAGATGCCAGGCCTATTCTCGGGATAATTGACTCTCTTTTTGTGATACCAGACCCATTCTGCTGACAACTGACAATTCCTGCGATAACTCAGTATTCCCATGATCACGGACTCACTTTTTAGATACCAGGCCCATTCCCACGATAACTGACCGAGTTCCTGGGGAACTGACTCACTCCTGATATACCAGGCCCATTCCTACGAGAACTGGTCATCTTTGTGTTTACTGACACATTCTGTGTGTGTGTGTGTGTGTGTGTGTGTGTGTGTGTGTGTGTGTGTGGTTCTGGGGGTGGAACCTTCCTAGGTCTTTTCTACCTCCAGCCTATACTTCCAGGCTTATTTTTAATACTTTATTTGGAAATAGGGTCTCACTAAGTAGCTGAGGCTGGCTTTGAACCTGTGCAATCCTCCTGTCTCAGCCTCCCAAGCGCTGGGATTACAAGTGTGCGCCACCACGCCTGGCTTAATTGAGTCACTTTTGAGATACTGACAGGTTGGGTCCCTCCCCGCAGGGGCGGGACCTTAAAAAAGGAGGAGACTCTGCTGGGCGATATCGCAAGAGGGGCGGAGTTTCCACGCCTAGCCCCACCCACAAGGAGTAACCTTTAAAAGGAAGGGCATTTCCTTTCCTGCGGTGGAGGAGCTCGGAGGTCTTCAGGGAGAAGACCGTGTTAAAATTCTTTTTGGCACACCGGTCTCTCTCGCCTTTTGTTATTGCGCCTAACAAACTTAACATTCAGATACCAGACCCATTATCGTGATACCTGCAATTCCCGCGATAACTGAATATTTCCACGATAACTGACTCACTTTTGAGATACCAGACTTACTCCCATGAAAACGGGCAATTCCTGCGATGACTGACCCACTCTCATAATAACTGACCCATTACCGCAATAACCGACTCATAAGACACCAGACCCATTCCCATGAATACTGTCCACGCCTGCGATAACCGGCTCACTTAGACTATTCCCGTGCTACTGACCAGCTCTCCTGATAACGGACTCACTTCCAGGATACTATTTTCTACAATCACTGAACCACCCCCACCCACTTCCGAGACCACAGACCCACTCCCACGATGACCGACAATCCCCGCGATAACTGACTCACATTTGGGACCCCAGGCCCATTCCCACGATGACTGGCCGCTCCCACCATAACTGACTCAGTGCAGATAACCAGACCCATCTCTGTGCTAACTGACCCGCTCACTTCCAAGATACGAGGCTCTTTCCTACAAGATCAGACCCACTCTCATGATAACTGACTCACTTTTGAGATACCAGACACACTCCCAGGATAACTGATCCATCCCCGCCATGACTGACCTACTCCCGTGATAATGAACTCATTCCCCAAAGACCAGGCCTACTTCCACAACCGCGGGTGCATTTTCGCGGTAATTGACTCATTGCCGAGATGCTGGATCCATTCTCGCGATAAATGACTCACTTTAAAGCTACCTCGCCCACTTCCGCGATAATCAACTCACTTCTGAGATACTTGGGCTTCTCCCACCACAACGAATTCATTCCTACGATGTCAACATTAGTACATCGATGTCAATATTAGTGCCTCACAGCTTGAAAGCCCCACCTTTAATTCTGTTGGGAGATAGATAGATGGATGGATGGATGGATGGATGGATGGATGACACTGGGGGTTGAACTCAGGGACATTTGACTTCCCAGCTACACCCCCGGCCTTATTATTTAATGGGGATTGAACCCAGGGGCATTCTATCACCAAGCTATACCTCCCCCCCCCCCAGCCCTATTTTTTATTTTTTTATTTTGAAACAAGGTCTTACTGAGTTGTGGAAGTCTTTACTTTTTGTTGTTGTTGTTTTATAGAAATATTTGGTATGGTTTGTTGTCTTTATTTATACAAATACTTTGTATGGTTTATTCAGACTATTTCATTTGAACTCTTTAATCTTGGACACTTTCAAGCCCTAAACCCAAGTTAATTTGCCTTGGTAAGAATTACGCATGTTAGGTTATTTTAGAGTAATAATTACTTGTTCTGACGGGTGAGCTGTGCCCTACTGTCATTCATTCTTTCCTTTTTAATTTTTTTTGTGGTATTGGGGATGGAACCCAGAGGCCTTCTACCTCCAGGCCACACCCCTAGACCTATATTTATTTTTTAAATATTGAAACAGGGTCACTCTAGGTTGACGAGAGTCTCGCTTCTTGCTGAGGTTGTCCTCATACCTGCGACCCTCCTCTCTTAGCCTCCCAAGTACTGGGATTACCGACATGTAGTTATATTTACACAATTCTATTTCAAGGTGTGTTTAAGAGGGGGCTTCACACAGCAGTCAGTGAGGCCTTCCCTGGGCTCTCAGTCAACCAGCATGCCGTTTCTGTCCCCAACAGGAAGCCCAGCTCCTGGGACTCACCTGTCCTGACGTCCGCCTCATCCCCAGTGCCTGAACACAGACACAAGCGTCAGACAGGGAGTGAGTGTGGAGGCGCTTCCCATGGGAATCTGCACAGCTGCGGAGCAATCCTCGGGACTAACTTTACTGACCAGGCTTTCCTACGGTCCTTTGCCTATTGACGAAACCACTGGGTGGCTGGCAGACGGTGTACGGGTGCTAAAGTTGGTGTGATTTTTCTTTTTCTTTTTCTTTTTGGTACTGGGGATTGAACCCAGGGGCATTTCTCCTTCGAGCTACACCCTCAGACCTATTTCATTTTTATTTGGAAACAGGGTCTCACTAAGTTGATGAGGGTCTCACTACTTTCTGAGGTTGTCCTCAAAATTGTGATCCCCCAGCCCAGCCGCCCAAGTACTGGGATTACAAGTGTGTTCCACTACGCCCAGCTAAGTTGGTGTCACTTTGGGAATGGTGGAGATGTGCCCCTCCCTCAATCTGGGCACCCAACTATTGGGCCAGGGGTCTGGGTGTACAGTAACATCCCACTATTTGTAGCGATTAGAGTTGAAGTCCAGCTTCACGTAGTTAAAAACTCAATTTGTTAAGACTGTGCACGTTAGGTGGACAGTGCTTGAAATCTCAAGTACTAAATGTGTACTAAAGTCGGGGTGGGTGCTGGCAGCCAGGGCTGTTTGGGAAGCCCTGAGCTCAGACTTTCATGGTCTGGCTTTGCTGTGTGGCCATCTAAAGCACCTCCTCTGAGCCTCAGCTCTCTCACCTCAGAAACGAGAACCATATCTACCCTCTAGATTTGCTGTGAGAATTGAGCGACTACCATAGGCCCCAAACGTGTGTCAACATCGGCGTTGTCAGGATTACAGAGCGTCAGGATCAGAGGCACCATTTCTCCAGCTCCATCAACCCACGTCTCGTTTTCTTTCTTTCTTTTTTTTTTGGTGGTACTGGGGTTCCTGGAAGCCCTTCTACCTCCGGGCTACACTCCCAGACCTATTTTTTTATATTTTTTAAAATTTGGAAACAGGGTCTCCTAAGCCAGCGCGCGCGGCTGGCTTCGAACCCGCGCGATCCTCCTGTCTCTGCCTCCCAAGCGCGGGGATGACAAGCGTGCGCCACCACGCCCGGCATCCACTTCTCGTTTTCTGAAGCAAGAGAACTGTGGGTGAGAGGAGGAAGATGGACACCCACTGAGAAGAAGCCAGAGCGCAGCAGGATCCGAGGGTGGTGGTCGCCAACTGGTCCGGGTTTGGTGGACATTTTCTTGGGTCTGGTTCCATGTCCCCCAAGCCATCACTGCCAAGTCCTGGGCAGTGATGGGTAACCTTCAGAGAGTCCAGTCTGCATTTCTACTGTGTAGCACCAATTTGACGGGACGCTGAGAGGGAGGTACCTTTTCTCAAGGAACGGCCTGTCATCCTCTAGAGATGGGGAGTGAGCAGTGAATTCGAGCATCTAGTGCCCATGGGGGGGGGGCAACTAGGGGGAGGAGGGGAAAAAGAATAGGGCTTGTGTCTCAGTTTGGCTTGGCACCAGATTAAGAGGCTGCAGACTGGTCGCTGAGGAGTTAAATCTGGTCTCTGACATACTTTGTTTAGCTTGGAGTGTTCAAAACAACAACAACTAAACAAAGGAAGACCAAAACACACGGATAAACCAACCTCTCAATTTGTGCCTCTGGAGGCTTCCCGCAATGCTGGGGGTTTCGTGCTTTTCTGGAAAACGGCTGGGACTACTCAGGGCCTTCCTCCTTTGATGTGCCATGGCCCCTGCCAGCCCCCTGCCGGGGCCCTTCCTGTCCCCTCAGGCCCTTGGAGCACTTTTGTGACCCCTAATATTTGAGCATCAGCACTTACTGTTGCTATCAATAAATATTCTTCAAGCCGGGTGTGGTGGCGCATGCTTGTAATCCCAGCGTACGGGACGCTGAGACAGGAGGATCGTGGTTTGCGGCCAGCCTCAGCTACTTAGTGAGGCCCCGTTTCAAAATAAAGAATAAAAAATAGGGCTGGGGGGGGGTGTAGCTCGGCAGTAGAATGCTCCTGGGTTCCATCCCCAGTACTGTAAAAAAAAAAAAAAAAAAAAAAAAAAAGAAAAGAAAAGAAATTCACAGCCTTGATCTTGAATGCTAGTTTTTAAATAAATGTGTGTTTCTTTATGGCTGTGAGGCACGGGTGGGTGGGGGATGATTCCATACCCACTGGAAGTCCCCCCGAATCTATGGAGGGCCAGCTCTTGGTTTTTGGGCGTCAACAAATAGAGGATATCCGAGGTGGAAAACAGTTTTGCTCACTGGCACAGTTGAAAGGTATGGAATCCGCGCAAGGGAAGCACTCGGTGCCGAGATGCGCCATGTGCGTGCTCTAGATAAATAAACCAATAAACAAAGAAATATCCGAACAGCTCAGGAAAAACAAAAAGGAGCCCAAACAACCACTCTCCCCATAACCCTGGTGACCTGGGTGTTGGGAGGTGAATTTCTCCACAGCCTCGCGGGGTTCTCCACAACCCCCAAATGTGACAGGTGTCTTGGGCTGTCAGCATCCCCTTTCCTCCCGCCAGCTGAGCCTCCCGTAACATTTACATTGGATTTAATAGGGGGACACGACACACACTGATTTTCAACAAACTCCCAACCTTCCAAAGGAGAGTCAGGGGAAAAGAAAAAAAATAAATAAAATAAAATCAAGCAGCCGCACAGCCAGTCCTCGTCTATTCTGGTACCCTTAACACATCTCCGTATCTCCGCGGCCTATATATCATTTAACAAACTGCCCTGCAATTCTTGCAGGGCGTGGCGTCCTGACTGATTTAAAATCCCCGCATTGCTAAAACTGCATTGTTCTTCATCAAGTTGAGTCATTTTTATGTGAAGTGTCAAGCTCCTTAACAAATAACTCCTGCCAGACAAATCAAGTTCTTCGTCGGAGAGCCGCGGCTAAATAGTTTATAGCTTTAATCTGCTCACCGAGGTGTGCAGTCTATGACAGTAATTATAAATGCAAGGAGAAATTATAGCTGAATGCTTTAACTGCATTAGGAGCTGTTTGATGAGCAATCACCATTGCCCGCTCATTTCCAACAATAGAGGGCAAGTTCGTGTCAATGCATTAGAAAGATTTCAGTTCTGCATGGTTTTTTTTTTCTCCCATATACCACGGAATGTCACTCGTCTCCTATAAAGTAGGAAAAAAAAAAAGCATCGTGGAAAGCTTTAAACTCGATAGTTTAAAAAAAGAGAAAGACAAAGAGAAATGCAGAGGAAGCTGTTTATCATTATGACTCTTCTTTTTCTTGTTGTTGTTTGGTGGCAGGTTCGGTTTCAAATTAGCTCGCCGGTGGTAACTGCTTGTTTACTTACTAGGGGTCTTCAAAAAAATGCCTCTCGAAGACATCTCTAAGAAGCCTCGATACAGGAAGGGTTGTTTAAAGGAAAGGCAAGTTCAAAACCAGCCCCGGCGATGGTGCGCATCCTTCCGCCAGGATCCCAGACTCGGTGTGCACCCACCTGGGCTAATGATATCATTTAGCTCTTTATTTTCCCCTCCCCACTTTCGCAGAAAGACGTTTTTAATTTAGCTGAAGAATTACACAAATGTATTTTAAAGACATAAATCCATATAAAAATATGAGCTAATTAAAACATCGCACTCCCTGTCGCTCATGGATTTTCAATTTAGCGAAAGAAAAAAGAATTACATCTGGTTAAATGAAAAGATGATACTGATGGGAGATTGGAGTAAATGAAAAATAATGTTGCTCTATATTAAAGCACCAAATTATACACGTCAGGATGGAGCATTCACAAGTCCAAATGAGGGAGGGAGGGCAGTGGGGACTGAGGCGTGTTGACGCGACTGGGGAGTGAACCCAGGCCCCTGACATAGGAGGCCGGCATCGAGAAAGACTCTGCGTTGGCTGCTAGGTCTTTGAGAAATGCCAGAGTCTCCGAATCGACCCCGTTTTCCTGATTCTCATTTTGTTTCCCCAAAATGAATTTCTGGGGGTTAAGATGATCTATATATTTCCACTGAATTGTGGGTCGTGTCTTGGCCAGACTTGACACAGTAAATGTACAATGACTTGATTAAACAAGGGGATGGAAGAGGATGTGGATACTCTGTTTCCACCTGCAGGTCAGCTCCAGGCCCCCGAGATGCAATACAGTCAGAGCCCCGTAAAGACTTTGGGGGCAGCCAGGCGTGGTGGCGTGCTTCCCAAGTACTGTAATCCCAGGACGTGGGAGGCTGAGACAGGACGATCCCAGGTTGGCAGCCAGCCTCAGCTACTTAGTGAGGCCCCCTGCAACTTAGCGAGACCCTGTTTCCAGGTAAAGAACCAAAAAATAGGGCAGGAGGTGTAGCTTAAATGTAGAATGCCCCTGGGTTCGATCCCTAGTACTGCCAAAAAAAAAAAAAAAAAAAAAAAGAAAAAAAAGGCTTTGGGGCCATTGTTGGACTCTGCATTCAATGGTGATTCAATCACAGCTGTCTTTATTTGTTCACATGATGAAATCACAGAATGTAGCCCTGTCCTTCAGGGATGCATGACGCACTAGGTTTTCAGCTGGAGCCTCTAAGAGGCGCCGGGGGCCCTTGCTCTTCTCTAAGGTCTTATCCACATTTCACAGCCTTTTCTGGGAGCGATTGGAGATTCCTCCGGCCCTGGGTTGCACCTGGAAACCTGGGCCGGGAGGAGGAGCACAGGAGGCGGGAGAGACGGATGAGCGCTGGCCAGTCCCCGGCTGCTTGCCTACCTCTTGCTTCTTGTGCATTCTTGGACAAATCACAAAATCCTTTAAGCGTTGTGTTGCCTTTCTGCAAAAACGAAGATGGCTTACAGAGAGACGTCGATAAGTGATAGGTTTGTTGGTTTTTTTTTATCATATTTAAATAACAGGTGGAATTTTTCAAGGGGACACCTATCTAGGTATTAGTTAGCTCCATTCTATGCACTTCAGGGAGGCTCCAGAACATGAGCCGATAGAGAGGGTCTAGTTTTTACTTATTTTGTAAACCTACTATGAGCCAGGCTTTATGGAAAATAATAACACGCATAGATTTAATTAGCACAGCCATCTCATGAGAGGAATGTTCTGTTCCCATTCTACACATATAGAAATAGGGCTTGACTTACGAGCTGGGTGACTTGAGGTTTGGGGCCAGATGGATGCTGTAGACAGTCAGTATTCTTCCCAACAAATACTCTCTCCCCACCTTGGCTTTTTCAAGAGAGGGCAGAGGTCTCTCTTTTACACTCAGTATTTACCCTTGAGCTGTCCACCCAGGCACCTGCCACTAGCCTCAAGGGCTAGTTACTGGTTTATTTCCTGTGGTTAGCACAGCGATTGCCGTAGGATGATGGGCTTCTACATAGGACAGGCGATGAATCTGTGAGGCTCAGAGAGAGGAGGGACCCTGGGAAATTTGTCCAGACTCTATCAGCCTGTTTCTTCCTCCATAATGTGTCTGACTCACCCTGGACTTTACAGGACTGCCTGTGAGGATCCAGCCAAGTCCTGTCGTGATGGACTTGCCTCAAGGCCTGGCGCAGTTCGCTATTATAATTGGCAGGGCTGCCTGTTCACCGTTATGTTACTTTTGCTAAGTAGAATCTCTTGCACAGCAAAGCACAAATGATATTTGCTGAGGGATAAACGGAATGGAGGAAGAGAGGGAGTAAAGGAAAATGAGGGGGAGGCAGGAGGGATGGACAGGGGCAGGAAGGCCTGTTTATTTAATGAGTGAAGGCATGGTTGGTGCCTCTTACAGAAACTAATTAGTCCAGCCCAGGTGCCTCTGTTAGAGTGCCGTGTAATCCCTGTTGTTTGTTACCAGGTTTAGCAAAAAAAAAAAAACCAAAAAAACAAAAAACCTACAGGATGTCCAGTTAAAATTGAATCTTGTGGAAACGAGGCTTTAACAGTTAAAATAATGAATATCAGTATGGAGCCTGCAGTATTTGGGACACGTTGATACTAAGAATATGTGTGTTGTTCATCTGAAACGTAGATGGCACCGGCCGTTCAACCTATATGCTTTTCACCCTGAACATATATTTAGATCAAGTCGTCCATAACAGAAGTGTCAGCTCATTTGACTAGAATACATTTCTGCTAACAGTTTCTGGGTTAGGTGTGCTGTTAAACTTGTACAGTATATTACATGGTAATGACTATAATTTCAAGTTTTTATGCATTTTAGATTCATTGATTTACTCTCTGTTTAATTTCTGTTATTCAAGGGCATGTGGCTCTTAAAGATACATACAAATACATGTTGAAATTGTTTTAGGTTACTCATGTCCTAAAACAGGGATGTATGTTTAGTATTTCCTAATGAATTTTTAATGAAAAATTGAATTTAATATTTGGCAGAACGTTCCGCAGGATTTCAGATATGTCCAGGAAAGGGAAGAAAATTCAGGTCAAAATCGATGTCTTTGGGAAAATAGAGATATGGGAACACGCTCAGGTTTTCCACAATATCTTCACACGTTTTCCAAAACCTCATGTTATCGGGCACCATACGAGCTACCATGCAGACCAACTCAGATTAGAGTCCCCGAGGGCAGCGGGGTCCTTTCGTGGCCATTTAAAGCTGTACGTGCAGGTCTAAGGCACCGTGTAAGTGCTGTTCTCGACGAGCACCCCCTGGGCAGAGGCACCCTTTCCTCGGAGACCAAAGCATGAAGATGACAACTTTGAACGGAGAGGGAAGCCATTATGCAGTTGGGATATTTTTCTTATTAACACAAACATACTCAGTTCCTGCACCATCTTTTCTTTCCTTCTGTCTCTCTCTGTCTTTGTCTCTCTTTCTTTTCTTGTTCTCCCCCATTTTTTTTTTTTTTTGGCACTAGGCACCGAACCCAACAGCACTCTACCTCTAAACTATGCCCCACACTTTTTTATTCTTTATTTTAAAACAGTCTTGCTAAGTTGCTGAGGGTCTTATTAACTTGCTGAGGCTGCTTCAAACCTGTGGTCCTCCGGTCTCAGCTTCCTAAATACTGGGATTACAGGTGTGTACTACCATGCCCAGCCCTCCGAGCACCATTTTCTCCATACACACGGTACGTACACTCCCCAATACTCTTTGAACAAGTCCCAAATACTCAAACCTATTTTTCTGCCATCTTCTACTATCCACAGCGTAATGGTGATCACAGAAGGATGGAGTGCTGGTTCTGGGTAACGATTACACTGTAATACGGTGCTTTGAAGGTCCAAGTTAGAAATATTTATTCTGTGCAAACGCAGAGAGATGTGGAAGTAGCTATCTCATCTGTGTATTTAGCCGATTTACAAGTACCTTTTTGTGTATTTTTGCCCCCAAATTATTGGTTTACTTTCCTTCCCCAGGACAGATATCATGCTTTTCAGACTTTGATTGAGGATGGATGCAAACTCTCTTTTTCTCCCTTCTCCATATTTACATATCGCAGTTAAAAAAAAATGATTACAAACCTAACAGGTGGAAAATTGGTCTTTATTATAGCACAAAATAAACATTACTTATTTGTCCTCTGGGTTTGGACCCACCACTATTGGATTTGGAATTTCTCTTTTCTCTAGATTATTTTGCGTATATCCACCTTTTATATAAAAAAAAGACCAGAAAAGCATAATATCAAGTTACATAAAACGTAAGATATCATATAGCAGGTAAATAGGATGCTGCAGGGACCCGAGCTCATGGTGGAGTCAATAGATGCATTTCGGTTTTTCATTCAACAGGGTGAGCTGAACACATCATGCTGGAAACCAAGAGGTGAATCTGCCAGTAACATTTAATTCTCGTGGTAAAAAACCATGCAAACAAAAAAGATGGTCTTCAGGTGGGCCCCACATCAGAATCTCAGATCTTCTCCTTCAGGGAAGAGTCCCAGAACCGAGATTTTAGCCTTTTATTTCACTTTGGCTATCCGCAACACTCAGAAAAAAAAAAAAAAAATCTCTCTACCTTTATGCAGTGAGCCCAAAGCCAGCCCACGCAAACGCCCCTCTCTTTCTGGAACTCACCTAGTGGCTTGATACTCCGAATGTCTCCTGTTCAAAAACAAATGCTCTGACAAGAAGGGGGTGGAGGGCCTTCTGTGCTAAGCTATGATTAGCTTTCCATCTCTTATGGTGAATTAATCAACGAAGAACAAATCTGTAATCTAGCATAACATAAACTGGACCGGCAAACGCAGAAGATTTGAGTTGCTGCTGGGTCCTCATGTTGGAGGACGGCCCCAACGGTTGGGGTCACAGTCTGAATGTGTGTGAGGGTTCCTTGCATTTGGGGGCATCATGCTGGAAGGGAGAGGAAAGGTAGAGAAAATACAGAAAAGGAGATGAGAGTGGTTTGTGACGACCCCAGCCTTGGCCATGCTTAACATGTGAAAGTGGCTGGTGTGACTAATCTGCAGACGTTATTTGACCTTGGTCTCTGTCCTCTCTCCTGGAGGTGACGCACGTGGTCTGGGCATCATTGACTATCCGAGGGAGAGACTTCTATGACACCTGATGCGAATTATCTTTAAGCTGCGGGGCCCCCATGCAGTTGACCACAGGTGTGTGCAGAAAGCCATTTGTTTCTTTAGGTAAAGTAAGATCTCAAGGGCATGCACAGCATTGATCTTTGTTAAAGATAGTCTACCCTAAAGAAACCCCAAATCCGAGAGAGAAAGGGAGACCCCCCCCTCCCCATCTCCTTTCATCTCAATGTTCTGCGAAGCAGAGCATTTTTCTACAATTTCCTTAAGGGCGCATGCTCGTTCATAGGAAGATTAACGTGGGAAATAAACAAAGGGAAGGAGATGGAAAGGTACCAGTTGCTAAAAGTAAGCTGCAAAAGCATTATTACGAGTAACAATAACAAAGACAACTTGAAGCTATTCATGAGCTGATTAAGGAATCTCTGTATAGTGACTGCCCCTAGCAACCTTCCCCTTTATTCCGTAGCTCACCTTTTTAACCACTTTATAAGTAAGTCATTAGCATTGCTAAGGGAGCTCAGAGGAACGGGATGCCGAGAAGAGTTAGTACTGCTTAACTGCAATGAGGGGGAGCCTTGGCGGGGGCCCTAGAGGTTGGGCCTAGAGCAGCTAAGGGGATCCTGTATCCTGAAGGTCTAGAAGCCACAGGCATCTGTGGACTTCATCTCTCTCCATCCATTTTATTCTAATCCTCCACTCTAAACTGGAAAGCTTGGATGCAGGGTTAGGGACTTATCACGTTCTGGTCTTTCATAAAAATAATTCTAGCGCAGCAAGCAACTGTCCCGCTCGGCCTCAGGAGACACGGGCTGCCTCTAAGCAGACCCGTCTCCGACCAGGCTACTGTCACCGTCTCCTGGGAGCAAACCCATACCTGCGGAGCTATTCTTCATCCACGTCTGTTACAAACTGTGAATGGTGCTCGGGTGACTTGCTGTGCGTTTTGCTTAGGTGGAGTTTTACCGCGTGTTTGCTCACAAATGTCCGACAGCACAACTTACACTTGAATTTAGAGTCTGTGTCCTCTTCGCCAGCCATTGTTTCCGGAGACCTCTGAGCCGACGACACCCGGGACAGCTCTGGTTCCGCCTTGCTCTGCTGGTCCGATGCCATGCGGGTCATGTCCTTCATTTGGAAGCCCAAGTGAGATTCCAAGTGGCTGATGTAGGTGGAAGGGGTTCTGAACTGGGAGGCACAGTCACTGCAGTAGAAGATGGGGTGTCCCTTGTCCATGTTCTTCAGGAATTTGGTTCCGCCCGTCTTCCGCAGCTGGTACTTGACGTTCGCCAACCAATGGCTGATGGTGGTCATCGAGAGCCCTGTGAACTTGGAGATGTGCATCCGCTCCTGCGGCCCCAGGTCGGAGAGCAAGTATTTGCCCTCCGATGTCTGGAAGAGGCTGGAGGCAAACTGAGCTTGCAAAATCAGAAGGTGCTGTGGGTTCCAGTTGGACTGCCGGCCTTTTCTTTTATGCAGAGTCGAGACTTCACTGGAGACGTCCTCGAAGCGTCTGACATCCATCTCCAGTTTCATAGGGGGGACCCTGGAGGAAGCGGCGGGCTTCGGGGTGGTGGCCTTGGGGAGGACTTTGACCATGTCGGCGATATCAGACAGAGCATGCTTCTGAGGCGGAGACGTACAGGACTGTGCTTGCGAGGACTCGGCTTTCTTGCTTTTGGACTTGGTCAGGTCGATGGGTTGGTCGTTGTTCTCAAACAGGTAGCGCCTGGACACGCTGGCCGGCCTCGTGGAGGCGGGGCTCAGAACGGGCTTGTCCATGGCGCTGAGACTGGACTTGTGAAACATAGACATTGTGCTTGAGCTTGGGCTGGAGCAGGCAGGGGAGCGCAAGGGCTCTGTGGCCTTGCCCAAGTGGTTGTTCAGGACGGACTGCAGGGCGCTGAGCGGGTTGATGCAGGGCAGGACCGGAGTGTGGTTGGCAAGGGCGCATCCGTTGCTCAGAGAGGACACCGGCTCTAAGGGCTGTGGCTTCTCTTTCTCGCCATTGTCTTTGATCGGCGGGCCCTCCTCCTTCAGGGGACTCGGCTCCGCCTTTCTGGATTCGGGGGCCTGTTCGCTTTTGGAGAAAGACTCCTTCTCACTGTGACTGAAAGATGAAGCTTCCTCGCGGGGACTTTCCTTCCCACACTCCTTTGCGGCTTCCTCTTTGTCTTCTGACTCCTTCTTAACTTGAGTGTACGGGGCCAGGTTTGTGGGCACAGAGACGAGCGGCATGACCTTCCACTTTGGCGCAATGGGCCTTAACTTGTTGGCGAGATTAGGACGGATCTGCAGTACCTGGGAGCCTACGGGCAAAGGTGGCTTGGTGCCCTCGGGCAGCTGGTAGGCGGCGTGGATGCTGGGGTACGCGCTCCAGCTGGGAGCGCCATTTTGGGCTTTGTGGATGGCTGTGGTGACGGTGTTTTCCAGCGACTTCAGAATGTCCCCTCCGCCCTTTGAACCATCTTCCAGATCCTCCTCCCTTAGATACTGGTATTTTATGGTAGGATCTAAAGGTTTTTGAAGAGGATCTTCGTATTCTTCAGTTTTCACGACCTTTTCGCCCTTGTTGGTTTCCTCTGGCTTTTCTTTCTTACTTTCTTTCTTTAACTCAGTCGTAGAGGCTGTGCAGTCGGAGCCCGAGTTACTCGATGGCTTGGGAGCCAGAGAATCGCTGTTTGGGGTCTCAGACAACGACTGCATCTTCTCCACCGCCAGTGGGTCCAACACCAGCTGCTTGCCTTTCTTGGAGGCCGAACTGGTGACCTTGAGAAAGTGACCCGTGACCATCATGTGGGTGGTGAGCTGCTGCAAGGTATCATGGGAGCTCCCGCACTCCATGCACTTGAGAATCTGGGACTTGCAGGCCTCAAACTGCCAGGTGTAACTGGCACCGTTTTGATAGCCATAGCGATTGTTGGAGGATAGCTGTAGGCTGGCGTTCTTCTGGGAAGAAAATGAATCTGCAAATGACCCCGTGGTCGAATCGGGGGAACAAGGCCGGTTGACGTCAAAAACACGCTTCTTGGCTGGAGTGACCATTTTAGATGAAATGGCGGGCACTGGCTCCTTCAAAGGCACTTTTTGGTAATGTTTTGTTTTGATCATGTGGACGCTCAGATCTTGGAGGGAATCGAAGGAATCACCACAGAACATGCATTTGAGGACCTTCTGAGCATCCTCCTTGTCCATGTCCTGGAAGGCCCTCTTCCGGGGCTTGGAATAGCTCGTGGGTCTGAGCTTGTCCTTCTTGCGGTTGTCATCTTGGTAGTGGCCCGTCTCATTCATGTGCACAGTCAGCTCGACCAGGGTGTCGTAGGCGGCGCTGCACTGGCGGCAGCGGAAGCGGCTGGCTCCCGTGAACACTGTCCCGCACATCTTGCTGCTCTGCCGGTAGAGCTGGACCGAGCTGAACAGGCTGGGCTTCGAGACGGACCTGGAAGGCAGGTTCTGCTGCAGGCTTTTGGACAGCGCGTCTTGGTGCCAATCGAAATCGCTCTTGTGGCTGCCATTGCGGGTGTCGCAATTCCGCCTCTCACTGTTGGAGAGCTTGAAGCCCAGGCCCAGGCCTGACCAGTAGGAATCAGAAAAGATGTTGGCGTAGACGGCGGTCATTTTATCCATGCAGTTGTGGGCTTCGCTCGGAAGCTTGGGGTGGACGCTGGCTTTCTTGTCGGAGCCATCTCGGCCACAGGTGCTCTTGACCTCTGAAACCTGGTCGCTAGCATCACTCAGCAGGGACTCGTTCTCGGCGTCCTGGTTGGACAGATGACTCCCGGGAGAGTTCTGGCTGCTGAAGTAGCCTTTCTGCTCTGGCCCTGCTTCTAGCTCCTCGTCTGTTCCCGTGTCATTGCCGCCTTGAAGCTGAGCTACCGAACTGCTGTCCTCCTCTTCCTCCTCTTCCTCTTTTATTTCCTCCTCTTCCTTTAGCTGTTCCTCCTGGGCGTAGCCTGGAAGAGAAGGAGAGGAGATGAAACGACAGTAACAGCTTCTGCATTTCATCCCCAGTTTCCCTGCTAAGACTTCCCAGGCTGAACTGGATACCGATTTAATCTACACTTTTATGAATGGCAAGCGATGGAGGCAGAAAAATAGACAAACACTATCTTTTGTGCCACCGACCCCCCCCCCCTTTTTTGAATTGGCAAGGGTCATCATTCGCTCTAAGTGCCTAGAATCCCAAATTAATAATTTCTGTCTTTAAGGAACATCATTCGAACGTCGCTCTAATGAGACAGTTGCTAAATTCACGTGTGTGACTTTCAGGAAATTGGGACTGACATGCAAGTCCTATGAACGTCATCATAGGGGAGACATGGGCTCATGAGAAAGCGAAGATTTGACCTCCGGCATCTCAGAGGCAAAACTCCCCCCAACGCCTGGCTCTTCCAACACATGTTCATCTCAACGGATGGCGTTTGAGTGCTCAGAAGTCATTTGGATGCACGGCTATTATGTTCTTGATAGCCACTGTCTTTTTACTGTAACATTTGCATTTGCAGACACTTGCGCAGAAGGTAGAGAGATTATGGGATATGCAAATCAAATCTTCCATTGATAGCTGAAAAATGGTGTAAGCTCAGCAAACAGAATGATTTTTTAAATAATAGCAAATGGTGTTAGAATGGGAGGTTTGGGGACTCTGCTATTATTCTCAAGCAGGTTTATGAAGACCTTTCCAGACGAGGCCGAAAATGCCCTCCCGATCCTGTTCCTGTAATTTCAAATGCACCGTGATTTGTGGGTACCCGTCGTGAGATGCCAATTATACGTTTGATTTGTAGATGCAAGATGCTATTGGGGACGCATGCTTTCGCCTCTCTGAAAGGATTCAGGGCCAGTAATTGCACAGGGAAAAGGGATAACTGAGCGAGCAGGTGCAAAGGGAATGAATGGACACGTCTCCATCAACAGAGATGGAGGATGTGACCGTTTATGCCCACGGGTTCGTGTTTTTTCACCTGGCCTTTCAGGGCCACATGGATAAGATGCGACCTAAGAGACACCCAAGAAGAAGAGACTCTCTGAGATCTGCAAGGCTCGCATGAGCTTGGCACATTGGTTTTTCCTTATGAGTTTCTCTCCCTTCGTCAAATGAGGTTGGAGGCGCTATTATTATCTTCATTTCATAGAGGGGGAAACAGAGGTTTGAAGGGTGAAAAAAAAGCACACAGCTAGGATCGCAGGGGCAGGACACGAGCCCAGGTCTGTTTGATGAGAGAACCCATAGGTCTGCTCAGGAAGTTTCTTTCTCTTTCTGTTATCAACTTAATGAATAGAAGAAAGTTGCCAAGACCCCAAAGGTTAAAGGTCAAGTGGTGGAATTTGATTGAACTGTTGCGAAATAGAGAAACAACTTGGGAAGGAGAATTGTGGAAATGCTTAAGACAAAAGCCCATGATTTTAAGGGCATACATAATACCATCAAACAAGATGCAGTGTAAAAATTCAGCCCAGTCTCTAGTTTTACGGCGGCGACTTTATTGTTATTGGTGCGGGGTTTTTGCTTTCCCAGCAAGTTGACGAGTGGATTTTTCATTAAATTGGCGTTGCTGGTCTCTAGTTCCATAAATTGATTGAAAGGAACAAAAACTGCTCCATCTAGTCAAACAACCATTAATAAGTGGTCACCACTTGCAAGAAAACTGTACTTTAAACACAGAATGGCTGACGTAGACTGCCCCTCTCACTCTCTACACCTGTCCGTCCGTCCTTCCTTCCTTCCTTCCTTCCTTCTTTCCTTCCTTCCTTCCTTTGGAATTGAACCCAGGGGCATTCTATGTCTGACCTATACCCCAGCTCTATTTTATTTTCATTTTGAAACAGAGGCTTGCTCTGTTGTTGAGTCTCGCCACTTGCTGAAGCTGTCATTGAACCGGCGATTCTCCTGTCTCAGCCTCCCAAGTACTGGGATTACAGGCGTGCATCACCACAACCCTGGTTAATTTGTATGTTTTAAAAAACAATGATACATGCCGCGCGTGGTGGCGCACGCTTGTAATCCCCGCGCTTGGGAGGCAGAGCAGGAGGATCGCGCAGGTTCGAAGCCAGCCGCGCTGGCTTAAGAGACCCTGTTTCCAAATAAAAGTATAAAATAGGTCTGGGCGTGTAGCCCGGAGGTAGAAGGGCTTCCAGGAACCCCAGTACCACACACACACAAAAATGATACCAATAAGTTCAAGGAGAAAGTCAATGTTATAAAATTAATAAAAGTGTTGCCGAGTTAAGTAAGATACTTCAAACATTAGACAAATTTTATCAATCAGATGGGGTCACTTTTTACTTTATTGGTGTATTATAATGATGCATGATAGCAGTTGTCAAAAAGGTTCACTTGTAAAAAAAAGAGCAGAGAGCTATTACTCTGGAGTAAACACTGAGTAGCTGGCATTAGGCGGGGATGTTTTAGGCCAAGATATATAATTACCATACTTATGGGCAGTGTGATCACAGCAACAAAGAAAAGTGTGTGTGTGTGTGTGTGTGTGTGTGTGTGTGAATGCGCCCCCTCCCACACACACATACACACACAAACCAAGTCAAGAAATCTGAGGAAGAAAAGAAGGCTTTCTGGCATGGCCTTGGTTCTGGGTTTTCTAAATATTTTCAGTGCCTAATGCTGTGCCTGATACTTAGTAGGAAGTTGGGAATTGATTCATATTTTGTATTATGTGAATCGAAATATACATGCATATGCGCGCGCGCGCACACACACACACACACACACACACACACACACCCCTCTGCCTAGCCAACGCAGTCATTTGCAAACAACAGAAAAGAAGTGTTTTCTTTTTCTTTTTTTCCCTTTTTTCCCTGCTGACATTGGGAAGCCGAGCTTTCCGGACCAGCTCAACCTCACAATCCACTTTGTCCTTCTAAACGGATTCCCCAGAAGAAAAGTCGGAGACAGCACACGCCTCCCCCACAATACAGATAAAATTTTCTGCTTAATTAGGCATTGACATGTTTACTATAACCTTTACAGAAGAGTAACTCGTGCTGAGAGACCCTTTTTGTCTGTTTCTCTCTGCAGAACAGACTAATCTTGTGCACCCGATAAGGTAAACGCACTGAAAAAAACCTCGAAAAAAAAAAGTGCCAAAGCGTCTGTCAAAGGGAGTGTATTTTAACAATGGCTGAGGGTTCCAAGGAATTTCTAAAAAACACATTTTAATATTATACATTTAAAACTGTTCGCTTGACTTAAGTGATTTTGTTTACCACCGGCAGTTGAGGCAAGCCAGGGAAGGCAGCCGGAAGATGGGTGATCGGCTGGGTGATGTCTCCCTCTCCTCTCTCTCTCTCTCTCTCTCTCTCTCTCTCTCTCTCTCTCTCTCTCTCTCTCTCTCTCTCTCTCACACACACACACACACACACACACATTTGTTTAATAGGACTGCATCTGTGTGACTCTTGCTGTAACAGGATGGGTGGCAAGTTTATTTTTACGAAGACTTATTATTATTTTTTTATGAAGACTTATTGAACAAAAGAAAACCATCACAATGGTGCCCAGGTGCAGCGAGAAGGAGCTAGTCTAGTCTCTAGACAAACTTTTTCTTGATTGTAGGTTGCAGGTCAAACTCAGGGTGGCAAATAGCCTCCCACTCCAACCTAAATTTCTATCTCCATCGCTTTCTGCTGTTTGACTGCATCTCACGTGGACTTCCCCACCCCAGGGCAGCTAATTCATGAGCACATCCTATTGGTTCTTTGGTTTAGAGATGGTTATTTCTCTTCCTCTCCACGGCCACTGCTCAGAAGGGGCTGCCATACCATCTACCGGGTGATTTGGTGGTCTTCCAGCTTCTACTTCTCACAGTCTATTTCTGGAACTGTCTTGTGAAGAGGGGTCAGGTCATGATGTTCCTCTGTTTTAACTCTACAGTGCCTTTCTTTTGCACTTGTAATAAAGTTCAAACCCTTTGCATGGACTACAAGAGCCCGTAGGATGTGGTTTTGGCTGCCTTTCTGCTGCATACCTGGCCACACACCTTATGCCTTTTCTCTGGAGCCTGACAACTATTTTCTTGGCCCTGTTCTTTGCCACGGCAGATTTCTCTGTCTAGACAGTTCTTCCTCTGCACCTTTAGGCCTTGTCCATGGCTCTCTCTCCGGGTGCGTTTCCTTGACCAATTTCCCGTTTCTGTAGCTCTCTGGCATGCCCAACTGCGTACTGAATCCCTATAGCACTTGCCAGTGATCCCGCTGGTTTGTTTATTGATTGGTTGTCTCCTCCCAGCAAAGGTGAAGCTAAAAGATGTGTTCCCATCAAGACCTTGCTCCTGCCCAGCTCACGAACGGGCTCAGATGGTCACACGTCTACAAATGATTTTAGTGCCCAATTGAACAGATCCGATGGTACAGTGAAAGAGGGTTGCTCCAGTTGCAAACTCCAGCTCCTTAGCAGGGCAGCTGGCACCTCTGTTGACCAAGAGCATCCTCATCCCGCACCACATATAGAGCAGGTGTGAATTACAACCATTCTTATACTTTACTCAATGATACAATCAGAAGACACCCAATCAGAAGACACCCCCCCCCATCATCATCATTTTAGACCAACCAATCGGCCACGTTCTTCTCGTCCCACTCTCTGGGCTGTGGGTTTATAGTTCTAAGCAGCAAGATGGAGAAATATCAGAAATTATGCTCTCAAGGGGAACAGATGTTGATTCCAAAAGAGATTCACAGAAAGAGTCTTTGAAACTAGGGACTAATTTTGCCCATAAACAAACTCTACTAACTGTTCTGAAACACAGGTTGCATGAAGAGGAGGACAGTTATTGATTTCCTGAGCTTCTCACTTTTAAAAAAAGAAAAAAATATTATCTGCTACAAACCCTTTTAACCCTAAGAGTATGTGATCAGAATTCAGAAATAACCTTAAAAATTTAAAAGTTTCCTGTTATAGGTTAAAAAGATTAAAGAGGGGAAAGTTAGGTGTGGTGGCAATGCCTATAATCCCAGTGGTTGGAAGCCTGAGACAGGAGGATCCCAGGTTTTGAGACCAGCCTCAGCAACTTAGAAAGGCCCCTTGCACCTTAGTGAGACTCTGTTTCAAAATAAAAAAGGGCTGGGGTGTAGCTCAGAGTTAGACACACATGGGTTCAATCTCCAGTACTATAAAATAAATAAGTAAATAAATAAATGAAACCATTATCTTATTTTTTTAAAGTGACACCTCTCTTGTTCCTTTACCCTCTAAACAGAATGATTTAAATTAAGTTGTGCAAAGTAATTCAGAGGCGATCTGGTGTTAGAGATCAGATTTTTGAGCCCGGTGGGGTGGTGCACACCTATAATCCCAGTATGTAGGAGGCTGAGACAGGAGTGCTGCAGGTTCGAGACCAACCTCAGTAACTTAGTGAGACCCTGTTTCAAAAATTAAAAAAAAATACAATAGAGTTGGGGGTGGAGAGAAAGAGAAAGGGAGAGAGAGAGAGAGAGAGAGAGAGAAAGAGAGATCAGATTTTTGCTAGCATATATTTTCACAATTGCCTGAAAATCCACAACCCAGTATTTACAATAAAAACACTGACAGCCTTTAAGATGGCAGTAGAGGTGGAAAGGTTATAACCTCAAAATAATTTACGACGCACGGAGGCTGATTTTTCAGTAATAATAAACTAAAATTCTACCCGGGTTTCACTGGACAGCCTGTTTGACAGTGACAGGATCATTTTTGCCAATCTTCCCCGCTAAATGACACTTTAAAACCACACGAAGATCCCGCGGTGTGTGGGCAGACGTACAAGAGGGATGGGGACCGTTTCTGGCCATGCACCCGCTAGGTACGCTTAGCCATGACAGAGTATGGCCCCCTGTCAACGGTCTCCGGCGTTTTGGCGACTGTGGTGTAAAAGTCTGTTAGCATGCACGTGATTATTGGCACTAATTGGCAGTCTTGTTGGCAGGCTGAGGCGGGAGCTGGAGGATTTAGTGTTCAAGAGAGCTGAGCTTCTTTGCGATGGTGGCCAGGCCCAGTGCGAGAAGCTCCGGGGGGACCCATCTGCTTTCTGTTCCAGGACAGTGGGAGATGAGAGAAGGCTGTGGGGATCCCTGACACCACGGCTCTCAACTATTTCATCTACAGAGAATCCAGGTACCCCAAGCCAGGGCTCAGCCCCTCCGCAGCCTGGAGAAGCCGTCTGCATGCACGCACATTTCTAAATGGGAAAACTTCCAAGAGCAAGGGCAAGGCCCATCACGAAGAGGTTCATCTCTGTCACACCGGATGCAGCTCATTACTGGAAGTGCGACTTATACACGCTGACAGAGCTGGGTCCCTCCCTCCTCTATCTGCATGTCAGAACCAAACAGGCAGAAATCTTGGTCTAGAAGAATGTCGAAGATAGAATGGCAGCCAGGCGTGGTGGGGCATGCCTGTAATCCCAGGACTTGGGAGGCTGAGACGGGAGGAGTGCAGATTTGAGGACAGCCTCAGATTCAATGTAGTGAGACTCCCACTACATTGGAAAACACTGAAGAAAGACCCTGTTTCAAAATAAAATAAGTATAAAAATAAAAATAAAAATAGGGCTGGGAGTGTAGCTTGGAGGTAGGATGCCCCTGGGTTCAATCCTCAGTCTCACACACACACACACACACACACACACACACACACACACACAATAACCGGGAGCCTCATTCTGAGACCATAAGTGCTCTTTGGAAACAGCTAAAGAACTTTCTGGAACTTTATCACAAACAAAACCTCTCTCTCTCTCTCTCTCTCTCTCTCTCTCTCTCTCTCTCCTAAACACAGCTCAGTTAATTGGGCCGTTCCCATGTACCACGAATGCGCATGGGGGTGGTCTGTAAAAAAATCCTTTCCTTAATGCACCCCGGTTGTCACCCCTTTCTTGGACCATTCCCCATCTCTGCCAACTACAAAGCTCTTTTCTACTCTGGCTTCGCAACTTTCTCCACGCCCGGCCCCTCAGCAGAAGACGACTGAGCTAGCAGTGTAAGTCCGGGGAAGTGGACACTGTCAACCCTTTGCGGTTCGTCTGTTTATTCATTCCGTAGAAATATTTATTCTGCAGCTACCGCAGGCAAGAAGATTTAGTCGAGATTCACGGGGACTTGCGCCGCTGTGCTCCTACCAAGGCCAGAGAGAGGAGGGAGAGGAAGGCAAGACGGAAGCCAGGCAGGAGGCTGGGGGGCTAAGAGGTCGCGAGCTGGCCGTGCGTTCCTGGAGGAAGTTGGGGGGCCATCATGGGCAAAGTATTTCAAGTGGAAGAAAACCAGCCCTACTGTGCGAAGAGCCTTTGCAAGAGACCCTCAGCTAACTAGAGGGACGTCGAGGGGCCGGTGACTGGGGAGTTTGTGCCGCGCTGGAAGAATACGACTGCCACTCAAGGCGCCGTCGGGCTTAGGGTTGCCAGACACTTTGTTCTACCAGACTATGCAGATGAAACCAACGATGTCAGGGACCCATCCGTCTGCGAGCTCTAAACCCGGGCGGCCAGGAGAGGCCCGAGAGCGGAAGAGCTGACCTGCTCTCCCCTCTGGCAGTGTGAGTCTCCGTTCCCTCATCTATCCATCCCGCACAGGCGTGATCCTCCCGAGCCTGCCTGCCTCACTAGGTGGATTCCGGGACAAAATACAGGACAAAGCGTGCTGGAAATTGTCACTGCTCCACGTGGGCCCCCGTACCAGGAGCACCAGCATCTCCTGAGATTTTATTTAGAATGCCAGGCCACACCACATCTACAGAATAGGAACCATTCACCACATTCTACAGGGGTTCCATAAGCTCAGCAATGTTTGAGAAACCTCTTTGATGTACATTACAAAGGTATTAGTTAGCAGAATGACGTTTAGCAGTTTGCGTCTCTACGCCTGTGTTCATAAGTGTACGTGGGAACCCGTTTTGTGAAAAGACTACATAGCTGTGGCTTAGATCATCGCTCCCGGATTCTATTGCCCAGGAAAAATGGAGCCGAAGAGAAACAGATCATGGGCTCAAGGGCTGGTCAGTAAACGTATGGGTGAGATGGTCCTCGGGCGCCGGATCAGCAGGCCCTGGTTCAGGGCGGCCGCTGGCTGCTTACTGCGCTCCTGGGAAAAGTCCTGACGCTTTCCAGAGTTCAGCAGCCTCATCTACGAAACGGGAACAATAGTAACATTGGCTTTGTAAGACTGTCAGGAGTATCAGGGGCCACACAGTACGTGAAAAGCCAAGACTGCAGCGTTACCTCCAAATTTGCTCATTTTAGGCACATTACAGACACGGTGTAACATAATGTTTTATTATTTTTTCCAAGACTGGGGATTGAACCCAGGGGCATTCTACTTTTGAGCTGCACCCTTAGCCCTATTTTGTTTTTTATTTTGAAATAGAGTCTCGCCAAGTTGCCCGGGCTGGTCTTGAACCTACAAACCTCCTGTCTCGCCACCCCCCCCCCCGCAAGTACTAGGATTTTCACCACGCCCAGCCCAATTTTAACCTGAATCCACAGATGACTGCAATCAATGACTTCCGCAGCTTTTGTTATCCTGAAATCTTATTGCGGGAGCCAACCGCTTTTAAATGGTATTTGCATTACAGATGAACCAGTTTTGTGAAGTCTCACGCGTGAGAAAAGAGCTTCCTTCTACTTGGGGCTTGTTACTTAATATTCAACCATTCTATCAAGGAGCCGGTGGTATATGTGCCGGAGAACTTCTGTAGAGGCGATGTGCAATACCAAATAGCAGGTTATTAGTCATTAGGCAAAATGATAATATATATGTTCCTCAAGAAACAAGGCAACCTTGCATCTGAGAAGAGAAGGTCTTTCCTTAGAGACCTAGGGCGTGGCGCTGGCAATGTTCCAAGCAGAAGGTCTCTGAGAAAAGCAGTTTATATTCAGCCACCTAGAATTTCAGTCCAGCATACATTATTATTATTATTATTATTATTATTATTAGGGCGGGTCTTGGTAACAATTTAAAAATGCGGAGTGAGGAAATATTCATGGGGAAGAGGGAGAAGGGGGCCGCTTCATAAACTTTCTGGTAGCTGCAGCTTAGAAATCATTGCTTAGCTATTATCCTCACACCGAGAAGGCTATAAATCAGGAACAGAGGAGAAAAAGCAAAAAACAAAACAAAACAAAACAAAACAAAACAACAAACGAACTACACCACAGAACCCCGATTTTGCTCTCAAATTACGATTTTTAGATTTTTCGAGCCGTAGCTGTTATTATCTGCAAAACATGCGTAATTATTGCCTATACATTTCTCCCCACAAGGATGTATAAACACACACACACACACACACACACACACACACACACACACACACACACTCTCACACACACACACACTCACACATGCACGTAATTCTTTCTGAGACTGGAAAGTTGGCCTTTTTGTTTTCTGCCAAAAGGTAAAGACAGTGACTCATTATCCAGAATGACCTTCAGAAAGTCTATGAAACCAACGCTCCGCCTGTATTTTTTCCCGCCGTGTATTCCAGTTCTACTTGAAATACCATCGTTAGCACAGCCATCCCACAGAGCAAGAAGGTGATCTTGTTTCCCCTTGCCTGGCTCGAAGTCAAACATCTTTTCTTTCTTTCTCTTTTTCTTTTTTTTTTTCTTTTTGGCAAATGCCGCTTCTTTCTCTGAAATATTTCATGCAGATAATGGATAATGACCACTTCTCAGTGCCTTTTCTCGAAAACGTCTAACTGCATTAGCCAAGAGCGGACAAATCTCAACCTGCTTCTTTTGCTGAGTTCATGGCTGTGACCACTTCCCATTAAGGAAGAAAGAGAAGAGCCCACCGTTCCCTTAGAGAAGCTAAATTGGCACTGTCAGGAAGCGCTGGTCCTTGCTTTTTGGGTGAAAAGTCATTTTTGCATTTTCCTGAATCGTACAGCTCCAAGGTGCAAAGACCTCTCATATCACGAGGCCAAAGCCCCGGACAGGGAAGGCTGTTCCTGGCCTTCTCTATCCCACCACGAGTGGCCCCGACGTGGGACTCCTTTGTTTGGGTTCCCCGCCATCATTGCGACTGGCCTGCTGGGAATTCTGTCTCTTCCTCCCACGTAGGAACGGAGCCACATGTCCACTGCGGCACCTTCTGATCAAATCCAAGCGTTCACAGTGCTTTCTTTCCTCTGTCAGCATCGAGTCCAGAGCTGCTCAGCACGAACTTGGGCACCTTCAGTCACAGAGCAGCGCTAGTGTCCAGGCTTCCTGTTTTCTACTTAATGAAATACTAATAGCCAGGCTCTCTGGATAGCAAACTTCTTCTTTTTCCTCCCCCCAACTTCCCTCCTCTCTCTCTCTCTTCCTCCCTCCCTCCCTCCCCCCTCTCTCATCTCTATCTCCTCTCCTCTTCCTTTCTGTCCTTCATTCTTTCCTCCCTCCTTCCCTCCCTTCTTCCCTTCCTTCCTTTCTCTTTTACTTTTATGGTTCTGGGGATTGAACCCAGGGACATTCTACCACTGAGCAACACCTCCAGCCCTATTGTACTTTTTTAAAACAGGATCTCACTAAGTCACCGAAGACCCCACTAAACTGCCGAGGCTGCCCTCAAACCTGCAGTCCTCTTGTCTCAGACTCCCAGGTACTGGGATTACAGGCATGCACCACCATGTCTGGCTGAGAGCAAACTTCTGTGGGAGAGCCTGTGGTCAAATTACTTTATACTTATTTTATTTCTTGTTCCCCATTTTTTGATCCCCTATCTTTTAATTTCCCTCTGCACAGACAATGAATTGCTAATTATATGTCCAGAGCCACTCGGTTGGGCAGGGACTTGAATTAGGGTCTGGGACTTTAGAGTCTATGCTGAAGCTCGTCTCTTCCCCAGTGTCTAACCCATCAGTCAGAGATGTCTCTCCTATTTCGATAATAAATCTAAGCTCTGCACCCTGCTATCCATCTCCCCGCCACCACCTTGGTCCAGGGCGCCTTGTCTCTTCTTCGGTGGGCGGCTGGGGGGTCTCTTGCCTGCTGCTGGCTGATCTTTCAGACTTACACGGCCGTGACTGAGATGCTAAGTGGAGGCTCGGCCCCTCTGGGTCCCTCCCAAACGGCTTCCCTGGGCGCTTGGGTCCCACACTTTCTGGGTCATCCCCGCAGCGACTTGCCCTGTTTTCATTTCATTTCAAGTTTGCTTAGAACGTGAAAGCTCAATTCCTCTTTCCAGTTTCCTAAATGCTTCCAATTCTCTTCTTTCCGGCCTTTGCAGGTCTTCCTCACGGATTCCTCCCTTTCCTATGACTAAGCCTCTTCTATATTCTTTCTGTCTCTGTTTCAGTACCCACAGGGCCAACACTGATCACCACATCCCCAACTCAGTTTCCCAAGTCCCGCAATGGCCAGTGTTCCTTCTCTTGCAATCCTCGGTCTTCTTTTCACAGCCCTGCTCTCAATTCGCAATCCTCTTATCCCCCCTTTACCTACTTGGCTGTCTTCTCTCTGCGACTCTAAGCTCTGCACCAGCAGAGTGGATCTACGTGCTTTGCCGCTGTCTCCTGCTGCTCACCACGTCGCACCTTGTTCAAATATTTGTTGCGTATATGAATAAATAAATGAACACTTAGACTGATAAACGAGTGAGTCGCTGGGCCAGGGAAGCGCGATTTTTCTATCCCACAGACTCTGATTTTACCCATTGGTCTCCATTCACTTCCGAGCCCTAGAGGACAGACAAAGTGTCTTCTCCAACAGGACATCCTTTTGTTTGGCTGCAGCGTCCGCACAGGGGTCCCAGCCCCCAGGTACTGTCCCCACGGGCAGGCAGAGGAAGTTAAATACGGGTACGGGGTGGAGCCAGGGGCCCCCAATTCTGAAATGTCTTTTCCTCTGCTTGTTTTTGTCTCAAGCCGTCCAATTTTTAAAAGCATATTTTATTGGTGCATTATAATTATACCTCATGGCGAGGGTCACGTGAACACACACGCCCACGGGTCTTGGTGTGTCTCCCTTCGGGCCCACCCAGATGCCCACTCTTCACTGAAAACAGTGAGACTGTTTTCAAACAAAAAATACAATTGGTGTGGGGTTATGGCTCATAGGTACAATGTTCCTGGGCTCAATCCTCAGCACCACACACATACAACAATAACAACAACAACAGGAACACACACACGGGAAATGGAGAAAGAGATGTTGTTGGCATCTCGTGGGTGGAGACCAAGGATGCTGAGACGCATGCTACAAGGGGCGGGTCATTCCCTACATCAAAGACTTATCCTACCCTGTTAGCTGGTGGTTTGGAACTGCCGCACCATGGAGGTCAGCTGCAACTTTGTGCGCCGAGGATGAGGAAGATGGTTATTTATGACCTACCTAGTGGTCAGTAAAGCAGAGCAGGGAGGAGAAAGCTCAGAGAGCTAGAGGAGAAGGCAAGGTTGTGTCCAGCCTTGTGGGGGCCATCACAATGGACCGGAGAGGATGTGGCTGTGGCTAGGCTGCCTGGGTCACATCCCTCCTCTGCCATGCCCCACACTGGCATCTCCAGTGGACTGACAAAAGCTGGGTCTTAATGATAGTGACTGGCCCAATGACTGCCGTGAGACACAGTGGACAACTCAAAGAGCTCAGAAGAAGCTGGGCGTGGTGGTACACACCTGCGATCCAGCACTTAGAAGTCCAAGACAACTTGGTGAGGCACTCAGAAACCTGGTTGAAAGCTTATTTTTAAATAAGAAACCAAAAGGGCTGAAGGTGTAGCTTGGAGGTAGAATGCCCTAGGTTCAATCTCTAGCCATGTCCCCCCAACCTCAAAAAAAAAAAAAAAAAAAGAGCTCAGAGTGTCAGGTAACAACTAGCACTCAATACATGTCTCTTTTTGTTATTACAAAAACAAAAACCTAGCTTTGAAGAGCCATGTTAAGGAGCCAGACTTCTTCAGATTTTTAGTATTTACTCTTTTAAGTTTGGGTTAAAAAAAAATCCATTAGGCTCCAAGCATTATTCTCAATCAATTCTTTCTGGATTCATTTACATCTCCTTATCAGATTGCATATTTTTATAAGACAACAAACAAACAAGTTGCTGATAAAAGGGATTCACATTTCTGAACAACTCCAGTAACTGCCAAACGCATCCTGACCTATTTCAGTTCTTAATTAACTAGGTTAGCTTTTAAACGAGGCAACCTTATATAAAATAGGAAGCCTGATCCGGGGCCAAACCCACACTGGACAGTTGGAAGAAGCACTTCTTGGAAATGGCCCAAATTCTGGGAGATGCAGAGGGCTTCGATTTCTTTGAATCGACAGTTTGAATAATTTAATGGAAAAAATCCTCTAAGGGTTTTTGACCCTTTGAGTTTAGATTCGGGTTAGTTTAAGAATGGTCTTTTTAAGGCTTGTCATCCTTTCTCTGTTCCAACTTATAAAGGAGTTGGGTAAAGGTGTCAGCATCCTCCACCCCCATCCCCAGTGGTACCAACTTGGCTTTGCTCCCAGGAGAGGAAATCGGGGCAGGACGCCATGGTCTGGTGCCTTAACAGGCTCTAGTGGTGAGTTGGAACCATGGGAAGGCTCGTCATACGTCTGCCATCTTGTCCCTGATATTTTTTCTGACCTTTTATCAGTATGTGAACGTTAAGCTTACTATGTCCTAATATTTCACAGAGTACACATTGTTCAGTTTCTTGGTGTAAATATTCTCGACACATAATAATTGTGCATAGTATTTTGGAGGTACAATGTGGTGTGTGTGTGTGTGTGTGTGTGTGTGTGTGTGTGTGTGTGTGATGTAATGATTAAATAAGGGTAATTAGCATTCCTATCACCTTAAATATTTTTCATTTCTTTGTGGTGAGAACATCCATAAGCCTCTCTTCTAGCTATTTCAAAATACACAGTGCATTTTTAAAAAACTCTTGTGGCTATGCTGAGGAACACCAGAACTTACCAAACTGCAGCCTTGCACCCATTGGCCAACCTCTGTCCCTCCCCTCCCCTTCCAGTAACACCATTTCATTTCGGTTTCTATGAGATCAGCTTTTTAGATCCCACATATGAGATCATGCACTATTCGTCTTTCTGTGCTGGGCTTAGACTTTTTTTAGGCATAAGATCAACTTGGGACTGATGTAAGAATGATACTGTCAGGGCCCCTGTATATACATCTGCTTTCTTACAAGCACGTTGGGGAAAATACAACAGAACATAGATTCTGGTCCCTGGGAGTTTAATTTAGTAAGACTCCAGTGTATCACTGGGATGTTTTCCTACAAGGACTATCAAAATAACATGTGTGTGTGAATTGCGTGTGTACATGCCTGTGCTCAAACACCTGATAATTTGTTTAAAGAGCACAAAAGTGAATCAGAAACATGATAACTGTTTCTTTTCTTTTCCCTTTTGTCCCTCCTCCCAATTTTTTTAAAGCATGGTCATATAATACCAGCTTGACCAATCAAATACATTTTTATGTGTGTATGTGTGTGGTACCGGGGATAGAACCCTGGGGCATTCTACTCTGAGCTAGGTCCCCACCCCTATTTTGCTCTTTTGTTTTGAAACAGGGTCTCACTAAGTTGCAGAGGGCCTCACTAAGTTTCTGAGGATGGCCTTGAATCTGTGATCCTCCTGTCTCAGCCTCCCAAGTATTGGGAGGACCAATCAAACTCTCGCTCCATGGATCTGAATTCTGACTTTGAGACTCAGAGATGGGGAAGGATAGAGTGGATATGTGCCAATAGTGTCACAAAGAGACTGTCTTTTAATTTGATTTTCTTGATCCTCTTTTTTGGGGGGGGGTGCCAATTCCTCTACATTCGATGAACTACTACCTACTCTTTCCAAAAAATTCTCCCCCCCCACCAATTATCCAAAGACAATATCTGTTGTTTGCAAACAAAGACCCATTGTCTGGTAGATGGTACTGAAAACCTACTCTGAACCAAAAAGGGAATTTGCGACGATGCGATCGCTGCGGCTTGTTAATATGTTAAAGGACACAAGAAAGGACACAAGCCTGAGCTCTGGGCAACATCGCTGGGCCTTCAGGGGAGAGGAGACATTACACTAATATTTAGATCTCTGAACACAAAACAGTAGAGCACAAAGCAATTCTAGGAAGAGCATCTCATTTCTGGAACCCCCCCCCCCCGCCAAAAAAAAAGAAAAATCCCCCTCCAAAGCCAGGGTCCCTCATTGAGAAGCACACCTTTCCGTAGGGGCCAGGCTGTCTTCACGGACCTGCTTTGGCGATGCTTTTTAGAGACATCCTTCCCCAGTGCCTTCCAGGTACCTGTCTAGAGTAGGTCTGCAGCGCTCCTATTCTATTGTGCCGATGATCTGCATATTTAAGAGTCCCCACATGCTCATTGACAGGATGGATGGGGCCGGTACAGTCTGCTGGGTCAAAAATCTGCTTTAAATAGTCTATATACACAGTCGGTTGAGTAAATAACAGCATTTTCAAAAAGCCCCTAAATATATAATAACATGATAAATCGCATCAGCTCCCGAAGACGCAGCTTCACTACCGCTGATCAGGAAAATGATGTGCGCTTTAACAAGCCACTTACAAATGATCTCATCTTCCCCAGCCGTGGGAACATTAGCTTTTCCTCAGCTATATTTTTTTCAGATGTAGAGGAAAGAAACCTAAACACACACACACACACACGCACACACGCACAAGCACACAGGCACACACGCATACACGCACAAGCACACAGGCGTGCATGCATAGAGGACCAGATGTGCACTCAATATCATCTTGCCCCAATAAACTGATAGAACCAATCTTCCTGCGTGGGGAGTGGAGAGCAGAGAACAATGTCTTGCTTTGGCTTGGACGTTCCTACCACTGGCTCCGCTGGGTGTGGTACAGAGGGCTCAGCTGGGCTCCCGGTATACAGAAACTGTTCTGTGGATATCAGTGAGAAGCATTGATTTTGAGACCCCCAGTTTGCTGTGTAGACCTCTATACCACTCCTGTATTATTTATTTATTTATTTATTTATTTATTTATTTATTTATTATTTTTCTGGTAGTACTGGGGCTCCTGGAAACCCTTCTACCTCCAGGCTACACTCCCAGTACCTATTTTTCTACTTTTTTTTTATTTGTAAACGGGGTCTCTTAAGCCAGCGTGGCTGGCTTCGAACCTATGCGATCCTCCTGTCTCCACCTCCCAAGCGTGGGGATTACAAGGGTGCGCCACCGCGCCCGGCTCTACCACTTCTTTAGGACTGTGTTTGCTCATGAGCAATGCACCTGGCCCCTATTGTTTGACATTAGTCTCATGGCGCTCCAAGGGTGGGCTTGGAGGCTTCCAGATTCTACTACTGGAGTCTATAATCTGCAGATTATACAACTTTCCTAAGACCACAGACCCAGAAACTGGCAGACTCCAGCTTTGAGGGGAGCTTGTTGGTGGTCTGATCTGGTGCGTGTAGCGGAGGTGTGTCCGTTTCTGTTACAGTATCATACTTATACACACCTCGCATTTTTGCCAAATTTTTGCGTTAAAATTATAGCGCTTTTGGGAAAAATAAGTCACCTTTAAGAAAGTAGGCAACTCTGTTATGTATCCAGAGCATAGTCAACCAATAAGAAATGTAATAAAAAATATACTGGTTTCAGTTAAAAATCCTTGATCAGTTTACAAGAAATAAAGGTATGCTATGGTAAATAAAAGACATTGCCTTATAAGTAAAGACGTGGTGGTGGTTGCAGGGAAATCTAGGGAAACAGAGAGTCAACTTGTGTTTACAGAGGAGATGGTGGGAATGGAGATGACTTAAGTCGCCGGGGAGAGATGGCTTGAGGCCACGGAGGCCGACGGTGACCAGCCCGAGATACAAGGAGAAGGAACGGCCATGGCCGATGCGCCTTCACCCACTGACCGCTTCTCTGTGGCCTGGCACATTTGCTGCGTTGGTGAACTTTTGCTGCTGTTACTGAGTGCTGCTAAACAATATTATATTGGGAAAAATCACACTTGAATCCACGTGATGTGCTCATTATAGCCTTATCACTGACCGACTTACCAGAATAAAAAAAATAGGGCTGGGGGTGTAGGTTGGAGGTAGAATGCCCCTGGGTTGCATCCCCAGTACCACACACACAAAAAATTGACATATGCCAGGCATAGTGGTAGACACCTGCAATCCCAGTGTTTGGGAGGCTGAGATAGGATGAGCGCAGGTGTGAGGACAGGCTCGGAAATGGAGCGAGGCTGTCAGCAACTTAGTGAGACCCTGTTTGTTTTCAGAACAAAAAGTCACAAAAGGGCTGGAGGTAGAATGTCCCTGGGTTCAACCCACAGTACATAATAAAATAAAATAAAAATCAAGTTGGCATATGATCACTGTGCATTTTTGTGGGGGCGCAGTGTGCTATTTCAACACATATATACAATGCATGGCGACCAAATCAGGGGCTTCTTAGCATCGCTACTACTTCAAACATTCATCATTTTTGTGTATACGTGTGTGTTGGGAATGTCCAAATCTTCAATTCAAGCTTTTTTTTTTTTAATGAGAGAATAGAAAGTAGGTGTGAACCCATGGTCACCCTAGAAAATTTTGTGAGTAGATACATTCTGCTCACCTTATAGAGTTAAATGTCCAAAGTTCTTTAAATATTCACTGGTTCTTTTTTTTTTTTTATTGGGGATCGAACGCAGGGACATTCTACCGCCGAGCTACACCCTCAGCCCTATTTATTATTATTTTTTAAATTTGGAAACAGGGTCTCTTTAAGTTGGAGAGTCTTGCTATGTTGCTGAGGCTGGCTTTGAACCTCCTCCTGCCTCAGCCTCCCGATCTCTGGGGTGACAGATGTGTGCCACCGCGCCTGCTCACTGAGTCTTCAAGGAATATATGCTGAGCACTCGCTAGCGCCATGCAGGCGGTGCCTCCAAACAGCACAGAGACAGAGACAAAGACAGCTCTCGGGAGCTGACAATTAACAAAGAAGGATTCCCATCGAACAGACGTGGCAAAAAGTGAATCCTACGGTAAGGAAGAAGTTGCTGAGCGCAATGGCAAAAGAAAAATATGGCAGGATAAGAGGACGGGGGTACCGAGGGGGGGGGGGAGGCCAGTTGCCATGACAACTGGGGGAGTAGGCTTCATGAGGAAATGATGCTTCAGCAGAGACTTGAAGACGGATAGAGAATTGAGAAGACGGAGGGGCCAGTACCAAGGCCCAAGATGGAGAAAAGAGCTCCGAGGTCAGTATGGTTGGAGCAGGGACAGGAGGGGCCCAAGATGCCCCAGAGGTAAGACCACTGTGCTGAGAGGGCCTGCTCACAGTGTTCCTGGGTTTTATTCTGAACTATACTTCTAGCTCATTATTATTATATTATTTTATTATTTTTATTTTATTTTTTTTTTGGTGGTCCTGGGGTTCCTGGAAACCCTCTACCTCTGGACTACACTCCCAGACCTATTTTTTATACTTTTTAAAAATTTATTTGGAAACAGGGTCTCTTAAGCCTGCACGATCCTCCTGTCTCGCCTCCCAAGCTTGGGGATTACAAGCATGTGCCACCATGCCCGGCATATTATTGTTATTTTATTTTGAAACAGGGTTTCACTAAGTTGCTAAGGCTGGCCGTGAGCCTGCAACCCTCCCGTCTCCTCAGCCCCCAAGCCCTAGGATCACAGGCGTGCGTCACCACACCTGGCTGGGTCCTTGGGTTTCAGGGTGTGTTAGATAGGTCTCCACTTGGCCGGTGGGTCTTTCTTTGATATCAAGAATGTTTCTTAAAGTTACTTCAGCTGGACATTTAAAAATTCCTTAAGCTGGGTGTGGTGGCGCATGCTTGTAACCCCAGCGTTTGGGAGGCTGAGACAGGAGGATGGCGGTTCGCGGACAGCCTCAGCTACTTGGTGAGGCCCTTTGCATCTCAGTGAGACCCTGTTTCAAAATAAAGAATAAAAAAAATAGAGCTGGGGGTGTAGCTTGGAGGTAGAATGCCCCTGGGTTCCATTCTCAGTACCACAAAAATATTCTTAATTGCTGGGAAGAAAATTACAATACATATTCTTTTATTGCATTTTTCCATATTGCCGGTCTATGATACACAGGGAGTTCGTGATGTGAACTCATCTTTGCTAGTATTGGAAGTATATGATAATGTCTGATTTTACACTGAAGTCTAACTGGAAATCTCATATTCTCTTCTCTTCTCTTCTCTTCTCTTCTCTTCTCTTCTCTCTCTCTCTCTCTCTCTCTCATCTTTCTCTCTATTACTGAGATCTCTTTTCTCTTCCCTCATCTCTCTATTACTGAGATCTCTTTCCTCTTCTCCCCGCGCCCCCCCCCTCTCTCTCTCTCCTAATGCAGTAAGAATTAATTGGGCTTAGCCAATTGAGGAGGACACCTCCCTCAAGTGTAGATCAGCAATGGAGTGCTAATCTAGCCTGCTCAAAGCTCCAGGTTCTTTCCCCAGTGCCACACACACAAGCGCAAAAACATACACGACAAAAACTAAGTTTCCCCATTTGAACCAATAGAACTTATGGTTTGACATGAGCAGGGCCCGGCTCCATCACTGATCAGCTCTGTAGACTTAGGCAATTTCTTTAAGCACTCCGTGACTCAGTTTTCTCATCTGAAAAAAATGGGGATAATTCTAGACCCCTCTGCCGGGCTGAGGAGGGGCTTTCACAAGAAAATGATGCGTTCTCTTTCTGTCTTTAAGTCTGCTTCTGCTTCTTACCTAACTTTTATCTCTGGAGAATCTTTGTGCACCCTGACTAGGTCAGGGTTTGCTCTTCTTGTGTGGGTTTTATCTAGTGGCCTCCATCCAAATGGTAATTAAAGAATTGTGTGTGATTGTTAAATAACCCTCTCTTGTACTGGGGATTGAAGCCAGGGTCATTCTACCTCTAAGTTACAGGCCCAGTCTTTTTTTTTTCTTCTTCAAATTTTGACACAGAAGTTGTCGAGGGTCTCACTAAGTTGCTGAGGCTGGCTTCGAACCTGCGATCTTCCTGTCTCAGCCACTAGGCAAGTGCCACCACACCCGGGTAAATTCTTAGCTGCCATTTCCACTTCATGAGGATGGGGACTTGCTTCAGCACTAGGTCAGAGAGCCTGCAGTGCGGCCTACGCATCCTAAATAGCGTTTCATGGGTCCCCACACCTGCCCTTTCCATTTTAACACCTCAGAAATGAGGGTTACAACCAGTAACCCTTACAACCAGTAGTATCTTAAAATGTCTGCCGGGGGCAGTTGGGAGCAATTTGGGGGATGCCTTAACCACTTTATTTTGCTTATTCTTTCCATTTTATATAAACACAAGAGTGTTACATTATAAAGATCTTTTTTAAAAAGTGAATCCAAAAGAGTCTTTCAGCAAGTAAAAAATAGAAATTCAAAGCAATAGGAGGAGAGCCGTGTGTCACGGTTTAATTATAAGCGTTTTCCTTTCACGGGGTGCAAAATCCAAGTAGTGCCGCTTACTGAATGGCCTCTTAGATTAGATAAAATACAGTAATTGTTGAATGAATGAAGAGGGTAAAAGTGCTTGGCACAGAGAAAGTGCTCGGTGAACGATGGTGCTCTTGTGATGATTACGATTACTCAGGGTGTCTGGCTAATTCAGTATTTAAAGCAATGCCAATATTCTTGCTCAATTCAAAGGACGGTCCGATTGTGAGGCTGTCCCTGTCGTAGCCCAGAGGTGTGCAGGAGGCGTCGGCAGTGTGTGGGTTCCTCCAGGTTTCCCCGCAGAGGGGGCGATCGCAGAGTTGGGGGGATGTTACCTGCACGGGCTTCTTTCTCTCGTGACTTTGGGATCTCTTAACAACTAAGTCATGGAACCAACCTCGGTGTCCATCAACAGGTGAGTGGATTACAAAACGATGGGGTAGACGCACAATGAAATGCTACTCAGCCATCAAGAAGAACAAAATTCTGCCATTTGCAGGCACATGGGTAGACCTGGAGAACATTATGTTAAGTGAGATTAGCCAGTC
Source organism: Muscardinus avellanarius (assembly GCF_963383645.1). Classification (NCBI taxonomy): domain Eukaryota; kingdom Metazoa; phylum Chordata; class Mammalia; order Rodentia; family Gliridae; genus Muscardinus; species Muscardinus avellanarius. Next base: position 28,411,478 of record NC_137805.1, read on the forward strand.
GCAGAAAGTGAAGGGTCGTATGCGTTCTCTCACACTGGGAAGCTCGGGGGGGGGTCATCGGGAGACAAGAGGGACAGAATAACGGAAGGAAAACTTCAGTGGAGCCAGGGAGGGGCTTTGGGGCAGGGTGGCGGTGTGGGGAAGAAGGAATCGATGACGGACACGCTGCCATCCGTGTTGGTACATATGTGAAATTCCCAGTGCCAATCTCAGTATCGTGTATGAGAGGAGGAGGGAGCGAGGAGGGAGCCCGGGGAAGCTCGCCGAGTGCTGTGTGTCCCTGTGCTGCTGAACTACATCACGACGTGACATGAGACTCTAACGCACCAGTAAAAGTACATCAAAACGGAGGCAGAGAATGGAGACGGTAAACGCTCTATCAACAAATATGTCGGCCGTCCAAGGGCAAATGTCCAGAGCATGGCCCAGGTCAGGACGACCCTCGGAGGCCCCTTCTCCTGAGAATTATGTTTACTTCCAGCCCCTTGAGGGGCTCCCCTGGGCAGCACCCCTAGAGCCTAGGCCCTCCTCCAGGCCTGCATGTGTGGCCACCCCAACATCCTAGCGTTGGCTTTGCAGACACCCCAAGAAGAACAAACAGCTCTTGAATGGACCGGTCCACCGGCTGCCAGCCGCGGCCGGATCTGTTTGCTGCGGACGCTTCCCGAGGGGCGCCTCCACTGAGGTACAGGGGGAGCTAGTTAGAAAGACAGGCCGTGATTTGTAGACGCAGCGTGTCAGGATGCCTGCTGTCACGCTATGAATGATACCCTCTCAACTGTTTATTCCGTTTGTTTTAGCCAAACATAAATAGACTGCAGACACGTCTGGGGCTGAAGGCGCTCGCAGAAAACAAGCTTCTTCGGTCTCAGATACACCGACGGTGGGGTGGGGCTGAAGTCGCCGCCGCTGCTGCTGCTTTGACAGGAGGCTTTCCTCAAGAAAGCAGAGAGGCCGGCCTCTCCGGGCTTGAAGGAGACGCGGTTAAGGGCTTTTAAAGCCGCCTTTGGCTTTGAATCTCCATGGCTAATTCACTTTTAATCTTCCCGGCTGTTTAGAGGATCTTGAAGATAGTTATTTCCCTTTACTTTTTTGCATTGATTCTGTTCCTTTTCTCGTAGCTGACCTCAGCAGGCACCACATCCCCGTTCTGTTGGCCTCCCGTCCTGCACGCGCGGACACACTCCGGCATTATCCGTGCCTCCAACAGGGTCCCGGGTGTGTCCTTCCAGCGGGACCCGGAGCCCGCTCAGGTCGGTGCCCTGTGTAGACACGGCCATCATCCGAAAGGATGGACACTTAGAAGAAAGGAGAGAGGAAAGAGGAAAGAAAGGAGAAATACCACCCCTCAAATACCACATGAAGTAATCTACTTTGAGGAAGCCACCGATCACAAGTGTGCATTTTTTATATTGTTCACTTATTTCCGTTGCAGTTGTGCTGAATGTGGGATTTGCTAGCATTTACGTGTATGTGTGTGTGTGCATGTGTGTGTGTGTGTCTGTGTGTGTGTGATACTATTAGGAATTGAGCCCAAAGGTATTCTACTTCCAAGCTAATTATACCCCCAAATTAATTTTTTTTTTTAAATTTTGGAACAGGATCTTGCTAAGTTGTTGAGAGTCTCACTATGTTTTGGAACAGGATCTTGAGAAGTTGTTGAGGGCTGAGGTTGGCCTCTAACCTGAGACCCTCCATTCTCAGCCTCCCGAGTACTGGGATGACAGGCGTGTGCCACCACACCTGGGTCTGTGCTGGCTAATTTTAAGCAGGAAGCCAGTGGCGCGGTGGTGCTGTGTGTATGTGTGTGTGTGGGCGTTCTGCTTGAGAAGTCGTGCTAAGGGATCCGGGGCAAAGGTGGCTGACTAGGCCAGCGGCGTCTCTGTGGGCTGGGGTCTTTGGGAGGGAGGGAGACGGATGGGGACCGCTCATGAGGATTTGTATGCTTTCGTAGACAAGGGGTACTTTACACACCAGTGCTACACAGCTCAGAGTTGAGCCCTTTTAGCCGGTTCCTGGAGGCTTCAGGAATAACGAGACAGGAAGCTGCAAGTTGGTGCGTGTTTCCAGAAGATTCTAAAGAGCAAAGGTACAAAGACGGCCTGGAATCTGAGCATTCGGAGGCCAATCCTGTGAGATACTTCTCTGGGGAATCCCCCATCGCCCCATCGCCTGTCAAGACAGAATGATGGGCACATTTCCATCTTGGTGGGGAACTATTGGGATCTCTGATACACAGGCCCTCCACCCAGAGGAGAAGGGGGCAGCCCACCCCGCCTGGGGCGCGGGGCGATGGCTGGGGACACCGGATGCTCACAGGCGGGAGGCTGCTGCTGGCTGCACAGCCTGCGCATGCTCCTCAGCATCCTTCAGTGCCAGGACCGCTCCCTGCCGCAGAAGTACCAGGCCCAAGCTGCCAATAATGCGAGTATGGAGGATTCCTGCTTACAGACGCTTGGCTGCTTCGAGGGGCCTAAAAGACGATTATGTCATTTAAAAAAATCACCAGCTTCCAACAGACGCAGTTCTCGGCCTGACCAGAAAACACGGGGAAGCATGGCGCTCTGGTTCCCAGCGCTGTGACGTTTGATGTCGCCCTCTGAGCTGCACACAGTTCATTTGAGCCGGGCGTGGTGGCGCACGCCCGTCATCCCGGTGCTTGGGAGGTGGAGACAGGAGGGTCGCAGGTTGGAGGACAGCCTCAGGCATGTAGTGAGGCTCTCAGTGACCCAGCGAGACCCTGTTTCAGAATAGAATATAAAACAGGGCTGGGGGCAGAGCTCAGAGGTTGAATGCTCTGGGATCAATCCCCAGCAACTTCTCTCTCTCTCTCTCTCTCTCTCTCTCTCTCTCTCTCTCTCTGATTGTTTTCTTTCATGATGCCCTCTCATGGATGTGGGATGGGAGGGTTCTATGTGGTAGTCTTCTAGGAGCACAGAAAATGACATTTTTATATTTATTTATTTATTTATTTATTTTTGGTGGTACTGGGGGTGGAACCCAGGGGCTTTTCTACCTCCGGGCTATACTCCCAGACCTATTTTATACTTTATTTGCAAACAGGGTCTCACTAAGTAGCGGAGGCTGGCTTCGAACCGTAGCTGAGGCTGGCTTCGAACCTGCGCGATCCTCCTGTCTCAGCCTCCCAAGTGCTGAGATTACAAGCGTGCGCCCCCACGCCCGGCTAGAAAACGACACTTTATAAAACCAGGTTTATTACTTTACCTCTTTCTAGTTCCTCCTCCTGTCTGTCTGTCTGTCTGTCTATCATCTATCTATCATGTATTGCATGTGTGTCACTAGGGATCGATCCCAGGGGCATTCTACCTCTGCGTTACACTTCCAGCCCTTTTAAATATTTATTTGGAAACAGGGTCTCACTAAGTTGCTGAGAGCCTCATTAGCTTGCTGCTGCTGGCTGTGAATCTGCAATCCTCCTGACTCAGCCTTCCAAGTACTAGGACTACAAGCGTGTGCCACCATGCCGGGCTCTTTCTGCGTGCGTGCGTGCATGCGTGCGTGCGTGCGTGCGTGCGTGCATGTGTGTGTGTAGGGATAGCGTCCACTTTTGTATTGAAACATCTAATGTGATATGAGCAACTCAACAGAATTTAAAAAATATGTAATTATAAATAGCAGCAGTTTGTTGGTTACTTGGGAGCATTTGATGCGAACTATGTTTTTATAAAGTATATACCACGATAAAGCTTTGAAACTGCATTTGTTAAAAAACAAAAGAAAAAAGATGGAAAGAGAGAAAAATGAGGAAAAAAATACCGTAACAGCCCCACTCCCTTTGAAGTCACGACTGATATAGCTCGGAACAGATCCACTCAAGTTCAGCTAACATCAGACAAATGTTTAGTGTATCAGAAGAAGCCACAAGAGCAAAGGTTTCATCAATATTTCACCACAGCCTCGGGGAAACTGTAGCTTGCAATGCTGTAGGGCAACTAATGGAATTACACACAAGGGTTTTGTACATTTAAAATAAGCAGCTACTAAAAAAAAATTACCCTTCAGCTTGATAGAAACTGTATAAAACTGCGGATAGAAACAATTAAATCGCCTGCAACATTTACCCATGCCACTCTGCGGGGTCATTTAATAACAGGTATTACTCTGGGTGTGTTTTCTCCCCCCTCGGTAAGGCCGTAATAAAGATGAACATTTATGAAAAGAAACATAAAATATAGCACAGCGAAATGAATAATTAAAGACACTTTTGAAGCGCTCTTGCCATGGTGTGCCCAAGCAGTCTTTTCTACAGTCACCGAATATGTTTATAGAAAACATAATTATAAACAGAGGCTGCCGGGGAGACCCACTGACCCTTATTTGTTTGGATATGAAAAAATAACTTTGAGGTATTTTTGAAGGATGCGTGTGTTACCCCGGCTCTCACACATACATTATCACCGGGTGAGGCTGGTCTGGTGTTCTCTTTGGAAAGGCTTACAGGACGCCCGGAGCTCGCAAAACGCCATTCAGTAAGCCGGTGTGACATCAGCATTTTCTCCCCTAAAGTCCTTTGTTGGAGCAAAAGATTCTGCATGTGGAAGCAAACTGCATTTTCTAGACTGATACTTTTGTGACCCCCTCCCCCCTCCAAATTCGCCTGACTTTTCTAACCCCCCCCCCCACCCCGCGAGCTTCAATGTCTGGAATCCTCCTATTTATTTAAATTTCACAGGAGGAGTTTTCAGACGCCATGAGCTCCAGGTGTCAACAAGGGCAGTTTTGAATCCCAGGGAATGCTTGGCAGTTCCTGGAGGCATCCTTGCGGGGGAGGGACACTGGCATCTCCTGGGTGGCGTCTCAGAGACATGGCTGACATCCTGCAACCCACAGGGCGGCCCCGCACAGAGAATTCTCCAGTCTCAAATGGCGGTCCCGATGACTTTGGGGCTCCCGTTCTAAACAAGCCCTTTGCCCACCTGAGCCTTATTAAGACAGTAACAGTACCCTGTTAATACGATGTCCTGACTTTCCAACCGTTCACTAGCTTTACACACATCTATTAAAGTGCTTCTAAATGAAATTCACAATGCCAAGTCCTTTGGAGAATGGGGATTTGACATGGTTACTGACCACAGACTATGCTAATTAAGAGGCGAGATGTGTGTGTATATATACTGTAGGCGCGCACACACATTTTGTAATAGTGAGAGCTACCATTTCCTGAGCACATCATATGCGAGACAAGTGCTTTGCAGACAATATCCCACTTTCCTTTTTATAATGACTGTATGGGGGGATATCTTATTGTATCTCATTTACAGATAAGGGGATAGTGTCCAAGATCGTGGTCTGAGTACTGGGCAAGGCTGGGACCCTAACCGCAGACCTGTCCCGAGGGCTCTCACAGATACTGGGCTGTGTGTGGACGTGCGTGCACGCGTGTGTGTGTAGACACATGTATGCACTCGTGCATGTATGTGTTTGCCTGTGACGGAAGCATGAAAACACCCTTTCCCTCCATCAGCTGCCAAGGACAAGTAAAAGATGGCTTACAGGAGGGAGGAAGGAGAGCAAGCGCACCGTTGAGAAGTTTGGAAGTCTAAGCTAAGAGAAAGCCGGGCAGCCAGGCCTCCCAAGGGAAGAGTCTGGAAGGGGAAGGTTTTTGTTTATTTAATTGATTTGTTTGCTTTTACAGAGAAAGAGAGACAGAGAGAATCATAGAGAGAGGGGGGGGGAGGGAGGGAAGGAGAGAGAGAGAGGAAGAAAATATCCCACCCTATGGGGTCCCAGGGAGCAGCCACTTCCACTTTATTTATTTATTTATTTTTGGTGGTACTGGGATTCCTGGAAGCCCTTCTACCTCTGGGCTACACTCCCAGACCTATTTTATATTTTTGAAACAGGGTCTCTTAAGCCAGCGCGGCTGGCTCCGAACCTGCGCGATCCTCCTGTCTCCGCCTCCCAAGCGCGGGGATGACAAGCGTGCGCCACCACGCCCGGCTAGCCACTTCCACTTTAAAGAAAAACCTGTGGGTCACTTGGGTGGGTGAATCGGAAAGCCACATAGGAGTAACGGCAAATTAGGAGTAATGGTAATAAACTGCAGTGTAATCCTGGGGTCTCAAGGCAAAAACGTATTAACACTTCGCAGGGCAACCAAAGTCTGTTGCTTAGGATAAGACCAGGAGCCATCTATTTTAAACTGGTGGTTTACATCTTTTTCAAGGTGTGTACGTGTGTGTGTGTGTGTGTGTGTGTGTGTGTGTGTGTGTTTAATCAAATATGTGTACATTTCTTCTTTTTCTTCTTTTCTTTTTCCTTGATACTACTGTTGATTGAATCAACCTCTGAGCTACACTCCCAGGCCCTTTTTTATTTTTATTTTTTGCTTTGAAACAGCATCTTGCTAGGTTGTGAAGAGTCTGGCTAAATTGCCGAGACTGTCCTCAAACCTGCAACCTTCCTGTCTCAGCCTCCCAAGTACTGGGATTACAGGCGCGTGCCACCAGGCCCGGCAATGTTTATTCTTTATGTCATATATATTCCTTACTATATGTCACAATTTTCTAGTATTACATGTACCTTGATAAATGGGGTTATACAATAAATACTGTCATATTGAAAATTTTCGGCTGGGTGTGGTGGTGCATGCTTGTAATTCCAGTTCTTGGGAGGCTGAGACGGGAGGATCACAGGTTTGAGGACAACCTCAGCAAGTAGTGAGACTCTCATCAACCTAGTGAGACCCTGTTTCCAAATAAAAATTAAAAAAATAGGGCTGGGGTGTAGTTCAGAGATAGAATGCCCCTGGGTTCAATCCCTAAGACCACAAAAAAAAAAAAAAAAAAGAAGAAGAAAAATTTCACTTACGTTCCAGATAACATAAAATTGAATGCATTTGAATCAGGCCACTTTTCCATGTGTTCAAATTTCTTCGACAGTTTCTGTGATATCATGGGGATCATGTGACATCTGTCTTGAGTCTGGAACTGGGACAACTGGGTCGGAGTCTCAGTCCTGCCAGTGTATACGTGTGCAATTTGGGGGAAACAGCTGATTTCCCCCAATTTCCATTTCCTGAGCTATAAAACCATTCGCCAGAGTGGGGGTCAAAGAGGTAATGATTAAGTGACATGATATCTAATAAAAAGCTTTGCAGTCTCTGCGGTGTTCAGCCAATGCGTGGATGTTGGCCTCCCTCCTTTCTAGCACGCAGAGTGAGTCACCTGGATGCACCAGCCTTCCAGGCCTTGCTAACCTTCGCCAGGATTCAGCTCTCTTCCTTAATGGGTCAATCAATCAGTCACTCGATATTTATTGAGACCCTACTATGGACAAGACCCGGGGGACCCATGATGGGCTCCTGTCAATGGAAGTACACGCGGCAAGATAATGAGCCAACACAGTCTCACTTCACCTCTGGTTGGCGTCATAGCGGGATGGTCCCCAAGCCCAGGAGAAGGAAAGCAGAGAGGGAAGGAGAAGAGGAAGCCAACCGTGTCTGCCTTCCACGGTCTCTCTCTACCCCAAAAGGTCAGTAGAAGAAATTAATCTAAGCCAGGGATGGGCGCCTATGGCCCACAGGCCCAATATGCCCCACTGCCCGCTTTCGTCAATACAATCTTGTTGGAATAGAGCCCTATCTATTTCTTTACTTACAACCGCGTTTGCACAAGGGCAGAGTTGAATAGTTACAACAGAAGCCATATGGCTTGCGAAGCCAAAAATATTTACTCTCTGGCTTCTACACAGAAAACATTCGATGACCTACATTTAAGACATTGCTTGGATAATTAATCACGTCCAATTTTTGATGGGATCCAGTGATAACCCCAGTTATGAAGCTCTTAGTAGGAACCGAAAAATGCGCTCATATTTTACATGCGTCCTAGTTTCACAGTTTCAAAGTGACATCACGAGGACCGTGCTGTGATCCGTTCCATTTTGTAGCCGGGAAAACTGGGAATCAGAAAAGGAGCTTGCCCAAGGCTCCGCAGCGCGCCGGGCGGGCCGAGCGGACCCCACCTTTGCCCCGTTCCCGACCCCGATTTCCTAATCACGATATGAGAAGCTTCCACACTCCAGCCTTTTACGTAGCACTCCATAATTTATTTCCATATTCACGTCCCCTTTAGTATGCTATGCTAACATTTTTTTCCCTTTGAATAATGGATTATCGTGGCATTTGTTCCTTTAGCTTTATTCTAAGAAATTACATCCCGAACACTTTGGATTTGACGTGCTTGTCATCTGTATTTTTAAGCTGTTTCTTCTGAGATAATTACAGACTCACATGCAGTTTTAAGAAACAATGGAGGGAGAACCCGGGTGCCCTTCGCCCAGTTTCCCCCAGCGGATAGCCATCTTGGTAACCAAGGTGCACTGTCACAACCAGGAAGTGAGCTGGCTCGGATGACACGGCCCGCCAGCGTATTTAGCTTTCACAGTTTAACCTACGAGTGTGTGCGTGTGTGCATGCTTTCGGTTCTGCATAATTTTCTCACGTGTCACATACGTATCCTTTTCCATCACTGAGATCAAAACACATGACAAGAACAACCTGAAGAAGGAGGTCCTAGTTTGGCGCATAGTTCCAGAGGTTTAGTCCATGGCTGGCTGGCTCCAAGACGGGACATCAAGTCAGCCCAGGATGGTGGAGGAGAGAGGAAGGGGTGATGCAGGTAAGGGAGAGAGAGAGAGAGAGAGAGAGAGAGAGAGAGAGAGAGAGAGAGAGAGAGAAAGAGACACACAGAGACAGAGACAGATAGAGACAGAGGCAGAGAGACAGAGAAAGAAAGAGACATACAAAGAGACAGAGAGAAAGAGAGAGACAGAGAGAAAGAGAGACAGAGAGAGACAGAGAGAGAAAGAGAAAGACACACAGAGAGAAAGAGAGACAGAGAGAGAGAAAGAGGGAGAGAGAAAGAGAGAGAGAAAGAGAGAGAGAGAGCAGGGGTAGAGGAAGGAACAGTCACACCCCACCTCCCTACCTACCTGGGAAGTCCATTCAAATGATTAACCAATCAATGAATTTACTCTCTGAGGAGATCAGAGTCCTGACCCAGTCAACGCTTACATCTGAACATTTCTGCATTAAAACATTTGAGCTAGCCGGGCGTGGTGGCGCACACTTGTAATTCCCAGCATTCGGGAGGCTGAGGCTGGAGAATCACGGTTTGCGGACAGCCTCGGCTACTTAGTGAGGCCCTCTGCAACTCAGTGAGACCCGGTTTCAAAATAAAGAATAAAAAAAAGTAGGGCAGGGGGTGTTGCTCGGAGGTCAAATGCCCCTGGGTTCCACCTCCAGACCCCCCCTCCCCCCCCACACACACAAAAAAAAATTTAAAAAGATTTGAGTTTTTTGGCGGGACAATCTATACCTAAACCATGGAGCTCTGGGTTGACTTTTATGGCCGGTCACCTGCCTCCTCCTTACCCCGAGACTCCTACCCTTTCCTGTTCCTGTAATTCCTTCATTACAAGAAAGGTACATCTGGAGTGGGGAGTCTTCTCAGTATGTGAGTTTTTTGAGATGGGCTTTCCTCATTCCGCATAATTCTTGTCATATGTATTTTTAATTCATTCTGGGATAACTATATAATGTTTAGAAGTAAAAAAACGAATGAAACGTTCACACTGAAATGTTTTTGATGCTACTAGTGGGCCCCATATCACACTTCCTGGGGTGCTGCTGCCCACGCTGCAGGAATGGCTGGTAGACAAATAGAAAGTTCACGAGTCACAGGATGCTTTTCACTAGCAAAAGTCTCAAAATTAGTGCTGCCCGCCAGGCGTGGGGGCGCACGCTTGTCATCCCCGCGCTTGGGAGGCTGAGACAGGAGGATCGCGCAGGTTCAAAGCCAGCCTCAGCTACTTAGTGAGGCTCTCAGCAAATTAGTGAGACCCTGTTTCCAAATAAAATAGAAAATGGGTCTGGGAGTATAGCCCAGAGGTAGAAAGCCCCTGGGTTCTACCCCCAGGACCACACACAAAAAAAGCAGTGCTGCCCAACAAAACTGTGTGTGTGTGTGTGTGTGTGTGTGTGTGCGCGCGCGCACACGTGTGTGTTACCCAAGGACATTTTACCTCTGAGCTACACCCTCAGCCCTATTTTATTCTTTTATTTTGTAATAGGGTCTCACTAAGTTGCAAAGGCCGAAGTTGCTGAGGCTGACCTCTGACTTGCAATCCTCCTGCCTCAGCCTCCCAAGTACTGAGATTACAAATGTGTTACCACATCTGCCTCCAACAGAACATTTTTGGTGATGGGAAGACGAAATATCTGAATTGTCCCATCCAGGAGCTGCGAGCCCCCTGTAGATACTCAGCATTTAACGTGTACCTTGTTGGAATAAAGAAAGATTTTTTTTCATTTTATTTCATTTTAATTGATTCATATTTATACTTAGATGGCAGCAGGGGTCACATGACTTGTTTGCTGCAGAGTATAACTCAGATGCTAAAGGTAAAGCATTAAAAAAAAGATAATTTTCTCATTTCCCTATGCTTAAATTTGTCAACGCACAGATAACTCAGATAAGTAAGAAATCGTTTTTTTTTCTTTTTTTTCTGCAGGTCTGGGGATAAACCTAGGGGCATTCTACCTCTGAGCTGCATCCCTAGCCCTGTTTTTTATTCTTTATTTTTTTATTTTTTTGCGGGTCTGGGGATGGAACCCAGGGGCATTCGACCTCCGAGCTACACCCCCTGCCCTATTTTTTATTCTTTATTTTGAAACCGGGTCTCACTGAGTTGCAGAGGGCCTCACTAAGTAGCCGAGGCTGGCCGCGAACCGCGATCCTCCAGGTCTCAGCCTCCTGAATGCCGGGATGACAAGCGTGCGCCGCCACACCCGGCTTATTCTTTATTTTGAAACAGGGTCTCACTGAGTTGCAAAGGGCCTCACTAAGTAGTCGAGGCTGTCCTCAAACTGGATCCTCCTGTCTCAGCCTCCCAAATGCTGGGATTACAAACATGCACCACCACGCCTGGCTCCAGAAATCCTTTTGAACGGGCCTCTGGGGTACTTATGTGATTGGCTCCCACCTCATTCTGTAAGTTGGCGAAGTGTGGAGTTAGCTTTTGGGCAGGCATTCGGCTGAGCTCACCGCATCTGGTCCTCAGTTAGCACTGGAAGCTCCCAATGAGCCCGCCCCCGTGGCTTTCACCTTGGACACAGTGTCTCTCAGAACACAGGACCAAGCAACAGCACCCTCTGGACAGGCGATCATGAAGGCACGAAGGCACACTGGGCTTGTGATAGTCTGTGCTCTGTGAGAGGCCGGACACGGCTCTGTTGATTATATTCACAAATCCTTGCTGGCTAGCTGGATTCACCACTGACGAGCCTCGCGGGCAGCGCTGGTGTAGACCACGGCTGCCCGGTGAAAGCTGAGTGTCCTGGACAGACACTTTGGCTTTGAGGTTTTTCGAAGGTTGCTGGCAGCGACGTCACAAATGGAGGGGAAAAACATTAGCAAAGCCAACTGTGGGCACTCGGAGACTGGCTTCTAAAAGGCCATTTGGCAGAAAAGGTAAAAATGTGTAGGGAAGTGCTGTGGAGTGGATTGCTGGAACATTTTTGTATAGCACCAAGTAAGTATTTTCTTGGAAATTGGAAAAAGAGTGGTCCATTTCCTCTTTTTATTTCTTTTTCTTTTTTTTTTTTGGCCTAAATATTATGGGCCTTGAAAGCTAGCTTTTGACCGTGAGTCACCCCCACACTTAGGGGATGTGTCCGCCTTAAAAAAGAGTCTGAGCGTGAAGGTCATTACCCTGGTCAGTCTCCTACTTTGCCGGGCTTCACGCATCTGTAAGGCATTAGCAGTTGCAAGAGATTGATATGATAGTTTGTGAGTAATTTGGATGAACTATAACACTAACCCAGTAAAGTATTATAATTTTAAATGTGTCCAGAAAATAATTGAAATCCTGACTTAGCTTCATCATAATGCAAACTGCTGGGTATATTTAACAGCTGACTGGCTTAGCATGAATATTGCTTTAGAAATGGGGTCATATTGTTTTTACGAAACAATATTGCTCTCAAACACGTTTAGGAGGGGAGAGAAAGCAAGTGCTTATGAGTATACTTTTAACCTTTCTGTCTCTTTTTATCTGTGTTTACTACGGTGATTTAGGTGTTTGGTGTTGTTTGGAGGCAAACGCAGAATGCGCTGGTATTTAAAATAGAAATGGTGAGGAGTCCTTGGCCACCGGATTCCTTCTTATTACTACAGTGACATGAAATCTCTGCTTCTGATCAATCCATTTTCCTGTAGCCTGGTCAGAAACAAGAAACACGAGAATATCCCCTGTTGGCCCAAGAGTTGTCACGTGCGTGGCCCCCATGGATACCTGTCCAGTATTGACTTTTAAAGCCGAGTGTCGACATCGAGGAATCGGAGAGTTCACCAATCGAAATATATGGATGTTCATAAACCAGAAGGTTTAGTAAAACTGGACTTGCATTCCTGCCAGGAGATAGTCCCAGGGGCCTGAGTATACACTGTCACCTTGAAGTGAAGAGTGAATTCTTGAATTCGCGACAGTTTTCTCTTGGCTGGCTGTAGGTAGGCACAATTTTATTTTTCTATAATCATTCGAAGCTTTGGTTCTTGGTACCCAAACCGTCCTCCTAGTCCTTCAATTTCAAAACACTAACTGTGCCCTGCAATATTTGAGGGGTGGCTGGGCATGGTGGCGCACTCTTATAATCCCAGCATTTGGGAGGCCGAGACAGGAGGATTGCTGTTCATGGCCAGCCTCAGCTACTGGGTGAGGTCTTTTGCAACTCAGTGAGACCCTGTTTCAAAAGAAAGAATAAAAAGTAGGGCTGGGCATGTAGCTTGGAGGTAGAATGACCCTGGACTCCATCCCCAGTACTGCAAAAAAAAAAAAAAAAAGTGAGTGGTACCTTGTTGCTTCCCGACATTTGACAGTGGCCAGCAAGTTCTTCCTGTAAAGGACCATTCAAGAAACATTGCAGGCTGGGGGGGTCATATAGATTTCATTACTCCTACTCAACTGCCATGAGTATGACAGTGGCCATGAATGATACAAAAATAAAAGGGGATGCTCGGTGTGGTGGCGCACGCTTGCACTCCCCATGCTTGGGAGGCGGGAACAGGAGGATCGCGCAGGTTTGAAGCCAGCCACGCTGGCATAAGAGACTCGGTTTCCAAATAAAAAGTATAAAACGGGTCTGGGAATATAGCCCGGAGGCAGAAGGGCTTCCAGGAACCCCAGTACCACCACCACCAAAAAAAAAAAAAAAAGGTATGGATGGGTCCCAATAAAACTTTATTTATAAACATAGGTTGGTCAATGGGACAACCCCAACATGGAGAAAAACATAAATAATCAAACTGGTTTTTAAATTGTAACCCTGGAGAGGAATTTTTTTCTCATCAATAGAGCTTGGAACGGATGTGAGACTAATTTCCCTACAGGCGACAGCCAACTTCTTCAACTTCTATTTTCAAGTGTGTGTGTGTGTGTGTGTGTGTGTGTGTGTGTGTGTGTGTGTGAACTTATACGCTCCTACTACTATCCCCCCAAAAGACTTTCCTCCAAGATTCACGGGAAGGGTCAAAAGCTACCCCTTTAACAAAAAGATGACCTAAGATGGGTTATTCTGGTCGAGGGGATACGTAGGGGTTCTGTTGGGAGTGAGCTGTGCGCATCTCAGGGGGGGCCGAAGCCGAGCCACCTCTGCTCTCCCTCAGTTTAGAGGGAAACGGTTTTTTTCTTATCTTACTACCAGGCGTTGGTCTCAGCTTTCCAAGTGGGGTGGGTGTGTCCACCCCGGTCCCTAATTGTCAGTCGAGTACCACTTCAGGGATCGCCAGTTCCTTTTGCCAAACAATGAAAAGTCACAACTAGATCAGAAGTATCTTACTGGTAGCTGGTCAAATGTGGATTAACAGCCATATTTTATGTGGCCCAGGATACTTATTAAAAATAAAATATGAATTATCTATTGACATTGGGAACTCAGAAGATGTCGGACACACACGCAAAAAATCAGAGTTTTGCTTTTCCTTGAACAGCTTGGGAAATCCTGGTCATGCATCATGCCATATACTTGGCTGGTACAGAAAGTAGGCTTCCCCTCCGATCACTCTGAAGTCTTTACCTGGCTTGCCGTACCCAACAAGGTACTTGTCTTGATAGGTTTTTGAGTTTGTGCCTTGTGAGCCACATGAGTATGTTAAGGTCTCCTTCTAAGTTCAATCTTTAGTATCCTGGTCCCTTTAAATAGGGCCACGGTCACAAATTGCCAGCCCACAACCTCTTCCAGGCTTAGTCAACTCAAGGATGAGTAACTACGATGATTTGATCATTGGAAATTTTATTCCCAAGGATGGTTCAGTTACAAATTGACAACATGGAGCAGCGATGGCCAAACATTCCATTTTCAGCCCTATATAACTGTAGGGCAGAGAGAGAGAGAGAGAGAGAGAGAGAGAGAGAGAGAGAGAGAGAGAGAGAGAGAGAGAGAGAGAAAGAAACAATACTTGCTATCTGCTGTTAGGGATGTTCAGCTCCATGAGTTTTATTTCTTGTTGCTGGCTAAACTACTTAAGATTGTTCTTGTGTTTATAAAGCCAGAGGGAGGGACACAGAACTGGATGGATGAAGACACCAGCTTTTATGGGGAAACACATCGCATTTTAAATAGACTTTGTGTTTACCTGGAAGTCTTGGGCCCATGGAGAAATGGAAAATTGGCTTTCTATTGAAATAGGGAGAAAAAGGGGCTCAGAGGGAGGGGCTCGGGAAAAGGTTCTTTCACGGTAACAGGCTTCCTTGTTGAAAACAGCTACCTGCTGTGGAGTTAGGGCTGAGTGAGCTGCAATTTTGAGTTAGCCCTCTGAGTTTACTGGCTGAAGTCTACCTTGGGTAGTCCTTATTAATAGACTAACAGACTGTATTGCGTAGTCTCTAAATTGGGATGGAAAACTCAGGCGCTGTACAGGGACTAGGAAAGTGCCCCGGATTGATTTTTTTTGGGTGTGTGTGTGGGGGGGGTACTGGGGATGGAACCCAGGGGCATTCTATCTTCGAGCCACACCCCAGCCCTATTTTTTATTCTTTATTTTGAAATAGGGTCTCACTGAGTTGCAAAGGGCCTCACTATAAGTAGCAGCTGAGGCTGTCTGTGAACCGCGATCCTCCCGTCTCAGCCTCCCAAGTGCTAGGATTACAAGTGTGCGCCACCACGCCTGGCTTCCCTGATCATTTAATCCATACTTTAGAACACTTATTCCTTCCATAAAGAAATGGACGCTCTCCTATTCTCTTGAACATTCCTCAGCCTTTTTTTCACTTTTGAGGGACACAAGTATAGTTGCCAATTCATTTTCTTTAAAAGAAGTCTGACGGAGATGCAGCGACCAATGTCTAGCAGTGTTTAGCCTCAGGCAGACGCTGGAGAGAGGTGGGCATTGGGTAGAATTGCTGGGTGTGTGACCCTTGGAAAGGAGGTGCTCACGGCTGGGTTCCAGCTAATCTTGCCACGCACAAATATATAACCCACACGGCAGGTTTGGGGATTTTGTGAAAATATATGGGAATTTGGAGGTTTATGCAAAATCTTCTGATTGTCAACTTTGGGCAGTGCTATTTCTGTCACTGTTATTTACTTAGTGTTTTCTGGAGACCAAATGAAGGAAGCCTGCAGGCCACATCCAACCGCCCCTTTGCTAACCATCCTAAAGTCTGATCTTGCTCTATACAGCTCAAAGTTTCTTTGTCTTGCAAATTGAATCAGGACAGGTACCAGCAGAGACCCTGGACCCGTGGAGAGCACACAAGCTCTGTTCTCCTGGGTTACCTGAAATGAGCTCAAAGTAAGTGTTCTATTCACAGGTCAGAGGTCTTCAGCCTATAGACAGGGTTTTAGGAGACACATTTCTTTCTTTTTTTTGGGGGGGGGTCTGGGGATGGAACCCAGAGGCATTTGACCTTGAGCTACATCCCCTGCCCATTTTTTTTATTCTTTATTTTGAAACAGGGTCTCACTGAGTTGCAGAGGGCCTCACTAAGTAGCTGAGGCTGTCCGCGAACCGCGATCTTCCAATCCAGCCTCCCAAATGTTGGGATGACAAGTGTGCGCCACCACGCCTGCTAGGAGACAAATTTCTTACAGGCCAAAAGGCAGCATCATGTCTTCAAAAAATCAGACTGGAGAACACTTGCAAAGTGTGGCCTCCATTTTCCCGCCTCCTTAATTTGAAAACATAGCTTTCATTATTACAAAGGAGAGGGTGGGTTAACAGTTCTCCCCTTTATTTATTTGTTTATTTATTTATTATTTTTTTTTCCCATAAGGGAGGCATGCAGTGCTGAGGCATGGCGAGAGCCTGTCTTTTGGGGCATGGACACCTGAGTCTGTTTCCTTTCCAATATGAATTAGATTTAGGTGGCTTCCTTCTACTTCCTTCCTGCTTTGACTGCAAAGGCGAGGAGGCGTAGAGGGTGGCGCCATCACAAGACCCGATGAAACATAAATGAGAGAATGGACAAGGCGATCGCTGGGTAAACCAGGGCTCACAAGCTGGGGTTGGGGTCGCAGGGCCGCATGGAGGCCCGGGACCTACTTTGTTTGGTTCAGGAATTGTTTCCAAATAAGAGCACTTTCATCTTTAAGCAGAGATGTGGTCTGAGAAGGGCCGACATCGCCAGGGACACCTCTCCAACGGTACACGAGGAGCTGGCCACCATCCCCTCTCAGCTGCTAGAGTGCCCGGCTCTGCGCCGTCCGCCATGACTTGTCTGTCAGTGGAGTTGCTGCCCTGGCCTCAGGAAACTGAGCACAAATATTCACTTTTCCACCGGGCGTGGTGGCGCAGGCTTGTAATCCCAGCATTTGGGAGGCTGAGACAGGCTACTTAGTAGACAAGCTACCTAGTGAGACCTCTGTAACTTAGTGAGACCCTGTTTCAAAAATAAAGAATAAAACATAGGGCAGGGGGTGTAGCTCAAAGTCGAATGCCCTTGGGTTCCATCCCCAGACCCGCAAAATAAATAAATAAATAAATAAATAAATAAATAAATAAATAAATAAATAAATAAATAAACAAAATGGGAACAGTAGCATCTCACTTGCCCCCAGCCAGGGGGCTGTCTGGTGAGAGGAGACCCCTTCTGCGCATCCGGCCAGCAGAGGGCGCCGACGGGAAAGGCTGCGGGTGGCAGCTGCGGGGAGCCAGGCAGGTGGGCAGCCGGGCGGGTGGCACCCTCGGGTTCTGCCTTTCCTGCTTAGAGGACACACGCTCACAGGCCAGACATGACAGCGGGCAATTACTCATCTATTGATACAGCCGCACATCACCAGCCACGTGACTTTCCGGAATATGTAAGGCGACCACAAACTTTCTAGCAGCAGCCCTGACAATCAGACACCAAAAATAACCCAACGGGTCCGCTCTGCAACACACAGGAGTCGGGCTCTTTGGAAGCTGGCGAGGAAGGTTTTAAGCTCTGTTCCCTGTGCAGAATTCCCCGGGCGGTGCAGTGAGTCTCCCGGGAGGTGCGTTTGAACAGAATGTTCGTTCCCTTTTCAGACAACCAGGGCCCCGGCTAAGCTAGACAGATCGGAGCAAAATGAGGGAAGAGCGACCCAAATGATTCCGGGGAGAGGGGACTGATGGATAGACAAAGATTAGAGCAGCCTGGTGCGTCTGAGCTGTCTTTTCCAGGTGACAGCTCAGAGAGGCTCGTCGGTGGCGGGCCACGCGTCTCTGCCAGGTGTAAACACCAGCAGAAGAGAAGCCGGCGAGTGCAGGAGCTCTTCCTGCGTATTCTGGGATGACCCCGACACTGGGGAAACTTTGGTGGCCTGAGAGGAGCAGGCTGGGTCACACGATGCTTGAGAACCTTTTCTTGGATGTTTTATCAGGCAGAAATAACTTTTTTTTTCTTTTTTCTACAGAGACGCTCCCATCCCTGGGCTCCTCATACCCCACTGTGGCTGACCTGAGCTTCCGTTTCCAGATGCAGAGGTTCTTAAATGGGGAGACGGAGCATCCCTGTTCCCACCGCGCCCCACCGACACTCTTTCCTGCAGCCTCCCCGAACCCACCTGCCATATTCCCCTAGAAGGAGCAGAAAAGCTCAGGACCCGCCACGGCCGGGAAAAGGAAGAGCAGAAGGTCTGGGAAGAGGATGGTGCTGCCAGGCGGGCGGCAGGGACAGAGCCTGGTCCTGGGCTTCCCGCCGCCCCAGACGCTAGCTGGCCCCCACTTGCTTCTCGGGTGCTGTTCTAGGTCAGAGAAGGCAGAGACCTGAGCTAGCACTCCTCTGCGCTCCAGCTCACCTTCTGAGGAACGTGATCGACCTAGGATCCCGGGGAGGAGGAATCAGGTCTGGTCTGGAGGCAGGATTTTGGCCCAAGGGAGAAGGATGGGGCTCAAACCGCTGGAAACACTGACAATTGGGTCTGAAACTGCTCACAGTCCGGTTCTTTCCTATTCTCAGTACATAAAGGCATTGTGTGTGTGTGTGTGTGTGTGTGTGTGTGTGTGTGTGTGTGTGTGTTACTGGGCACTTGGGATTGAACTCAGAGGCGATCTACCTCCGAACTATATCCCCAGCCCTATTTTACTTTTATTCTGAAACAGGGTCTTGCTAGGTTGCTGAGTCTCACTGCTTGCTGAGGCTGCCCTTGAACCTGCGACCCTCCTGTCTCAGCCTCTCAAGTACTAGGGTTACAGGCATACACAACCGTGTCTGGCTGGTATTCTATTTTTAATATTCTCTTCCCCGTGTCTCTCCCTCTGAGGGAATCCAAGGCAGGGTGAGTCTTTCATGGTGGATGTTAGATGTAGATTGTATTTTGCCCAAAGGGTCTCTGGGAAACAGCAAACATCTCTTCAGAGTGGCTCAAACTCCTCACTGTACGAGAGAATGCAAATTAAAATAGCAACTGGAAGCTGGCGTGGTGGCGCACGCTTGTGATCCCTGCGCTTGGGAGGCTGAGACAGGAGGATCGTGGTTTATGACCAGCCTCAGCTACTTAGTGAGGCCCTTTGCAACTCAGTGAGACCCTGTTTCAAAGTAAAGAATAAAAAACATAGGGCTGGGGGTGTAGCTCAGAGGTAGAATGTCCCTGGGTTCCATCCCCAGTACCAAAAAAATAAAATAAATAAATAAAAATAAAAATTCCACAATCTACAGAAATACTGGTAAGTGGTATTGTAATCATAGGATAAAGAGCAGGGCCAGAGAGAGAGTGGAGAGGAAGGTTTGCCCTCTAGGAAGGTGGCTCCGTGCAGCTACATTTTATAATTCCAAATTGCCCCAAATTATGACAAGCTGAAACAATAAAACAAACAAACAAGAAAACCCCAAACTCAAAATAAAGCCGCATCTGTGCAGGAAGGTGTCAGGCTCTTGGAGCCCCTGCCCAGGGTCCTCGGGTGGTCTTCCCACCTCCCCACGGACTTTCCTCCAGATGCCCGTCCTCCACAAAGCTTTCCTCAGTGACGCTACCGGCATCCATTTCTCCAATTCGGGGCCTCTTCCTAGAATAATGATAATTTGACGAACAGCAGTGTTTACCAAGAGCTCCCGAGACATCTGTGCCTTCCAAAGCACTTTGCCTACTATATATACATACGCACACACTTTACATACATACACACACACTTTACATACATACATACACACTTTACATACATACACACACACTTTACATACATACATACATACACACTTTACATACATACATACACACTTTACATACATACACACTACATACTCTCCCTGATTCGGCTATACTCATTTTTAGAATTTTTTCTTTTTTATTTTTTTTGCGGTACTGGAGATGGAACCCAGTGGCATTCTACTTCTGAGTTACACCCTCAGCCCTGTTTTTAGTCTTTAAAATTTTTTTTTGAAATAGGCTCTCACTGAGTTGCAAAGGGCCTTGCTAAGTAGCTGAGGCTGTCTGAGAACCGCGATCCTCCAGTCTCAGCCTCCCAAATGCTGGGATTATAAGCATGTACCACCACGCCCGGCTTCAGCTACACTCCTTTCTCTGCTCAAATGCCCTCCTTTTTCCTCCTCCTCCTCCTCCTCCTCCTCCTCCTCCTCCTCCTCCTCCTCCTCCTCTTTCTCCTCCTCCTCCTCCTCTTCCCCCCCCTCCTCTTTTTTTATACTGGGGATTGCACTCAGGGACATTCTACCTCTGAGCTATACGTCCATCCCTTTTTTATTATTTGGTTTGTTTGTTTGTTTGTTTGTTTGTTTGTTTGTAAACAGGATCTCACTAGGTTGCTGAGGCTGTCCTTGAACCTGTGATCCTCCCATCTCAGCCTCCCAAGTACTGGGATTATAGAAATGAACCAGCATGCCTGGCTCAAATGCTATTTTCTTACAGCGACTTTCCTGGCCATTCCTTATAAAACTGCGTGCTTCTCCACCCCCAAGGATGCCCTGGCCTGGCTTCATCTGGGGAGCATTGCTTGTAATAACCTGACATATCTTCTAGCCCAATTGTTCATTGCCAAGCCCCCCCCCCCCAATGAATGGTATGCACCATGCAAGCAGGGATCTTGTGTGTTTTGTTTATTGGCTTTTCCTCAGTACCTTCAACCAAGCCTGCTATAAAGGCATTCGATATTTAAACAAGTATTTCATTATATGAGTAAATATTATTTTATTTTTTTGCAGTACTAGGGATGGAACCCAGGGGCATTCTACCTCAAGCTATACCCCCAGTCCTATTTTTCATTCTTTATTTTGAAACAGTGTCTCACTAAATTGCAGAAGCCTCACTAAGTAGCTGAGGCTGGCTGCCAACCTGCGATCCTCCTGTCTCTGCCTCCCAGGTCCTGGGATGACAAGTGTGCGCCACCATGGCCGGCTAGGAATAATTCCAATAGTTGAAGAAGGTACTTCCCTTATTTTATTTTGCACTGCATTTTACTGTGGAAGTTTTGGGCCTTCACATTGGATTTGGAGCCAAGTCAGGCTCCACTCATGGCTTATCTGTGTATGTGACTACCCCAACCCCAGCATCTTCTACAATGTCTTATTTAGCACCATATCGTACCTTTAAGAGGCCTTTATGAAATATTTGTTGAATTCAACTGTGCTTCCAAACAAAGAAAAATTAAAAAAAAATTATGAAGTTGGGCTGGGCTTGGGCCCAGGAGGTGTGGTCTTGCCTTTACAAGTCAGAGTAACATAGCAATTTCATGTTGACTCTGTCTCTGTCTTGCTCTCTTTCAGGTATATTCCAATCTCAAGTGTGAAGTGTAGCCACCGAGGTTGGTTTATCAGTGTTCACTGGCATGAAATTGCAAAAAAAAAAGTCCAATTACTTTGTTGATTACATTCTTAATGGTATCCCGGATAATGGTGTCATCAAAACAACACAGGCCATTTCTATGGGAGATATTTCTCCATCGAATTCATCTGAGCGGGTGTGGGTGGGTACAGCCTAGCACGATGTTTTACTCGTGGTGCAGAGCTTGATTTTTCTTATTGACTGATTAATTAAAATTTAAACACCTTTCGCTGTGGGTTTAATCAGCTGGGCAGCGGGTCCTACACAGGCCTTAGCGCGCGCGGGGCGCCCACGTCAACATTCACCGCAATGAAGACTCCAGGTGCAGCCACAGAAGGGATTCGGGGACCAGCTCTCTCCAAGGATGCATCTAGCCTCCAACTTGTCATGTTTCTTCCAAGAGAGCCAAAAGGCTTACTTCTGCATGAATTTTCTAGATACGAGCAAGGAGATGGTAACACACGTTTGAGCAGTGTTTCTCTGGTGATTCAAACCCAAGGTAGGTAGATTTTGCGTCATTGCAAAAACGTCTTTTAAAGTTCTTGTTGTTTTGGTGGTTTGTAAGACATTGCAAAACTCTGGATGCCAATGGAAAGTAATATTTTATTCTCCATACTATCACTATTAGGTTGTGTGTGTGTGTGTGTGTGTGTGTGTGTGTGTGTGTGTGGTACTGGGGATGGAGCCCAGGGGTATTCTACTTCCAAGCTACACCCCCAGTCCTATTTTTTATTCTTTATTTTGAAACAGGGTCTCACTGAGTTGCAAAGGGCTTCACTAAGTAGCTGAGGCTGTCCGTGAACTGTGATCCTCCTGTCTCAGCCTCCCAAATGCTGGGGTTACAAATGCCTGGCTATATCAATTCCTCTTATACTAGGCCTCTCTCTCTCTCTCTTTCTCTCTCTCTCTCTCTCTCTCTCTCTCTCTCTCTCTCTCTCTCTCTCTCTCTCTCTCTCTCTCGTGCCCTGCCCACTGCTCTTTCCCTGATTAACAACACCTCAGTTGGGATTTGTCTTTGGAGAAGAACTCCTCTATGGAACCCAGAGGAAGCCAGCCACCTCCAACTGCTTCATGAACAGGCTGCCCACGCCCTAAAGCTCTTGTAAGCATGCGGTCCCTCTAGCTAACGTGAGTGGTCCAGGGATGAGGTCTTGACCCGACTTTGAAAACAACAGCTGCAGAATGCTCTTCTTCAGATCTGGACAGGCCCCCAAGGCTCATATGTTGAAGTCATGGTCCCTAATAGAGCAATGTTCGGAGGTAGAGCTCTTGGGGAGGCACTGGACCAGGAGGGCTCCAATCTCATCCGTGAATCAATCCATTGATGGATTAATAATTGATGGCATTACCAGGAGGTAGTGGAAGTGATAGGAAGTAGAGCCGAGTTGGAAGAACTAGGGCCCTGCCCTGGAAGGATGTATTTTGTGCATAGTCCTTCTCTTTCTCCTCCTCCTTCTTCTCCATCTCCTCCTTATCCTTCATCTTCATCTTCCTTTTTTTGTCTGCTTCCTGGTTGCCATGGTTTCCACCAGGCAAAGTGAGTAGCTTTCCCCTACCTCACCCTTCCACCATAATGTTCTGCCTTACCTCAGGCCCAGAGAGTGAAGCCAGCCAACCACGGACCGATCTCTGAAACTGTGAACCAAAGTAAGTAAATCTTTTCTCCTTTAGGTTATTTTGCTCAGGCATTCATCACATTGACGAAAAGCTGATTCATGTACAGAATTTCTTTGGAACCATTAGAGGAAAGCAATCCTTCCTTTCCTGCTGGCTCTGAGTCTAGGGGGACCACCTTCCTGGGGCTGAGTCCTGAGGAGAGCAGCTGCAGTCCTGGATGCAGCCAGATCTGAGGCTAGAGCTATCCTTATTTTCTTCAGCCAAAAGACCCAAACACTGCCCTCTTGGCAGTAGTGTTGGGCTTACAAAAGTCATACTCCAGGATGCATCACATTAGGCTTCAAAATCCAGAAAGGACTTTCCCTGGAGTTACCTGATGGGCCTAAAAGCTAGATCGTCCAAAGAGGAGCACAAAGTGACCTTAATCTTCTTGCTAAAATTTCATCCACTAAGGAAGATAAAACTCATATCACTCCGGGACCACTGTCTATTCTTTGGGCCCATTCCTCTTTAAAAACATGTACTCTCCTACTTAATGTACCTAAAGTTCCCTTCTCCTCCAGAGAGGGCTTTTTGGCCTCAATCATCACCCCGTTCTTTGGGTTTCATATTATGTGTGACTACTATGCACATTAGTAAACGCTTATACCTTTCCTCCTGTTGATACTGTCCATCGATTCTAGCAGACTCAATTATGAAACCTTCAGAGGGAAAGTTTGAACGTTCTCACACCAGCGTGAGTTGGGTTTTCTGTCCATTGAATGGGAACGGGTCCTGATGATTATACAAATTAATATTACATCCCCGCAAAAAGTGCTCTCATCATTCCGAGTTCCGTGTGGGGGGTCAAAGCTGCGAACACGAATGTCCATGACACGTTCATTTGAAAACTGTCCTGTTGTTCTGCAGAGGGATTTTATAGCCAGGACTCGTTAGTATAATTTGCCATAGCTTTTCATTAACCGGAGCCTACTCTCAATTAGTATCATCATTAAAGAAGCCATATGACAAGAATTAGGTCTCTCCAAACATTTTTTTTTTCTTTCTTCACTAAAGAAGCAACTCAAGTGTCTGCCAGATCCGTGTCATTGCTTATGTAACACTTTAAATGACTGCAAAGTCATTTTTTTCTCATTTCCCATACTTCAAGCATCCAGCCATCAGGAACTCCATGTGGGGGGTTCTGGGAAGATGACAGCTCAAATGGGAGGGGACAGAGCCCTGTGGCCCCGGTCCTTATGCAAATAGGCGCTTCGTGGCTTTGAGTCAGAGCCGGACAGGACTTTAAGTTCACTTAGGAGCTTGGCTTTGAACTTAGGTGGGCTGGTCAGCCCCGGGGGACAGGCCAGCTGGGTGACTTTTGGGGGCCCCTCGCCAACCTCATTTCATAGGCTCCCCACACCATCATACTACTCTCGCTATTATTTTAAAGACTTGGCACTTATTACTTTTTTCTACTTTCGGGCAGATCAAATCGATTTTTATGGGTGCTGGGACTTTCCTTGTTTTTGTATGAAGGAAAAAAAAATAAAAATTTTCCTTGACCTTGAAAGTTTCTTTCTCCTCCCCTCCCTCATTTTAGAAGATATTAAGATTTTTTTTTTTATTTTAAAACAGCCCTATAAGTTTTGTGGGCCCCAGGCAGGTATGCCAAATGGAGGGCAGGGGCCCCGGAGGGCGTCTGGGGGAATTCCTGACTTGCTTTGCTGTGTTTCACACACAGAAAAGCTTTTTCTCTTTCATCAGAAGTTTAATTTTAAATGGAGATCTTGGATAATTGTTTTGTGACCTCCGGCAAGTTACTTAAAGTCTCTGGGTCTGTTTCCTCATATGTAAATTGGGCCTAATAATAATCCCGACCTCATAGGGTTACTGGGAAGGATTAAGTGACTCAATTCAAGTAATGTGCTTAGAAGAATCTGGCAAACATAGCAAATCACTCAATAAATACCAGCTCCTAATACTACTGCTGCTGCTGTTTTTATTATTTCCAGACGGATTCTCTGAGAGCATAATTATCCATTTGTGTTCTCCTTTTCTTTCTTTCTTTCTCTCTCTGTCTTAATTACCAAAGACATGCTTCTTATGAAAAACTGAAACACTGCAGAAATATTTAAAGTAGAAGCCCAGTTTTCACCTCCTTCTGACATCCCACAGCCCGGCACCGCGCTCCTGTTATGGGTCTTGGCACAAACGCACAGGCGCCCCCACACACATACACACGTGCACACACACCTTTGGACTGACGCGTAACTATGTCCTAGCAACTCACTTCTTTCTTAACTTCACACCTAGGCGGTGTTCCTGTGTTAGAATACACTTGCAGAGGAGCCGAGAGTGGTGGCATGCACCTGCAATCCCAGTACTTGAGAGGCTGAGACAGGAGGATCACAGGTTGGAGACCAGCCTCAGCAACTTAGTGAGACCCTGAGCCATTTACCAAGGCCCTGTTTCAAATTTAAAAATAAAATAGGCTGTGGTATAGCTTGGAGGTAGAATGATCCTGGGTTGAACACCCGGTACCAAAAAAGAATTATAATATAAATATATATTATGTAATTAGAACAATAATACATCATATTATTATATGTAATATGTCATATGCAATTTGTTACATATAAATTATATATAATCTATGTATTTGCAGAGGGATGCAGACCCAGGGGATTTGGCCCTGGGTTCAATCTCTAGTTCCCCAAAATTTATATATATGAGTATATTATATAATTAAAACAATAATATATAATTGTAATCATAAGTTATATACAACATATTATATATAAATTACATATATATTATCTACATATACTTTGTTATAAGTAAATTACATATGTATAATCTATGAACTTGCAGAGGACTGCTTCCTGTTTCTACAGATAATTCCTTCTGCCTCCCACTCTGGGGAGAATGAAACTGTCGCCCTCTCTGTCTCCTCCCTGGGGGGAGCCTTCTGCCCAGCAGGACCATGTGTTGGAGGCTGACATCCACCTGCCCCATCTCCATAGTCGTCCCCGCATGCACTGTTTTTGTTTCTGTCTTCAAGTTACTGGAAGGATCGAGGGGCATTAGGAAGCCCTCTTAGGCTCAGCCTCAGGGCAGCGGGTCCTGTGCAAAGCTGCTCTCGTGGGTCCCTTTCTGACTCAGATGTTCATGTTTTGACTGGCTGGAGCCAGGAAGCTTCCACCGTACAGCGCTGCCTGGAAGGATTTATTTTGGTGACTAGATATTACTGACCCATCTTAGTTGATTTACCTAGACCGAAATGATGGACATTTAAATGGTCCCCACGATTCCACTGCCCCATAACCCTATTTATCTGGGCTATTAGTTCTTCCTACAAAACACTGACCCAGGGATTAAGTGAGAAAGCTGGACAAAGGCTTGGTATAGAGGAAGTGGTGGTAGGCTCGAAGTCAAACATGGTCTCTGTTTCTATGTCTATAGAAGGAAGAGAAAGTCCAGAGCAAAGAATGGTACCCGGTGATGTGGACTCCGCTCCCTAGCACCTCCAGTGAGCTGGCAGATAGAAAACACACCAGGCGAATGCATCTTCATCCTGGTGCGAGGTTGCATTTTAATTTAATTAATTTTGTGTGTGTGCATGTGTGGTACTGTGGATTGAAGCCCGGAACATTCTACCTCTGAGCTCTCCTCCCAGCCCTATTTTATGTTACTTATTTATTTTAATTTTGAAATAGGGTCTCATTAAGTTGCAGAGGGTCTCGCTAAGTTGCTGAGGCTGGCTTCGAACCTGTGTGATCATCCTGTCTCAGCCTCCCAAGTGCTGGGATGACAAGTGTGTGCCATCATGGTTGCCGGGCAGGTTATATATATTTTTTAAACCAAGCATTTATATTGTCTGTAGAAGTTGGTTTTAGAATTAACAAGGTTTCCTGTTAGCAAATGGGAAAAAAAATGTATGCACCCCTCTTGTCAATTTGTATTGGGAGATTTGCATCTGTACGCCTTCACTGATAGTTTGATTTGATTGCCCAGCAAAGAGTCACAGGGACAATTAAGAGAGCTACAGCCTGGAATCTGAGATCTGGAAGGCATTTTTAACTCAAAAGTGGGTTCAAGGTGCTGACACTGAAATGTGAAGCCCTGGGCAAAGCTGGGAGCCAGAGGCCCCTGTGTGTGCTTGAGTGCCCTGCCGGGCAGATGCTCAAGGAAGCCAGGTTCCTTGACATCATCTCCCGTATACTGACCTCAAACTTCTGAGGCCTCTGTCACAGCTTTCTGCCACCAAACTTCAGGACTTCAAAGCCTACCTGATTTAAGGGGCTAACAATTCCTCTCAATTTTTTCTTTTTTGATTCAGGGGATGGAACTCAGAGGCATTCTACTTTGGGGCTACACCCCCAGCCCAATCTTATTTCTTATTTGGAAACAGGGTCTCACTGTGTTGCTGAGAGCCTTGCTAAGTCCCCGAGGCTGGCTGTGAACCTGCGATCCTCCTGTCTCAGCCTCCCAAGTCCCGGGATTACAAGCGTGCGCCACCACGCCCAGCTTCCTCTCAGCGTTTAACGATGGCAAAATAAGATGTGGAACCCTCGTTAGAGCTGCTCTCCGTGAGTTCTCTGGTCTCATTATCGGGGTGTATAGGCTTTCAGTCATGCCGGCTGCCTGCCAAACCCGCTCTCTTTCTTCACCCCGTTTCTGCTAGGGCCATAGCCCGCCCCGACGCCTTTGCATTTCAAACAGGGTAGGCTAAAAGAGGAACAACTGTATGTTTATTAGGACATCATTATCCCTTGGAGCAGTGTCATTTATATCCCTGGGAAGAGACCATGCCGGGTCAGGAGCAACAGTTTGAGTTGATAATTTGTCAGGTTGGAGCTGGTGGGACAGGGGTGGCCTGCGAAATCCCCCCGAAAGGCATCGCAGGAGGAAATAGATGGAGGTGGAGGAGTCGTAAGAAGGTGATCAGGGAATCCACAAACAAGAGCCAATAAATCAAACCGCGCCAGGTGGATGGGAGCGCCATCGGAGAGATTCAGATTAGCAAGACCTGCACCTTGTCACGGCGAGGCGAAGCGGTCTCCACCGGGGCTGCAGCGGTGCCCGGAGCAAATGAATCTTCCCAGAGAGCGGGGAGCCGGAGCGCAGATTTCCTAAAGAGTATCAATTTGGATTATAAAAATCCCAAGGTCTCGTGCACTGACAGTGTGAAAGGTGAGAAATGGACCGGGCTTCGTTGGACCGCCACTCCCCCGCCGGACGCTCCATACTCTTCAAATGTTGGCGCGATCACGGCAGCGAGACAAAAGGCCCAGCTGCAGAGCCTTGAAGAGATAAGGGTTTCGGCCAAATACCCGTGACCTTGCGGCCCCAGAGATGAAATATTTTCCTCTATTTGTCTTAACTCTTTGACAAAGTTTAGTACTGAGTGTTGGGGTAAGAAAAAAGAGACAGAGAGAGGAAAAAAAAAAGGGCTGAGAAAAAAATATCACCATCATCATCATCAGTCATCATTAATAATAATAATAATAATAATAATAATGATGATGATGATAATGCTTACTGTATCTTTTTTTTTTTTTGGTGGTACTGGGGTTCCTGGAAACCCTTCTACCTCTGGGTTGCACTCCCAGACCTATTTTATATTTTTATTTGGAAACAGAGTCTCTGAAGCCAGTGCGGCTGGCTTCGAACCTACGCAATCCTCCTGTCTCCGCCTCCCAAGCGCGGGGATGACAAGCGTGTGCTACCACGCCTGGCTCAGGATTACTGTACTTGAAGACCTGCAGTGTTCCAGGGACGGTGCTGGTGTTTTTAGACACTGACTGCCCATCATCCCTACTGACTTCACTTGAGGTGGCTGGTACTGCCTTTAGGTTGCAGATGAAGAAACAAAGGGTCCAAGAATATAAATGCTTGGCCAAAGTCACGGCTCAGAAATTACGCTGGCAAAATACGCAGTCAGGACTATCTGAACCTCAAGCTCACACTGATATTGCTGCCTTCTACAACTGGTACTTACTGAGTATTTTGGGGGAAGAAGTGATCAATCGAGAAGGAGCAAGATGGGTATCCATCTGCATGAACCCATACCCTTGAGTTTATTACATACGAATATGGACAAGCAACAGGTCCAGTTGAATGTGCTTGGTTTCATGTATAAGAAAGCCCAGTAGGGTTGGGAGTATGGCTCAGTGGTAGCGTGCTTGCCTAACATGCCGGAGGACCTGGGTTCAATTCCCAGTACTGGTAAGAAAAAAAAAATAAAAAAGAATTATAAAACCTAATAGGTTGTATAAGCCTTCCCCTACAAAATGGACAATGTGGTTCTATGTTCACAAGAATAAAGATCTAGCTCTCTTTTTGTGTGTGTGGTACTTGGTATTGAGCCAGGGGCATTCTACCTCTGAGCTACAATCCCAGCTCTATTTCATTTATTTGGAAACAGGGTCCCACTAGGTTTCTGAGAGCCTTGCTAAGTTGCTGAGGCTGGCTTCGAACCTGCGATCCTCCCGTCTCAGCCTCCCATATACTGGGCTTACAGGCCGGCACCACCACACCTGGCTAGATGTAGCTCTTTTATGTAAGTATTAAAGAAACCCAGGATAGATTTCTTAACATTTGGACCCCCCCTTGCCTTATGCATTTCAAATGTGTTTCGAGAAACAAATACTAGGTCTATGCTCGATGCAGAAAGAACATGGGCATTCTGCACAAAGCTTAATACACCTGTTTGGAAATATCTTCTGTCATCTGAATTTTCACGAGGCATTGTCCACGAGTGCAAAGCTGGAGAGAAACCATAGTTCCTTGGGCTGAGATGCGTGCTATTTTAAGCTCAGGCACACATCTGAAGCCAGTCACCGGCTCTCTTCAGAGCTGGCCCCGTTCTCTGTGTTTTTCTTGGTTAGCAAAATGATTAATTACTCAGGATGGATTATCTGAAAGCCTGTGCCCGAATCCAGAATCAAATCGGTCACAGACAAACAGGGTGGCTCTTTGCAAGTTACCTGACCTTCTAAAGCCTCGATGTTCTCATCTGTAAAATGGTGATAATAGTAGTGGCCTCAAAGAGTTGTTTTGAGGATTAAACAAAAGGAAGCTTAAAAAAAAAGTATTTGTAGCCGGGCGTGGTGGCGCACGCTTGTCATCCCCGCGCTTGGGAGGCGGAGACAGGAGGATCGCGCAGGTTCGAAGCCAGCCGCGCTGGCGTAAGAGACCCTGTTTCAAAAATATAAAATAGGTCTGGGAGTGTAGCCCGGAGGAAGAAGGGCTTCCAGGAACCCCAGTAGCAAAAAAAAAAAAAAAAAAAAAAAGTATTTGTACAGTTTTTCTGTGGCCAGTGCCAAGGAAATGGTGGCTGTGATAATTATAATATCTCTGTTGTAGAAAATGACCAGGTGCTGCATGCTTTAAGGGGGGCTATCTCATAGCAGTAGGTCTATAATTTTATCTTTATTTTATTTTTTGGATGTCTATAATTTTCAGTAGCCCAGCAGTCACGTTAAAATATTACAAACAAATGAGCAAAATTAATTTAGATAATCTATGTTACTTAGCCTAATATATACAAAATATCACATCAGTATATAGTAAGTAGAAAATGAATGAGACACCTTACATTCGGTTTTCTGGACTAAGCCTTTCAATCAGTGTGTGTTTCACACCTATGACACATCACGGCTTGGACCGGCCACGGTTCACGCGTGCTCAGTAGCCCCACGTGGTATGCGGCTGTCTCTCTGAACATTGTAGACCCAGAGAATATATAAAATCCCCAATGCAGGATTAATATTCGGTTCAAAGTCTAGATGGGCTTGGTTGTTAAAACAAATGAACCACTGAGACCTAAAAATTAGGATAGAAACTCAGTTCAGTTCCTCTTGATTAAGCCTAAATCCTACCCTAAGATGGCTCTGCCGGCGGCCTGGGCTGGGCTGAGGGTCTGGTGGGCGTGGTTGCAGATGCTGGGGATGTGCCCGCATCATCCATGTTGATGGCCTCTCACACCTGCCCAATTTGTTCCTGTACCACACATCTGCCTGGCCTCGGCAGACCTGAGTTTAAGATGCTGAGTTTAAGACCTGCGTTTCATGGCTCAGCTCAGACCCAGTCTCCTACCGCGCACCTCTGAACTTGGTTTGTCCGCCCTTTTGGCTTAAAGGCGACGTTTGCCCATGGATCTAAGAGAGAAGCTAAATTATGTAAGAACAGTGACAGCTCAGAACACGATGGTGATTCATACTGAAAAGGACGGAAAAGACCAAACAGCTCGCACCGTGTCCCTTCCTCTGCCCACGTCTGACTCATCTGCGGTGGCTTTGTGTGCGGCTGCCTGGTGGCCACGGGGCAGGGCCCGATGAATAGAGGGAGCGGCTGATTTCTGTGCTGAAATAAAAAAAGCTCCTCGTTCCTCCCTCCTGAGGCTGGAGGTATTACAAGCTACACTGCGCATCAAAACCCAAACCCTAAAGCCATCAAGAAAGCGAAACCCTAAAGCCATCTGGCTAGCTTCTCTTGCTAAAGTTGGCTTCCACTCATAGGATGGAAGCACCGGCGCGGCCTGGGGTAGAGGCAAGATGGAAAAGAATTCCAGTCCGAAGGTGCAAATGGTTCTGAGAGCCTAATGGCAAGTAAGACGAACCAAACACAGAGAGGGAGGGTCATATGCAGGATGGGGAGTGATTGGGAAACAAGAGAGACTCCAGACGATGAGGAGAAACCCCGGGGAGCCAGGGAGGAGACGTAAGGGTCCAGGTGGAGAAACACAGGTTCATTAATAAAAAATACTATCACGAACTATGTGTGTACATGTGAATATATATACCAGTGTCAGTCTGGGTACTCCATACTGGGAGAGAGGGAACTGGGGAGGGGGCGCCAAGAGCGCGTGCGTGTTGTCATAGTCGACATGATTTACATCATGATGTGAGACTGTAAGTCACCAAGAAAGGGATGACGAGAAGAGGGAAAAAAGTGCGAATGGTTCTGAGATGTGTCTTTTTTTTTTTTTTTTTTTGGTGGTACTGGGGTTCCTGGAAGCCCTTCTACCTCGGGGCTACACTCCCAGACCTATTTTTACATTTTCATTTTGGAAACAAGGTCTCCTAAGCCAGCGGGCGGCTGGCTTCGAACCTGCGCGATCCTCCTGTCTCCGCCTCCCAAGCGCGGGGATGACAAGTGTGCGCCACCACGCCCGGCATGAGATGTGTCTTTTGCCTCCGCTGTAGTAATTTGGGCCAGTCATTAAATCTCCTTCAGCCTCAAGTTCCTTGTCTCTGAAATGGGTTTAGTATCAGTGCCTGTTTCCTAAAGCTTCCGCAGAGACGGCCATCATCATAGATAGAACCAAGCTCTTAGCAAGCGCTCAATACATATCGATGGCGGTTAAGGAGACATATAAAGTTATTGGTAATATCCACATATTATGAGAAGCATGTACCAACTCGCAACATCTTTGCGTCTTGGTGAATTCCTTTGGTGCAGAGGATTCCAAAGCACTTAGCCAACACGATGTCTTAAATGTCAGCTGGAGAAAGAGATGCCCGGGATATTAAGTTCCTCTCTTATAATGGTGAAGCAAAGGTGTAGAGAGACTATAATTATAAAATCAAAGCCAGCAGGTATTCATTGGAATTTTACAATGCTCCGGTCACCAGGGCAGGTGGTGAGTAAAAGTGACGGAAGCCATTGTCTTTGTCCTCAGTGGCAAAAAACTAGTTGCGGAGAAGATTAAATTGACATATGACAACAGTCTGTCAGCAATTTTTGTTTCCACTTGAAACAAAACATTCTGTCTATGTTTCCACACAGCAACATAAACACAAAAGTAATCTCTCGTAATCTCTCTCCTTACTTCCCCAATCCAGAGGTTCTCAACCAGGGAACATTTGGCAACATCTGGACATATTTTTGATAGTTGCCACTTGCAATGGGAGGATGATATCTGGTGGGCCAAGGCCAGAGATGTTGTACAGCACAGCCCCTCACAGCAAGGAAAATCTCTGGTTTAAAACGGAAGAGTGCAGCCGGGCCTGGTGGCTCACCCCTATGATCCCAGTACTTGGGAGGCAGAGATGGGAGGATTGCTGGTTCAAGGCCAGCCTCAGCAACTTAGTAAGACCCTGTTTCAAATCTTGGAGTTCCTCTGGGTTTATCTCAAAAGTAAAATAAGAGCCGGGCATAGTGGCGCACGCTTGTAATCCCAGGGAGGCTGAAACCAGAGGATGGCGGTTCGCTGACAGCCTCAGCTACTTAGTGAGGCCCTCCGCAACTTAGTGAGACCCTGTTTCAAAATAAAGAATAAAAAATAGGGCAGGGGGTATAGCTCGGAGGTCTAATGCCCCTGGGTTCCATCCCCAAACCCGCAAAAAAAAAAAAAAAAAAAAAAAAAAAGTAAAATAAGGATTCATTCTGAGCTGAATAATTTCTGATACGCTTTCTAGTTTTATTTTATTTTATTTTATTTTAATCAGTGATGTGACCTTGGGCAAGTCATTTACTCCTCTGAGCCACAATTTCCCTAACTGCCCAGTGAGAAGAAGGCTCTTACCTGTATCCTCGAGTGTTCTGAGGATCTGGTGTGATGATGTTTACCAACCACTGAGATTACTTCCAGAGGAACTCAGTGTGCCAAACAGATCATCTTATCTCTACCCCTAGTGTTAGAACATGAAGACACACTCTGTGCTTCCTAGGTAAAGATCACCTATAAGCTAAATGGCTCCTGGTTCTTTGGTGATGGTACTGGACACTGAACCAGGGGCTCAAACCTATGATCCTCCTGTCTCAGCCTCTCAAGAGCAGGGATTACAAGCGTGCACCACCACACCCTGCTGATTTTTTTTTTTTTTGAGGGTCTTACTGAGTTGCTCAGGCTGGCCTTGAGCCTTCAATCCTCCTGTCTCAGCCTCCTAAGTACTGGGATTTCAGGCATATGCCACCATGTCCAGTTTAATAATATCCTTTAGTTGTCATTTTAAAGAGAAAGCATTGGATTTTGGAAAACAAGATAATTTCTCCAGAAACCTGGGCGCAATTCTTGGCTCGAAGAAACTCCCTCGCCTGTTAAGTCCTTGCTCCAGCTAAGGACCCCTTACCTACCTCAAAGCGGGCAGGCTGGGTTGTATGCAACCTACGTATAGCTGTTGTTTTTCCTTTGAGCCCTGTTGGAAAATTTTCTCCCTCACTCCTGGAGAAAATCACGAAAGTCAAAAGAACAGCCAACAAAAGGTCAGAAATTCAAAGTTTGTCGGTGGTGACCCAGTATAAATGGGTGGGTGTAAGGTAGGGGCAGCCATGCCTGCAACCGCCTTTTGCTGAAACGGGAGACTAGGTTCCCCCGTTTGAACTTGGTAACATTTAAATATCAAAAACTTTGTTTTCTAATGAGGAATTTATTGAAGAGGGAAATAAATTATATGCTTGACGGCGATTGAAGGTTGGGAAAATTAGGGCCATTTCCCACGGTGCGAATATGGTGATTTTAGTTTGCAGGAATAAATTAAACCTTTGGGAGGGTTTGTCTTCCATTAAATTGAGCAGCTAAACAGACGGAGAAGACGTTAATGTCACCACCAGAAAGCCCCAAAGGTTACCAATAACGGGAACACGCAGTTTCTTTAAAACTCTCCTCTTTTGTACCCACCTACCCAAGAAACGCAGGAGCCCAAATCACGAGTCGGGGATCAAAATTTAAAAAAAAAAATTAAAGATGATAATTCCATTGCTATACCATATGTTATTAATGTCTGTCAACACTGTTTAGCCGGCAATTGCTGACAGTTCCATATTTGCTATATAAATACAACATAAATAAATCAGTAATGAACCGCTTTGGTAAACCTTCCTCAATGGTTGGGGATACAGACGGAGTAAACAAACTCTGCCAAAACGACAGACAACTGTTTAATATCAAACACAAAGTCACACTGTTATTTAGCCAAATAGAAATGAATCTGGGACGGGGCTGCACCCGTCGCTGGTACCGAGGACCAAGATGGTAAGGAGAGAGGCAAATACTGTGTGTATAGAGTAGTTTCAGAGATCTCTGTGTAAAAAGAAAGTCCTAGGAGACAGGGACACGGGACATCAGGAGGTAAACTGACTATTCCTGTCTTTTAGCCCGTGGGTTGGTGCATATGCATTTGGACAGTTTATTTAAATTCACCACCACTGCAAATCTGGTAAAAGTGCCGATTATTTAAAATTTGTCACCATCGTAAACCTGGCCAATATGGGTTGCCCAAATCTCATACCGCTTTGGGTGTTAGAATTGCCTGAAATTTAAAAAGAAAACAAAACCAAACACCAAAATGGATAGTAAGTGAATTAGATAAGTTTTTGCCTGCCTCTTTTAAAAGGTGAGTAATAAAGCAAGACATGACGGTGCCCGGTATTTGGGAGGCTGAGACAGGAAGAGTGCAAGGTTCGAGGCCAGCCTCGGCGATGTAGTGAGACTCTCGGCAGCCTGGTGAAACCCTGCTTCAAAATAAAAAAACAAAAAGTGCCGGGGGTGTAGCTCAGAGGTAGAATGCTTTGGGTTTAACCCTCAGTACCACACACACACACACACACACACACACACACACACACACACTAAAATAAATCCCCAAAATAAATAAAAGGTAATTTGCCCTTCTGGATGCTTCAAACCAGACATCAAGAAGTAAAGGATAGGTCGATGGGCTAGGTTCAGACAGAGAAAGCTGAGCCATTCAAATTGAATTCTATTTTCTTTTTTCCCCCCCAAGGTCTTGTCTATAACCCAGGGTCCCTTCAAGAAGAAATGGAGGTAAGCTGTCTGTAATTAGGCTCCCTAGCTTTCTGAAGTGAGGATAATGCTAATTAAGAGGTTCACTAGGTGGCGTCTTCTAATATGTTGAAGGCGCATTTGAGCAGGAGAATTCTCGATGTTTCTGGAATGTTGTCTGGGTCTGACTGAGACCAGAAGACATTTCCAGTTCTACTAGGGAGACACAATACCAAGAAGGGAGATTTCTTCTCGCTCAGGGAGAGGGAAGGGGACTCTTAAGGTCGTCTATTGATCCCACGAGCAGAACAACTCTCTTAATTGTCAGCACCTTGAAAATCTTTTGATCAGCGGCCTCACGAAAGCTCAGAGTGTAAAGAGCAGAGGTTTTATTGACGGAACCCAGGAAGCCACAGCAGACTTCTCAACAGAGGCCCGGCCGAAGTCCTTTCAGTGACGGGCTGCCACAAGAAAAGCGGGGCCAACATGTGATGCCCCACCAGCAGGCCATCGGGGCTACTCTCAGCACAAAAAAATAGAATTCATCATTCTGAATGGGAACATTCATCTGCAAGCCCCCGTTCCTAAGTCACCTGCAGTTAGGTGTGTGGACGCTGGGTATACTGCACAAATCTGATTCTGAGCAGGGGGTGGACAGAGGGAGAAGGGCTTCCCTGTGAGATATTAGGTCTGCCACAGTTCACCTGCTTACTGAGGTTGTTAGCAGGATTCATAGCTTTGGGTCATTCAAAGTTAGAGAAGACCCTTGTGCTGCTTCCAGGAGCGATGGAAGAAAAAACGAGTCATTCTGATGGCTCAAAAGGAAGAATGAGGCCGGGCGTGGTGGCGCACGCTTGTCATCCCCGCACTCGGGAGGCGGACACAGGAGGATCGCACAGGTCTGGAGCCAGCCTTACTGGCTTAAGAGACCCTGTTTCCAAATAAAAGTATAAAATAGGTCTGGGAGTGTAGCCCTGAGGTATAAGGGTTTCCAGGAACCCCAGGAGCCCCAGTACCACACACACAAAAAAAGAAGAATGGCAGATAAAGAAGGGGCCACTTAGGGCTACTGTCCTGGTAAACTGAGGCGTGTGGACTCCTGGGGATTATGCAAATGAGAGTTTTTGAAAATTCAAAGACAACAGAAACACACTGGGCTCTGGATTTGAGGCCATTCTGGAAGAGTTCATGAGAAGCAGCAGGAAAGTACAACCGTTTGGATAATAAATGTTCTTATTTTACCTTTGACCTAAACTCAGGTATATAAGTGATGTATATGTTATATATATTCTATATATTATGATTATTATATTATTATATCATATATATATATAATTGTGTTAATATAATGTTAATACATTAATATATTATTATATATAATAATCATGATATATAGTCTGAGTCACGCACATATAATCACTATCACCTGGCTAAGGACTTTGCACAAATAGAGCTCAAGTATATATCTTTCATTCATGAGCCTCCACTGCTGGTTGCGGATTCCTAGACCACCCACACTCGCTCAGCTGAGACCATGGGTTTTGTTTATACCATGTGCCCTATATCTCCAAGGCTTGAGGCAGGGCCACTGAGCTTGGTCATTGCCAGGAACCATCCAGAAGGAAAGATCTGGCTGGATAGGAAGTGTCTGCTCCTCTGTCTACGGGGCCAAGTCTTCCATCTCAGCCCTTGCCTCCACTACCCCACTTTCCCCAGTGAGAGAGGACAGAGGGTTACTGAGTGGCACGCACACACACACACACACACACACACACACACACACGAGTAAGAAGAGGTGAGAGGTGTTAATTTACAAAGCCCGAAATAGCAGCTCCTAATGGGTCTTTGCACCAACTCTGTGATCTTTGCAAGGTCACAATCTGAGCTCGCCTGTGATTGATACCGAATCAAAACTCAGCACTTCACATCTAGAACAGACATTGCAAAAGAGACCAGCGCCCGTCCGGGAATCCATGTGTTTTTCCAGTCACATGGAGCCAGCATCTCATGCCACAGGGGCCTAGGCCTCACCCGGGCCTTAATAATTCTTGAATTAGGTCACACAATTAACGCCATGGCCCCGTGAGTCCCCGTCAATTCCCCAAACCCCTTCGATTGCCATCTTACGAAGAATGCATCTCAGAGAGCAACCCGGAGCAGACCCCCGAAGGGTTAAGAGGAATGACTGACAACCGTTCGGCATGATTTACAACGCGGAGCCCCGTAGTGAGACCAGGACGTGATGGATGAAGCTGGAAGTGGGAGACTAACCATAAATCATGTCTTTGAATCACTGACAGAGATAAAGGAGCGAAAGAAAAAACAGTGGCATTGACGTTCACGCTCCCAATAATGTACATTGACTAGTTACAATGCGGAGCCTTAATTAAAAAACTCCAACCCAAGGAACTCCTCGGCGGGGAGACCCCACCTACCTCTGGGGAAGCTGCTGTTTGGGACTGCGAATCAGAGTTTGAGCCTCTTTTGAGAAGGTCACGACCACTGGCAGAAGACGCTCAATGAGAAAAACACCAGGCTTCCAACAGAGCAAGACAAACAGACCCACAAAGCAAAAACAGAGGGTTCACGGGACCTGGTCCAGAACCCGCCACTGTGCTCATCCTGGCAGATCGTCCTAGAAGTGACCGGTGTCCAGAGGGAACCAACTGAAAACCATCCAACAGATGGTGTTTTTCATCAGAAAGCACCCAGATCCGATCAATGAATCATCGGAGGTGGTCAGGAGACGGTCAGGAGACACAAATAGGCCAAGCAAGAGAACTCGCGTTCCCGAGTCTCATCGCCGCGTGGGAGGGAGAGGAGATGTCTCCCAGCTTGTTGGCCTCATCTTTTATCCAGGATACAAGACACACCGGTCCCCCTTCCTCCTTCAGGGTGGAAGGCAGATTTCTCTCTGCCTCTGAACTCAAGGTGGGTTTCCTCTCAGTTTAAGCAGAGCCTTGACTTGCCCCGGTGGGCGGCGGAAGCAATTTCAGATGTGTTTCCTCAACGATTCGACAAATATGTACTGAGCGCTTGCCAGGCTCTGGCTATTCTATGACGTGAGCAAGGGGAAGAAAGATCAGGTGCTGTGTTAACGGACTCCGCTGAGAAAATATTTATTTAATGTCAACGATGTTCTAGGGCTCGTGTTGGTTAGATGTGGGGAATACAGCGGCAAAAGAGACGCATCTGGTCCCAGTCCTCAATTAGATGCTAATGTCAGAGGGAGAGAAATGGTGCCCAAAGGAGAGGGAGGAAATGCGATGGATGCCATTAAAGAGGGTGTGGTACGGGAGCAGGCAGGTGCCCGAAGAGGTGATAACAGCAGGGACTTCTGGGCGTGAGACCCTCAAGGACACATGCTCTGGTTTCAACAGGGCGGGGATCTGTCTGGACCAGGGTCAGCCCAGGAGACGAGAAGCAGACAAAGCAGATGAGAATGAGCAGACCGGACATATTTTCTCCTTTTTCTTTACATCTCTGGGAGCTGATATCAGACCCCTTTCTGAAGTAACGGGAGCACAGGCAGTATTTTTAAGACCTACTTCTAACCCCCTGCCCCAGCCCTGCAGAGGAACGTTGTTCAGAGTTCTACACAGACCGGCCGTCCGGTACTGTGGTTTGAGGCCTCCAAAATTCCCACGGATGCGCGGTAAGCAGAGGTGAACCCCACGTCATCTTGCTGTTTCATGCACCTGCCAGTTCAGCATCTCTGCCAGCGGGCAAAGATTCTAGAAGATTTCTGCTTTGAACTCCATGACACCTGTGCATGTCCAGCTTAGAGAGTCCTTAGGACCTAACCCGACTCAAGGAATCTCACATTCTAGCTCTGAGCAAAATCCTCCTCCTCAGCAGGAGCCAGCCAAAGAGATAAAGAGACTGAAAAATTGCCCAACGACAGCCATTATGTCTCAGGAGAGCGACCCCTGCCCGTGAGGAGCTGGGGCCTTGGGATAAGTCATGGGGCTGTGTTTGGTCCTCGGCGCCTGTCAGGATGCATGCCCAGGAGAGCCCCTCTCTCCTGCCCTTCGTACTCTGCCCTACCCCGTTTCTTGGACAGTCAATTCACGGACCAGGTGGTCCATGTTTTAGCAACCCATCCTGGCTTTCATGCTCAAGTTAAGATCGGAAAGACTTCGTGCATTTCCCAGCTCCACACACTCACTCCTGACCTCTTTCTTCCTTTCTCTTCATTCTACTTTTGCCTCATTCTAGTTTTGCTGTGGGCCATGACTGTGCAAGGAGCTGGCCAACTCCTACACACAGAAAGAGATGCCTGTCCTGCAGAAGCTCCCTGTCGGATATGTCCAAATGATGCTTTCTGACCAGGGAAGGATTGTAAGAGCATTGATCCAGGGACTGCCCCAGCACTGCTGTGACATCTGATCTTGCTGATGTCTCTCTAGCCAGTAGTAAAAAAACAACCTCTTGCCACTCATCGCTGTGTGATTTTGTACAAGGCGATGAACACTTTTCCCGTCTCCATGTCCCTCTAACAGTATTTCCTCGCAGGGTGGTTTTGGATGTCAAGTGTTTTAAACGCTGACAGTTCTATGATGGTGGCTGAGGTTGGGATGCTTTTATTTTGAAAATAATGACCAAGTAACAAACATCGTCTAACCCAATCCATTTTTTGAATTTGTTAGACTGTACCCCAAGCAACATGAAAATGGACAACACAAGCTTCCTCCCCCAGAGAGAGAGAGAGAAAGAAGGAAGGAACACAGGAAAAGAAAAGGCAGGACTCGGGGATTCGTCAATATCGAAACAATGGCGTGTGTACGGATCCCCCTGGCATGTATACGTCTTTCTCTTTAACATGTGTCATTTCTTTGTGTCTCTGTCAGGCTTCCTTGCCATACTTCCTGTTCAGTACTTGACAGGTCCTAATGTTCAATCAATGTTACTCAACAAGTCAAAAGACAAAAGGAAAGGGAGTGTTCAAACATAAAGACATGTAGTCGTGGTTTTCCCAACATTCCACTCATGGACATCCGTGGGAAAGGAATAGAAAGAGACATTTAGGGAGACCGACCATGAACACCCTTGAAACCCTATATTCACTGTATCTTACAGAATTATAGACAGCATACTTAACTGATTAACTGTATAGTGTATACCACATGCACAAATGAACATGTAATAATAAGAGCTTATCTATGATTATAATTACTTATGTGTGCCTGTTTATGTATGCATAGAATACAAAACTAACCTAGAATGGCCAACAAGCTGTGAAATATAAAGCAAAGGCTTTTTATGGGTCTATTCACAACACACCTAACCTTCTATGTGCCCTGAGCTTCAGGGTGGCTAGTCATCTTCCTTGGCATTGCTTAAAAGAAGTCAATGAGACAGAAGGATCACAGTTCATGGCCAGCCTCAGCTACTTAGGCTCTTTGCAACTCAGTGAGATTCTGTTTCAAAAGAAAAGAATAAAAAATAGGGCTGGGGGTGAAGCTCCAAGGTAAAATGCCCCTGGGTTCCATCCCCAGTACCACACACACACACGAAGTCAATTGCAATATTTAACCACTCATGATTCATGTGTTAACTTGAAGGGGAGAAGGCAGCAAGGACCACAGCTACATCAGAGGAAGCATCCCAACATTGTCCTTAAAGGCGCCAGAGAAATTCTGCCCTCACTGAGGTGATGCCCACTATTCATTACAGAGATATAGAAGAATTGGGGGGAAGCTAGGCTCCTCTGTAAAAGAAATGTGGGTCTGGAATCCAGCGTTCCGCTACCTTGAAGCTTTTATGTTGGGTTTGAACTTCACATACATTAAGTCTATATCATCTATCAATCTTACAGTTACATGTCACTTATGAAAATCTACTGAGTATTGTTTTCATCTTGCCTTACAACAAGCTGCGAAGCCTCATGAATACTGAATAGTGCTAGAAATACAGCACATCTTTTACTTTTAAAGGTCTCAACGGTTTGGAATGGCAGGATTTCTTTGTTGAGAATGCCACCTCAGCACACCAATCGGAGCTTTCTTCTCCCTTTTCCATTCTGCGCAGGAGCCAGAGGCACCGTCACATCGCATCATCAGCAGGACTAGAGCCGTCTGCCGCCTCCCACCTCTTTCCTGGTTTTGAACCGCAGTGGTGCAAGCTATTAACAAGGGATCTTTGGTTCAAGTGAGGTATTATCATTCAGATATGTGTTCTTGAGAATAAAACTGGCTCTGAGACCTGCTTAGCCAACTTACCAGCTATCTTGCAATCCAGCCTCATTCTTATTTTCATTTGGAGAGAGAGGGGGGCGAGAAAGCAGTGAAGAGGAAGAAATAATAGTAAAGAGAAAGAGGGACAGAAAGAAAGAGAGAATGAAAATAGTTGAGAGAAGAGAGAGATAGAGATAGAGGATGTTAGCTCAGACATAGATAGAGTTATACAAAGAGACATTTATGAATTAATCATTCAGTGACAAGTGCTTTATATTGTACTTGCTTTTCAAAGTCCCCAATCTACCATTCATTTGTTATATAAATATTTCCCAAGAAGTAACTGTATATGACTCACAAAGGATACAGAGCTTAAAGACAAAGACAGCATCCCTTCCCAGGTGGAACTTACATATTAAATGTGGGAGGTGATAATGTTGATGATGTTGATAATGTTGATGATGGTGGTGATGGTGGTGATGATAGTGAAGATAGTGATGGTGATGATGATGATGATGATATTGGTGGTGGTGATGCTGATGATGTTGGTGATGGTAATGATGATGATGATATTGGTGGTGGTGATGATGATGATGGTGGTGATGATGTTGATGATGATGGTGATGGTGATGATGTTGATGATGTTGGTGTTGGTGGTGATGATAGTAAGATGGTGATGATGTTGTTGATGATAGTGGTGGTGATGATGTTGTTGATGATAGTGGTGGTGATGATGTTGATGATGATGGTGATGGTGGTGATGCTGATGATGTTGGTGATGGTGGTGATGTTGATGATGATGGTGATGGTGGTGATGATAGTAAGATGGTGATGGTGATGATGATGATGGTGGTGGTGATGATGTTGATGATGGTGGTGGTGATGATGTTGTTGGTGGTGATGATGTTGATGATGGTGGTGGTGATGATGTTGTTGTTGGTGATGATGTTGGTGATGTTGGTGATGGTGGTGATAATAACTGATCTAAATATGGGGCTCTGGGCCAGGCATTGTTTTAAATACTTCATAAATAATTGTTCTAAGCACTTTACCAATACTAACATATTGTATTCTTATAGCACCTCTATGAAATATCATTGTTAAAGTCTTAAGGATTTTTTTAAAAACACAAATAGGCAAATTGAAAAGTCAAGTAGCCTGCTGATATGGCCCTCCTGTTCCTGTGACCACAGTCAGCTGGTGGTGAGCAGACCTCCCTGTCCTGTTCTGACATGGGCACTGCAGTTTGCCGCAATCTACCCCCTTCCCTATTGTCTCACCTCCATCAGACTCTTGTAGTTATGTAGGCTTGCTGGTTTAACGTAACAGCACTCCTAAGGTTTGAATGTCTTTGATTGGAATCTCATAAAAAAGATCAGGCTTTTTTAAAATTTTCTTCTTTAAACTTTGCTAGTCTCTGATTTTAGAATAGTGGGGGTATTTTTATCTTTATATTTCTATGCCTTATCATAATATCAAACCTGTGAAATAAATGGCAGGCAATTCCTTAGATGACCTACTAACATGGCCTGACTAGAGAACCTGCCACTTCTAAACTGTGTGCTTCTGAGCAAATAACGCCAACTCTTTTTAGACTAGTTATTGTCATCTGAAAAATGGAAATAATTGTATCTCCTTATAGAGATATTATGAGGCTAAAACATGCTAATGTACATAAATGCCTGGCATGCAGCAGGCATGTAAGTTAAAAATATTAACACATAGGTAACCACTTCATGTGTATTCTGCACTTAAAAGAGTATGGATGTCTATTGATCTGTATTTCTATGTATATATATCATATATATCATATATATATATGATGGATGAATATAACTAATGTCTGTGGTTGTTCTTTCTGTGCCGTTGATTATTCTAGTCACTGCCTTCATTGTCCAGAAAGTACATTTTGTGAATGGAACCAGACACTGTTGAGAAGTTTAAGATTTAATACCAACAAGGTTCTCTGTTCTGAGGAATCTAGAGTAAACACCACTAAACAAGATTTCCTGGTATCACTGTGTTTTTCTGCACGAATGTAGATTTTTTGTGTGTAACAGTGAGAACTTCAAGAACTTTGTAAAAACAGGTTGAACTGACCCCCAGTTAGGAGCAAAGATTCCATGTCAGGCACTTGTGCAAAAGTCCGCTCAGACTGACAGCTGGGGAAAGTGGGTTGTGCCGTGGTGTGGTTGTCCTG
The DNA here is from genome assembly GCF_963383645.1 of Muscardinus avellanarius. Taxonomy (NCBI): domain Eukaryota; kingdom Metazoa; phylum Chordata; class Mammalia; order Rodentia; family Gliridae; genus Muscardinus; species Muscardinus avellanarius. Next base: position 28,455,442 of record NC_137805.1, read on the forward strand.
GTACGGGACAGGATTTCCCTCCCCTAAAAGCAGCAGATGCACAGGGTATCCTGGCACCAGCTGAGCCTCCATTGAAACCATGGGAACATTTGGAGTCTCATGACTTTTCTTTTTCTTGTGGTCCTGGGGGTTGAACTCAGAGGCATTCTACTTCAGAGTTACACCCCAGCCATATATTTTTACTTCTTGAAAGATTTTGAAATAGGGGCTAAGTTGTGGAGGGCCTCACTAAGTTGCTGAGGCTGGCCTCAAGCCTGTGATCCTCCTGTCTCAGCCTTCCAAGTACTGCAATTATAATGTGCCACCATGCCTAGCTCATGAATTTTGAGAAGAGAACCATGGGCAGAAAACTACTGTCACTTGTCCCGACAAACCGTGTGTGTGTGTGTGTGTGTGTGTGTGTGTGTGTGTTACTAGAGATGGAACCTAGGAACATTCTACCTGTGAGCTACAACCCCCACTCTATAACCCTATTTTATTCTTTTATTTTGAAACGAGGTCTCATCTCAAAATTGTTTAATCTGTGATCGTGTACCCTGTAATCTTTTCATCTCAGCTTTGCAAATACAAGGATTATAAGCATGCACCATTACACCCAGCTAAACTGTCCGTTCTGATGGACTCAATGCCATGACCACACTCCCGAGCACTTTCCGGGCTGAGACACAGGCTTCCGGATCTGCCTCTTATTGCAATTTCTAGGCTCTGGTGATCTACCTGGATCCGTGTTTGCAGGAGACAGCAACCTCAGGGTGGCAGGGGCTGCGTGAGCTGCTCCCTGAGGTACTGAAGGCACAAGACAGAGAGCCACATAGCACCCACGTCCCATTTTCCCTAGGAACAGCCCCCCTCCTTTCCCCATAAATCCTTTCTTCCCAGAAATGCTCTGAGTAAAATGATTATTTAAAGCACATCTTTTTTTTCCCCCCTTTCCCATCAGCATTTCCTGTACTCTCACCTTAAAAAAAAAAAAAAAACAACAAAAAACAGCGCCGAGAACTTTGCAGCCAAAAGTATCCATGTGGTGCTTGAGTTATTTCAGATTTACACAGGCCTCTGCTCACATCCTGTCGGGTGCTAAAACCCTGCAGCTGTTCTGCTAAGACCACCCGGCTCGCCACCAACCACATCTGAGGCAAGGAGCCTTCTCGCTTCCAAAACGACTCATCCGGTTATTCTTGGATAAAAGGTGAGGCGGACCACAGGCCAAGTGCTCACTGCGGCAGAAAGAAAGCCCATCCCGCCATTTATCACTGCCCGCGGCACGGTGTGCTTTAAACACAGCCACCTCTCCCATTACAGCTTTAAACGATAACACGATATTATATCAGAAATGACAAATGGTGCCGGGGGGCTCAGCCTATACACAATCGATACCTCCTCGGGAGGAAGAACCTTCTCGAAGACCTCAGCAGAGAGAACAGGGATTCTCATAATACGGTAATGTTTTCTGCGTCCTGATGGAAGCAGAGGCCAACGATATTCATCTGGGCGTGACATTTTTTTTCCCCCACCGGCCCTCTGTAGCCCCCAGACGTGCAGGGAGTGTCAAACCATTATCTCTGTCCTGCATCTATGCTGTATTGGATTCTAAGAGGCGCGGGCCAAGAAAATTGATTAGGTAGCTCCCTCAGCAGCTTAAAACTCATTTTGGCCAGACGCACACAAAGGCAGGGCGCTTAAGAGCCACCAGGTTCAATGAAAAATGGCCAAGGTATAATTAGGGAGATTACGCACCAGGGCTTTTTCTTGTTTGATTCCCCAGTGTGTGTGGTTTTTTTTTTTTTTTTTTTAAACCCGAGTGTTCCTACCCACACTCTGCCCCTGAGAAGGGGCAGGCTTTCCTGTTGAAGTTGTAGAGCAGTGACTACAGAAAAGGGACTCTTCTTCCAGTGGTTGATGATGGAAAAATGTCACTGGCTGTCACCTGTCTCCTTGGTGTGGTTGCCTGTAAGTGAGGCCAGACAGAGAATGACTTGGAAAAAGGATAAAGGATTCCTAGCAAAGGCGGTGGCAGAGACGGGAGGCGGGGCATGAAAACTGCAGGCAGGTGAAGAGAGGCCATCTCTGACACCAGGGCCACCCGGGCTCAACATCCCGCCTCCAACACAGGAAAGGAGCTGAGCAGGACCGTTCAGAGGAAGCGAGATGGGTTTGTGCATATACACAGATTCCCTTCTAGAGCTGACTGCTTGGCTTCAAACCCTCCTGCAGTTACCCGCTCAGTATTATCGGAGATACAGCCTCGCAGAGCTTCAAGCCTAGGGTTTTGGGTTCGGTGTGTCGAAAATTTGTGCTACAGAAAAGTCTTCCAGCAATTCTGAGTTTTCAGCCTGATTTGAGCATCAGTGGCTTAAGCCAGTGGTGTGCTGGTAAATATTTAATACCTAGGTGATATATATATATATATATATATATATATATATATATATATTTGTAGCATTTGGGGATTTTCAAGGTGTCCATATCCCTGCCATGGCCAATTGCAGGTACCCACTGAAAAAGCCAGAAAAAGATGTTCACACTCGGGCCCCCCAAAATATATGTGATGCAATTGATAAGAGCATGGAATAAGGAGAAGTCCAATCAGTGACGGTCACAGAGGCAAAGGAGAAACATCGAAATGGCATGACCATAAAGCTGAGTAATGTTCTGTGTCAGTGAGAAGACCGTCCACGCGCTGGGCCCAAGATGAGGCTGCTTATGCAGGTCCATGGAATCACAGCCACAGTGCCCGGGACCATCTCTACCTCCAGTTACAAGCGACATGATCAAGGAATAAAGGTCAAAGAGTCAATAAAATCAATGTCCTCTGATGATATATGTAGAAAAACATCATTTGAAAACCCTGAATTTAATTACTGACTCAGGCAAGGGCTACTAATTACCGTCAAAACCATTTGGTAAGTGGTTGGTGGGCAATCGTCCATTGGTTTAGTGAGAGAGGAGAACCACAAAGATTATTTTCTAAAGCTGGGCGTGGTTGCATGTCTGCAAGGCTAGTACTTGGGAGGCTAAGACAGAGGATTGCAGGTTTGAGGCCAGCTTCAGCACCTTAGTAAGAAACTATCCCCAAACTCAAAAAATAATAATAATAAAATAGGGCTGGGTGTACAGCTCAGATGTAGACTGTCTCTGGGTTCAATTTCCAGTGCCATACATACAAAGTAAAGGTTTTTTTTCTCTAGTCTCAAGGAAGGTGAGTCAAGCTTTCATCATCTTAGGCCAGAGGCTACTGGGGGGCATTACCGATTTGGAGCAAAGAGATTGTGTGTTTTTAAGTTATATCACAATAGTGCCTACAACTTTGATGTGTTCCCCCAAAGAATGTAACAAAAGTTCAACTTGAACCCACAGGGTTTTATGTTTCACTTCTACAAGGGATAGAGGAACAAGGTCAATGAAAATAGGAAGCTCCCAGACATATTCAGAGGGAGGGCAGCCTGCAGAACGGTCCACGCAATCTGTTCTGCAATTCTGGATCCCAAAACAAGGACTATGTGAGATGAACAGGACCTACAGGGAAAGACAGTCGATGCAACATGTGGTCTTGGAGCTGGAAGCAGTTGGATCTCGCTGAAAAGAATGTTCCTGGTGTGACTATAAAAACATAAATTGATGTGGCTGTTCGAAAGATAAAAATGGCTGAAATGGAAAATAAATGTCTGTGATGGCAAACAGCAGGTTGTTGGAATAGCACGTACACTCAGATCTTAAAGACGTGTGCACAGAGGATGCTCTGGACATATGCACACCAAGATGTTAACGGTGGTAATCTCTGTGTGATTGAGAATAAGATGATTTAGTTTTCTTTTTTTTTTTTGCATGTCTTTGTTTTATAATGTTTTACAGTCCTCACATTTTGCTACTATCTTTTTTTTTTTTTTTTTGGTACTGAGGATTGAACCCAGGGGCACTATACCTCCAAGCCACACTTCTGGTCCTTTTTATTTTTTGTTTTGAAACAGTCTCTCTAGGTTGCTGAGAGACTCACTACATTGCTGAGACTTTCCTTGAACTTGAGATCTACCTTTCTCAGTCTCCCAGGCACTGGGATCGCGGGCATGTACCACCGTGCCTGGAAATCCTGGTTATTATAAAAGAGAAATAAAATGTTCAGATGGGTCCCTGAAAATTATTAAATCCAAGATATCATTTTTTCTTGTCTTTTTTAGGCTTGACTAAAACTAAACATGTCTCTTATGTTTACTTTATTTTTAAAATTTTTATTGGTGCACTATAGTTGCACATCATAAACTCCAAGATATCTTTTTTCTTTTGCGGTACTGGAGATGGAACTCAGGGGCATTCTACCTCTGAGCTACAACCCCATCCCTATTTTTTTTTTCTTCTATTTTGAAACAGGGTCTCACTGGGTTGCAGAAGGCCTCACTAAGTAGCTGAGGCTGTCTGCAAACTGCGATCTTCCTGTTTCGGCCTTCCAAATGCTGGGATTACAGGTGTGTGCCGCCATGCCCGGCCTCAAGATATCTTAACATTCAGAAAGAGTGAGTCGAATTCATTCACCTCCAGTGCCCATGCTGGTTTTGGTGTTGCCAACCACTGTATTCCCAGAAACAGAGTCCAGATTGTGGCTCACGATGTGAGCCTGTTAAGTGTTTGTTGGTCGAATCAAATCCGTGAGTTTCTTCAAGATCTATAAGGGACACAGATTGTGTGCTCAGCTAGAGACAAGGTGAATTGAAGACAGGACAAGGGGAAATGACGGTACTATGGAAATGATAGTACCATGAGGGGCCAGAAAGAGAAAGAAGTAGGAAGACAGAAGGCAAAATCAAATAACTTGAGGCCAACTCAGAAGGTGACAGAACCAGGTAGGAATTGAATATTGGGTCTTGGCCTTCCATGTCCTCTACTAGTTCTCCTATTATTAGTTTTTTACTTTTCTAATAATCTTCTATTCTTCTTTCTCTTCTTGCTAGGGCAAATAAATGCAGGTGGCACTGCCAGCAGGGACGTTCTCTATCTCTCCCTGGGGAGCCTGGGGCCACACATTACCCCGAGCAGTCAGAGAAGTGCACGGAGTCAGCAAAGCAGTCTTGCTGCCAATCTGCATCCCCTTCAAGCGGTGGACTCACCCCGGCCACTCTGACTGCTCTGCCCCAGGAAAAGAAACACACACACACACACACACACACACACACACACACACACACACACACCACTTTGCACTAGAAGACAGAAGGCAGTGGCAGTTGCTTTGACTCCAGAAAATCAGACTGTGAGTGGGCCGGTCACTCATCAGCTGAGAGTCAAATTCTGCATTGGGAAGAAATTGCTGATGGCTCATGGGGAATCGTTTTTCCTTGAGAACCGTGTGAGGAAGCAGAGAAAACGTGCACGTGCGTGCGTGCGTGCGTGCGTGTGTGTGTGTTATGAGCAATCTGCTCACACGTAGCTGAGGATCTTGAATCCAACTGAGCAAAGTCATCTACAAATGAAGAGAGCACTTGTACAAATCCCTAGATCCTTGAATAAACCTTCCCTTGACAAACCGTGTGCGGCTCTCCAACTTCTCTGTGTGTGGCTTGCTGTAAATACTGAAGGCACAGGGGATGGGCCAGGTCAATAGGAACTGGGCTCCCAGCTCGGAGGACATGTCCATACCATGGACATTCCTGGGCTCCACACCCTTGTGCTTTCGCAATCCATCTTGACTTCAAAAAGGGCCCTGGCACCCTGGGAGACCTGAATGTTCACGAGGGAGACAGAACCTTTCCCACAGTATCCTTTGAACTTGTTCACATTATCACAGAGTGGAAATGGGGGCGTCTGGAGAATGCCCCGCTTTAGTTGATCTTTTGTCTCTTGCCAGGGGAAGGGTCATTCTGTGTAGCTGCTAGAAATCCGGTACACACTGTTCTCTGGATAATGTTGAAAAATGAGTTTGAAACTCAGTGCCTGTGTTCCTCCTGTGCACTCTGCCAAGTTCAAGGAGAACAAGAGAGGACAGCCCACTTGTCCTGACTGGAAGGGCTTTTAAAATTCCATCTTAGCTCAAGCAATCATTAGAAAGGCACAAGGTAGCTTCATTAAATGTCACTAAACAAAGGCTTGTGTCTCAATGTGGGGGTATTGGCGCGTTGAATCTACAGAGAGTCTATTTCTCTTGAGTGGTAGGTGGGGAGAATTAGGAGGGGAAAATAAGAAACACTTATATATAAGCCATCTGAGAACAAAGATAGAAAATCCTCCCTGTAGTTCACCACTTTTTATTCTGAGCAGACTCACCAAAAGGAAAAAGGGAGTCTCAGATTACTCAGAGCCAGAGGAACTCCAGCAGAATGTGGGCCGTTTTGACTCATCATTAGCGATCAATCATTAACTCATTTGATCGAGGTAATGAGTCTTATTATCTGCAACTATGTGCTCAATGTTATTTAGACTGGCAACTCCACGAGGCCAGGCCCTTTCTATCACTCCGAAAGCTCAGCGGGGGTCAGAGTGCTCGACCCATGTTTGTTAAGTGAGTGAGTGAATGAATGAATCTCCTACAAGTATACTAGAGTCATAGTGGGGGCTTACTAAGTATGGAAGGGAGAGGAGAAGGAAAGAGGAATGAAGAAAGGGAGGAAGAGGAGGAAAGGAAGAAGAGGAAGGGAAGGCCAGGCATAGCGTGCTTCACATAGTAGGTGTTCCATGAGACTGATGTGTAATGTACAAAGACCATCAAGCACGAAGCCAGAGAATTAGGCCCAAGGTTATGGCCGTCACTTCTTCACTCAGCTGCGTAGAATCACTTGATTTCCTTAGCTGTGTTTTTTCCAACTGTGTTTTGTTAAATGTGATCCTCCCGGTCAGCAACACTGTCTGTCTGAAGACAGCAAGTATATGGATGTAAAATCACAGCCTCTCCATGGGCCTCCTCCTTGGCTCCTTGGCTCAACCAACAGTGTTGATTTTGCTGGTTCAGACCCCCTTTCTACCCAGTACATTTGATTTCAGGAGAGACACTGAACAGGGTCCTTTGTATTTCCCTGGGTCTGTTAGAATCACTTCAGACCTTCTTCCAGGTTTCTGCTTACAGAGTAAGTATGTACATGGCAGAGATTGTGTCCCGAATGAGATGTTCTTTAGAGCTGGGGTCCCTTAGTGGAAAGAGCAACATGGCCTCTACCTTGGGTATCTATTGTCTTTTGGGAGGAACAGATAAGAAACGAACACTGATGTGGACGATATCATTTCAGAGAGCCACTGAAGCTATGAAAAAGATAAGAGGGGGTGGGAGGAGATCCTTTAGCCAGGATGTTCAGGGGAGGCCTCTCAGGAGACAATTATCAAGCAACACGAGAGTCTGGCGGGAGTAAGTGTAGAACGCAGGGACTGAAAAGAGCTATCGAGGAGCCTGTGGATGAGGGGGTAAGAGGCGCCAGGGAGTGCTGGGTGAGGGCAGGGACGAGAGCAGGAGAAGCAGCCACAGACCAGCTCCTGCAAGGAAGAACTTGGGTGTGGCCAGGCACGATGGGCCACCATCGGAGGGTTTGGCTAGTACAGCTTGGGGATCTGATATATGTTCTGCAGGATCGAAACCCTGATTCCCAGAATTCACATGTCTAACCCAACCAAACAACTCCTTGTTCTAAGCAAGTATATCTTAGCAGGGTGTCAGGAGAAGGAAGCTGGTGATGTGGGCCTTCTTACATGAGTTTTGAGAACTACAGAATTTTTCTTTGTTGCTTTATTTACCCTGAGCGGGCGAGACTGCACCAGCCTCGGGAACAGCTGCCCCGGAGTGACACCTGTGTAAAGCTATATTTTACCCCACATTTAATTAATTTGTAAAACTACAATGAAACCCTATTTGGCTGATGGTGACCAAGCCTTTGAAATGTCTTCATAGTTGAATCTACTTCATAGCATCAGTCTTTGGGAGCATCCTGCTTTAGACAAAGCCAATGGTCCCTGCGGGGAAAGTCCCAGCACTCCTAGGAAACGCCATCGTTCTTTGCTATTGAAGAAAGTCTGAGTAAAGTAACAAATTCTACCCATATGCAAAATTATAACAGAATATGGATTTTGGTAATGCGTTCTTTCCGCTGATGTGCTAACGAGATACAGCACACAATTCTGTCAACAGGCTCAGGAGAAGGTCCAGTGCCTTCCCTTTCTTTCTTTTCTTATGGTATCTCTGGAGCCAGTGAAGTAATTAATGGAAAAGTACTCAATGCCACACCAGCTTCACCCATCACATTTCTAAGATGGATCAGAATTCTATAAATGACAGTTTATGCATGTATCAGACGCATCTGGTGAAATGTGTATTTTCCTTTCAGAAGGTGTTTCTATTATGGTTAGTCTGAACATCATGTGATATTACAGTTGCTAGGGTAACTCCACTTTTTTTTTTTTAAGGAGAACAACAGAGTAAATAAGCATGTAAATCGACTTTGGTACTATGTAAATTCTAGTGAATCTGTTACCGTTACCTTGACAATAAAAAAGAAGAAGAAGAAGAAGCTGGTATGTATCATCTCTGGCCCCTAGTATGTTTTGGTTTGAACTTAAAATTTATAAGTTACATGTGTGTATGTGCTGGAGGCTCCGTAGATATACACTAAACAATGGTATGAAAGTGACATTTTGAACAGGAAAAGAAGCCCGGACAAGGAGGGATAGATCACAGAAGAACCAGGGCAGAGGTAGATGAGAGTTGAGGTGTTTACAGACAGAGGCAATCAGTGTGTTTATTCTGAGCCGTCACAGAGAAACCACCTGGGTGGTACCCGAGCTTCTGGGGTAGCCAGAAACCGGGTCAATATCCAGGCAGCTTGCCCACGTGATGTTTCACCTGGGACTTGCCCATGGTCTCTGCCTCCTTTGCAGGTTTGGGACAATCTACAAAGCTGCTAGCATCCTTTTGACAGGCGGACATCATGGAGGTAGCGTGCGTGGTAAGTAATGACGAGAAGTAAAGGTTGGTGACTATTCTTACATAGATCTCTCCTTTCTCAATGACATATTTGCTTATTCCTCCAACTCAGTTTCCCTTTTATAATTGAAGTTGGCTGTGTAGACCAGGTGTAGTCAGTTTGGATGAATGCGTTGGAAGAAGGAACAAGAAAAAGATGCTCCAACAGAAATCTCTTTTGAGGAAAGAGGTATTTTTTGTAATAAAGTATGTCATCGCTGCCATCAGTAAAGGTTGAGAAAATACATGAAAGGGGAAGATTTGGGACTTTGATGAAGAAAAGCCCAGTAGAACATGGTCTGACCAAATGGCAGGGTTTGGACTCGTTCCTCCTTTTAAAATCAAACTGAAAGCACATTTTAAGTTTTTAGGGAAAGGATGCTTTGAATTGCCAAGTGACCGAGAAAACTTATATTCGATCTTAAATTCTTAGCTCAAAAAAAAAAAAAATACACACAATAGTTTTCCCTGTTAGAAGAATTTCTTTTAACAGGTATACCTTGAAAATAACAAATTTATAGCAAGTTCTGCATCTATCCTCTGGTGCCTGGACGCTATGATTATTTTGGAAGTATTAAAATATTGCAAAGAAAAATTAAGTGTCATTTTGCTTTATCCTCACGACGTGAGGCTTATAACCTAGTAATAACTATTTCCTTAATGGGACTATGGGATCTCATCAAGCTTCATAAAATAGGATTGTTTCTTTCACTCCAAAACCACCTATTTTAATTTTCCTTGAGATTTGGAAGCACTTTGCAATTTGAGTGTACATGTAATACTCCCACTTCTCCCTCTCCACCCTCCCCTAAAAGCAAAGCTTCTGTTGAATCTATGGTATGTCTTACAACAGGTGGGGTCTTAGAATTGAGGAAACTAAACACCAGAGGGGTCAGGAGCTAAAAGAAATAAAAGAAGCCCGGCATGGTGGCGCATGCTTGTAATCCCAGTACTGGGAGGCTGAGGCAGAAAGATCACAGGTTCAAGACCCACCCCCAGCATCTTAGAGAAACACATGGTAACCTAGAGAGACTCTGATTCAAAAAAAAAAAAGGGCTGGGGGTGTAGCTTAGAGGTAGAATGGCTCTGGGTTCAAACCCAGTAACACACACACACGCACACACTCACACAGACACACTAACACACACATGAGCAAAAGTGCAATAGTACCACCACGATGGGGGTGCAGATGATGCAGTTAGCTCTAAGGTCCCTTCTGCATCTCGGGATGACAGGCAGAGAAACTGACAGCTAAGTTGAGATCCATCAGGGGCCGTATTGCTTTTCTATCGAAATGAGTTGGGAGAGTAAGCTGCAAAAGAATAGCTGAGAGGTTCTGAGCATCTGAGCAGGCACTAGCATGGCATTGCTGTCTGCTTCATCCATGACATGTGGGGGCCTTCTACCAGGGGACAGCAAAGTATCATGGGAATGGAAGGTACCAGAGTTTAATTTATGGAAATTATCCAGGTCACGCAACCAGTAGGACACATGAAGCCGGGCTTCGGAGAGGAACAGTAATGATGTAGGATCTGACTTCCAATAGATTGTGAGATGATGACAGTCAGGCAACTTTTGGAAACTAGAACTAACATTTCCTCAGCACTTGCTACACACGAGGCGCCAAGATCAAAGACTCAGAACGATGGGAGAGATACCATGATCTCCATTTTTACAGATGAAGAAAGAGACTCTGAGAGTTTCAGGACAAAGTCAGTAAGAGACAACAGCAGTCAGGCGTGGTGGTACGCGCCTGTCATCCTTGTAGTTGGGAGGCTGAGACTGGAGGGTTGCGCTGGTTTGGGACCAGACTCAGCAACTTAGGGAGACTCTATTTCAAAACTGAAAACAAATCTAAAAAGGGCTGGATTATAGCTCAGAGGTAGAATTCCTCTGGGAAGCAAACAAGGAGAGAGAGAGAGAGATATGAATATATATCAGGGCCAGCTTTTACAATGGGCACCAGATGGACAAGTTGCTGTATTAATTACATGCACAAACATCACAAATTTCCCCTCCTTTTGAAATCAGAAGAAAATAGTAAAAATACAGATAGAAGGAACAGTTTATACACAGAGTATTCATTTATTTGTCTTTATTCCAATATAGTCATAAAATACATTTTTTTTATACTAGGGATTGAACCCAGTGGCATTCTACCTCTGACCTATACCCCCTGACCCTTTCTGGTTTTTTTTTAAATTTAATTTTGAAACAAGGTTTAGCTAAATCGTAAAGGCTCTCAAGTTGCAGAAGCTCGCCTTGAACCCGTGATCCTCCTGTCTCAGCCTCCCAAGTCCTGGGATGACAGGCAGAAAACCCTGGTTCTTCTTTTTTTTTTTAATGACAGAAGGGACCTCACAAGTCAAGATGCCCTCGGCTCATAGAAGTCACAGTGCAGCCCCGAGGGACAGAGCTGAAACTAAACCTTAAATCTAAAGCCTCGCTTCTTAAAGTGTGGTCCAAGGACCAACAGTGTAGGCAACCACCCGCAGCAAGTGTGGTCCAAGGACCAACAGTGTAGGCAACCACCCACAGCAAACTCCTGGGAGGTGTAGAATCTTGGAGGCACCCAGACTCACTCCGTCCATTTTTACATTTTAATGAGATCCCCAGTGACTCAGTTGCACGCTACAATTTGTGGCGCCCTTGACTAAATCCTCAACCGATAGTTCACACTCTCATTTCCTGCTTCGACCTCAGTGAGAGGAGGCTACGCTGGCCCCCGCAGCCACGCTAGCTGGGGAGGTTTGCTGGAAGTCACACCATGTCACTGATGAAAGCAAGAGAAGGACACTTTCTTTAGATCTGGCTGACTTTTTTTTTTCTTTCTCTCTTGTGGTACTGGAGGCAGAGCCCAGGGGCATTCTATCCCCAAGCTACACCTCCAGTCCTATTTTTATTCTTTATTTTGAAACAAGGTCTCACTGAGTTGCAAAGAGCCTCACTAAGTAGTAGCTGAGGCTGTCCACAAACCACGATCCTCCTGTCCCAGCCTCCCAAATGCTGGGATAACAAGCGTGTGTCACCATGCCTGGCCCTGGCTGACTTCTGGCTGCAGAGCACCATGTAGGAGCCCCCGAGGGCCACGGAGGAAGAGGAAAAGCCCACAAAACCCTTCCAGGGTGGGGAGCCCCACATAGAACCCATGGGTGCTACACACCATTCTAAAGGTCTGATAGAGTCCTATTATAACTTATAAAATACGTCAGGATGTAGCTGGGCGTGGTGGCACACGCTGGTAATCCCAGTACTTGGGAGACTGAGACAGGAGGATCACGGTTTGCGGACAGCCTCAGCTACTGAGTGAGGCCATTTGTAACTCAGTGAAACCCTGTTTCAAAATAAAGATAAAAAATAGGGCTGGGGGGTGTGGCTCAGAGGCAGAAATGCCCCTGGGGTCAACTCCTAGTACAATAAATAAATAAATTAAATAAATAAAAAATAAATAAAAAGTCGGGCGTGGTGGCTCATGCTTGTAATCCCAGCATTTGGGAGGCTGAGACCGGAAGATCGCAATTTGTGGCCAGCCTCAGCTACTTAGTGAGGCCCTCCGTAACTTAATGAGGCCCTGTTTCAAAAAATAAAGAATAAAAATAGGGCAGGGGCTGTGGCTCGGAGGTCGAATGCCCCTGGGTTCCATCCCCAGTACCCCCCCACAAAAAAGTATCTCTTTCTCTCTCTCTCTCTCTCTCTCTCTCTCTCTATATATATATATATATATATATATATATATAATCTCCATATAGAAGCTTGGGAGGAAAGACATTTGCAGATAGATGGTAGATGGTAGATGATAGATAACAAACATGTAAACGTTTTCCTGTCAGACCCCTAGAAATAGAAGCCCTGCGGTTGACTTCCTGTTCATCTTTCCATTCTTTTCTCTCACTCTTGCATTCTTCCTCAGTTCCCCTCCCACCTTCCCCAAGCTGTGCCAGTTTAGTTTGGAGACCCACGTGCTCTGGATTTATCCAAATATGATGCTGAGAAAGAGCAGCCTTGCTTGGACTAGAGCCAGCGCCACCTCCGTTTCAGGGTTTTCATGCCGGAACCCACACCGCCAAGGCAGAGACCCCGGAGGACCAGCCGAGGAAGGCCCGAAGCCATGAGGCTCCGGAGAGCTGGCCCCGGAGTTCTGACCACAGCTCACCGCTCAGTGTCACCGCCATTCCATGGGAGAAGCGGAGGCTGAGGCCTGTGAGCAGGTGGTGGGCAGTGAGCCGCCTTAGCACCCTGTCCACTGGCCCACAAAATACACCTAGATGCTTCATCCACATGCAAACGCCTTCATCATCATCATCATCATCATCATCATCATCAACATCAACATCATCATCATCACCAACATCTTCAACATCAACATCTTCATCATCATCATCATCATCATCATCAACATCATCATCATCATCATCAACATCAACATCATCATCACCAACATCTCCATCACCAACATCTTCATCATCATCATCATCATCAACATCAACATCTTCATCATCATCATCATCACCATCATCATCATTATTATTATCACTATTCTGTGTGTGTGTGTGTGTGTGTGTGTGGTATTAGGGATTGAATGTAGGAGCATTCTACCCCAGAGCTACAACCCCAGCTCTATTTTATTTTATTTTGAAACAGGTTCTCACTGAGGGGCGGAGGGGCTCACTAAGTTGCCGAGGTTAGGCTCAAACCTGTAATCCTGCTGTGTCAGCCTCCCAAGTCCTGGGATTGCAGTCAGGCACCAATATCATCATCATCATCATCATCATCATCATCATCATCATTATTATTTTTAGTTGACCTAGTGCAGCCTGTGGATATGACATAATTTAGGTGATCAGTTCTCTATTGATGGACACTTAGGGGACATGACACATTTATCTGATTAATCCCCCATTGATGGACACGTAGGGAATTTTGCTTTATTTTGTGAAAGCCACCGACTTCGACCTCTCATTGGTCGTACCTGTTCGCAATCAGACTGTGAGTTTTCTGAAGGCAGAGGCCCGTATGTAGCAGTAGCTGAGCCACAGTTCACATTTCTAGGTGCGGGGAAGCACCGTGTTCACACACTTTGAGTATCAACTCATTGGGCCTTCATGGAATGCTCCAGAAATGGGTAACATCATGACGTCATTATACACAAGGGGAAACTGAGGCAGATGAAGGTAAGTCATCTAAGGTTGACACATGCTAAGAGGATTCAAACTCCTGTAGCTGGACCTCCAAGTTGATTTCTACTACTCCCATGAGGCCTGGTAGCATATTTTTTCTGATACTAGAAATTGAACGCCGGGCGTGGTGGGCACGCTTGTAATCCCAGTATTCGGGAGGCTGAGACCGGAGGATCGCGGTTCACGGCCAGCCTCAGCTACTTAGTGAGGCCCTCTGCAACTCAGTGAGACCCAGTTTCAAAATAAAGAATAAAAAATAGGGCAGGGGGTGTAGCTCGGAGGTCAAATGCCCCTGGGTTCCATAAAAAAAAAAAAAAGAAAAAGAAATTGAACTTAGGGGCATTCTAACTCTGAGCTATACCTTCAGCCCTATTTTTATTATATTTTCTTTTTGCGGTGCTGGAGATGGAACTCAGGGGCATTTTACCTGTCCTATACCCCCAGCCCTATTTTTTATTCTTTTTTTTTTTTTTTTTTTTTGGTGGTACTGGGGGTGGAACCCAGGGGCTTTTCTACCTCTGGGCTATACTCCCAGACCTATTTTATACTTTATTTGGAAACAGGGTTTCACTAAGTTGCTGAGAGCCTCACTCAGTATCTGAGGCTGGCTTCGAACCTGTGTGATCCTCCTGTCTCAGCCTCCCAAGCACTGGGATTACAAGTGTGCACCACCACGCCTGGCTATTTTTATTTTTATTTTTTTATTTTGAACTGGGGCTAAGTTGCAGAAAGCCTTACTAAGTTGCTGAGGCTGGCTGTGAACCCGTGATCCTCCCATCTCAGCCTCCCAAGTACTGGGATTGTAGGCGTGCGCCATGGCTCCTGGCGGGCAGAGCTTTTTAAGCATACTCTGGTTAAGGGTACTGAGCAGCAGGGGAAGCTCAGATTGCCTGAGAGGCCACAGGCCCTGGCTCTGTCTCCACTGGCTGTGAAACTTCAGAAAGTTACCGCAATGCCACGGGCCTCAGTTTCCCATCTGTTAAATAAATAATTATACTTTTCTCACTGGATTATTGTAAGGATTTGACAACATAATCTGGCCCAGAGGAGGCACGTAGCAAATTTTACAAAGATTTAATTTTAGATCCCAGAGTTAAGACTCCACAAATATTTGTAGATCATGTTAGAACACAGAATGTTTCTTTTTTATTTCTTCCTCATCTATTCACAGAACAGCCTATGTTTATTGGGCACTAGATAAAAACTGTTAACTGACAGCCGGGCGTGGTGGCGCACGCTTGTTATCCCAGCATTCGGGAGGCTGAGACCGGAGGATCGCGGTTCACCGACAGCCTCAGCTACTTAGGCTCTCTGCAACTCAGTGAGACCCAGTTTCCAAATAAAGAATAAAATTAAAAAATAGGGCAGGGGCTGTAGTTCGGAGGTCAAATGCCCCTGGGTTCCATCCCCAGACCCGCAAAAAACCCCCCCAAAACAAACAAAAACCTGTTAACTGACTAGAATTTTCTCAGACACATTTTGAATATTTCAAATGGGAAACAAAACAAAATTGATAGCTACAGTTCAGATGTAGCAGAACTTTTTAAAACAAATGAACAAAATAAAGATTTAGCCACTCTGAAAGGAAACTACCAACAAAAAAAATTCCTAAAAATATTTTATTAATTTATTACATGTAGCATATACTTGGAATTGAGTTTGGGGAAAAGAAACCTTAAATTTTTTTCTGGTTCTCTTGGGATTTATACTTTAATTCACTAAAACTAAGCAAAATCGATATGGCTCAGAGTTTAAAGTTGAGATGTGTCTCTATAATTCTTCCCTTGTAATATGATTCTCTTATTCTAAGCAAAATGAGAAAAATAATAGACTTGCTAGATACACAAATATGCATAAAACATCTTTTTTTGTCTAGAAAGTTACAATGATTTTTAAGGCTTCATGTTTTGTGGTCTTTTTTTTTTTCTTCTTCTTTATTTATTCATATGAAGCAGGATGACTTATTAATCTAACTATAAATTTCTTCCTTAGGTTGCAATTTTCATCTGGGAGAAAAACCTTTTTCATATTAATGGTCTGTATCATTTGTGGTAACAATACCTTTCTCTCTTTGTTTAAAAAAAATAATAATGATAGTAATAAAATAGCGCAAAATTTCCTCTTCATATCAACGTCAATCAGAGAAAAAAATGAGAAAAACACATATCTCGATGCCATGTTTTATCTTGAAAAAAATCAACAATTTGCATTATATGGAGAACATACAGCCCATGCATATAGCTCAGAATCAATTAATTTAAAGTAATAATTTGTACAAACACCCTCACAAAAATTTTAAAGGGTATTAAACACCCTGTTTTATAAACATAACACTTAATTTAGGAAAAAAAACATTTAGAAGGTAATGCATTCAGGATAAGTGCACAACACATGAAAATAATAAATGAAATTTTCCCAGTTTAGAAAATGAATGTAATTAATTAACATTTAAATTACATTTTTAATTGCAATCATGCCCTCCCAGGGGACTCATAAGGGACCATAATTGCAATTAAAAGCATGTGGATTAGATAATAAAACAATGCACACTGTCTGAAATGTGCGATTTAAAATGGAAAACAGACATTGTTATCGGCACATCTAACTTAATTGTAGCCATAAAGCAAATGTGCTGTACAAAATAAAATTCACATACAGGAACATTTAGCTCTGGAGTCTCTTAAAGGGGACACGCTTGAGAGCACATTTTATGACAGGTTCTGCTGGAAACAGCCCTTTAAGGCTGTCAGATCGAGGGCTGGTGCCTTAATGTTTTTGCATTAATAAAAGAAAAGCTGAATGTTCCTATTAAAACACATAGATACACTTAAGTAAGAGATGAAATTCGATGTCTAAATTTAAGCTGTACAGCCTAAGTCTATTAGCTGGACAGACTGTAAGGCTTTATAATTTTAAAACAGCGCTTTTCCATTTTCTTTTCTTTTCTTTTTTTATTTTACGGTCTCTCCTTCTTGAGTGGATCATCAAGAAAAGTGTAGGGATCTGAGTTCAGAAAAAAGGAGAGCTGGCGACGTGTGTGTTTCTCAAAGTTAGAGCGGGGCTGAGACTCCACCCCGAAGTCCTGACACCCAATATCCTCCCCTTAGAGAAAGACAGATCAATGTACTTTGATTGCATGTAGAGATTTCCTATTTTAGTACTATTAAGCTCGCCATTATTAGGTCAGGAAGCTTTTATTCATGCCATGTATGTCTTCTCACCTGGGATACATTTGGCTATATCCTGGGGGTCCGATACGACTGGCAGCCAACGTGTAGAGGCCAGAGATATTGCTCAGTATTCTACAACGCACAGCACGGCGCGCTCTGACCACCTCTTTGCAGGGATTTATCTAAGGGTGAGAAACCCTGACCCATATGAAGACAGAGGGAAAGCTGGTGCACACCTCAGCACCTTAGTGAGATTCTACTTTAAAAAAAGAAGTCTGGGGGTGTAGTTCAGAGGTAAGAATGCCCATAGGGGTTCATTCCTAAGTAAGAGAGAGGGAGAGAGAGAGAAGGAGAGAGAGAGAGAGGAGAGAGGAGAGAGAGTGAGAAGGGAGAGAGAGTGAGAGGGGAGAGAGAGAGAGAGAGAGAGAGAGAGAGAGAGAGAGAGAGAGAGAGAGAAGAGAGAAGAGAGAAGAGAGAAGAGAGAAGAGAGAAGAGAGAAGAGAGAAGAGAGAAGAGAGTGGAGAGATGCCAAACCTCTAGCAAAGAGGGACTCAGATTTTGGGATATGCTTGCCAGGAAATATGAAACTTCATCTCTTCTAAGTGGAGATGACCCAAACTCTTTGAGAATCGAATTACGGTAACAGAGGCTGCGGTCTCCTGTTTCTGAGCCTAGACGTCAATTTCATTTGCTTACTTATGAGGAAGAGTGACTCTGTTTGCAGCGCAAACGGTAGCGTGAAATCGGAAGCCACGTAACTCTACACAAAGGTCCAGATCTTTGGGGCCCCGTAGGTCTCCAATCAAAACTTGTCTCTGGAGCACCGGCCAGGCGGACTCTGCCCCAGTCAAGTTTTCTCTGTGAGCCTCAGTGTCCACATCTGTTCTACAAACAGTAGCATAAGCCAAGCACTCTTGCCATCATCTGTGTTATAAAGATAAAAAAGGGCCTATAGATGTAAACGTATGCCCTTGTACATATGTCCACTATGCATATTTCTGTGTGCATGTATATATTCTCTCTGTACATGGACCCATACATTGAGAACGCATATATAGGGTATATAGAGAGAATCCATAAATAGGATACATATATATGGACACACATATGTAGAACTTACTCCTAGAACTATATATAAAACTATGTGTATAGATACCTTTATAAGTATAATGTACACTGTCTTTTATGATATACAGTGCGTGCAGACACACACGTGGGCTTGCACATGGACAGATTTATTAAATAATATACAAGTGTCTATGAAAACAGAAAACTATTCTCAAGCTTTTCAGTTCTGAGTACTGTGAAGATCAGATGGAAATTGATTTCTATTTAAGAAAAGGAGGGGAAATCGGAGGTAATTCCTTTGTTAGGTTCATGTCGATATACACGCATAGCTCACTGTATTCTACAAATTCTTGTGCTCAAGAGTTTTCCGAGGCCTCCCATCTATCTGCCAGGGAGCACCCTAGCCTCAGGGTGTTGTTGAAAAGAGTTGGAACACAGGGACTTCAGGTAGATGACCAAACAGTGGTACACACCGGTAATCCCAGTGTTTAGGAGACAGAGACAGAAAGATTGCAGGTTCAAGACCATCCGCAGCAACTTAGCAAGACCCTGTTTCAAAATAAAAAAGTCTGGGGGTGTAGCTGAGAGGTAAGAACACTCCTGGTTTCAATCCCCAAATACTAAAACAAAACAAAACAACAATTGGAATTTGATCCGACACCCTGGGAAGTCATGGAGGTTTAGGCAGAAGATTAAAGCTAACAGATTTGCATTTGATAAGAGATGACTGTGTCATGTGGGGCAATGATCCAGAGACAGCCTGGAGACAGGGAGTCGTGGCAGTGATGCTGAGAAGCCCGCAGAGGCACAGTTAGGCCTGCAGAGTTTTTCAACTTGGAGGAAGGGCTGAAACCAGCAAACAATGCAGATTCTGTTTTAAAGAAACCCCAGAAATGTGACAAGCAACACATAATTTCTTAGTTTAATGGAGAAGGGCATAAATGAAGACATAAGATCGCTTAGGCCTGAAACCAACAACTTCTTGCTGCCTCTCCATCAACTTACCTAGGACCAGTAAAAATTACAGATTCTTATTTATTTTTATTTATTTATTTATTTATTTATTTATTTATTTATTTATTTATTTTTTGCAGTACTGGGGTTCCTGGAAGCCCTTCTATCTCCGGGCTACACTCCCAGACCTATTTTATATATTTTTTATTTGGAAACAGGGTCTCTTAAACCAGCGAGGCTGGCTCTGAACCTGCGCGATCCTCCTGTCTCTGCCTCCCAAGCGCGGGGATTACAAGCGTGCGCCACCACGCCCAGCTAAATTACAGATTCTTAAAGTGGGATTCATGGACCTCTGAACTCGGAATGGGTGGATGGATGGGGAGTGCTCATTCCAGGCATGCTTAAAGAAGACAGCGCTAGAGTCAATATTGTTTATTTGTAGTGCAGACAACTAGAAGCACCACTATTAAAGGATTCTGACCACTATTCTGCAAGCAGAAAAGTCTGATCTCTGGGGTGTTGACACAGGGATGCTATTCCTGTTTTCTTTTCCCCTTCCAGCAGGAAGACTGTGTTTCCCAGTTTGTGATCCCTGGGATGTAGGAGGAAGCAATGCACCTCACTTTCAGGGTTTGTCTGCACTTTGTTCAGTGATTTTGAAAGCTACATGTTCCAGGAAAAGCAGGAAACCTAAAAAGGTCACTTCTGATTCACCCCTTGGAGGAGGTCAGCATCGGACTTTGTATGCATTAAAGACGCGTGCTGGGTTGGACCACTGAGAGTGTCTAGACTTGTTTATTACAGCAGCTAGCACTGACTATCCTAACTAATACAGAGAGATGGAAAAAATCAAAGCACTGTTTAGAATATGCCGTGGAATCTGCATACATTTCACTGCATTTTCCAATGGCTGCCATCATTTTCCCAAGGCAGTCTCTGAATGACTATAAGTGTTTTTTTTTTCTTCAGAATAGAAATGTTTAACTGTATTTTAACTCAGACTTAAATAACAAAATACAATTTTTATTATTTATTTATTTTTTGTTTGTTTGTGGTACTGGGGATTGAACCCAGGGACATACTACCCCTGAGCTATATCCTCAGCCCTATTTTATTTTTTTAGTTTTGAAACGGGGTCTCGCTAAGTTTCTGAGGCTCACCTTGAACCTGTTACCCTCCTGTCTCAGCCTCCCAAGTACCGGGATTACACTTACAGGTGTGTGCCACCACACCTGGCTTGTTTCATTTTTATAAGACAGGCTATGTAAATAAGCCACTGGTGTATAACGGTAGAAGAGGCGTGTGGTCCCAACAGGATATTTGGCGGTGTCTGGGGACAGTTTAATCTGTCTCAACTTGGGGGCTTCGGTGGTAGTGGTATCTAAGGGGATAGATCCTAAACAGCTTACAATAAAACAGCCCTCCCCCACCAAAGACTTATTCAGTTCAAATATGTCGCTTGTATCCAGTTGAGACCCAACTCAAAGTAGTCTCCACCTTGGAGACTAAGGCCCACTTGCCTTCTGGATAGAGTCACCCACGCAAGCCATTTAATAGGGCAGCGGCCAGGCAGAGCCTGCGGGTGAACAAATCGGACGGCGCATGCCTGGCAAGAAGACTGCTGTCGCCCCCTGTCATCTTGCAGCAATCAGATTGTTGGCTATCCCAGAGACCTTCATGTCACCTGGGCATGGAGGAACACCTAGAAGAAAACCGCAGTCATTTGCACATTTGACCTGGAGAAAGCCCCACCTGCATCTGTCATGACTTCACACCTGCTCGGGAGGTGGCTGCGGGTCCACTCCTCTGTCACTGTCTCCCTGTTGCCGGGCTCACTCACAAGGGCTCCACAGAGAAGGGTTTCAAATTGCAGTGTGGAGGAAGGGATGTTCAGGTCAACTGCTTCACAACTGAGGGGTTTGAGGGGCGCCAAGCAGCCCCGCGTTAAACACACACAAACACGCATATACGTGTACACATACACGCGACTCTCCTTTTCCAAGTGACACAAAGTGTGAGCTCAAAGTCTAGGGCCAGCGTGGCCAGGTGACTTCAAGAGAGAGCCTTGGGATTCCACACACAGGTACATAGCCCTGTTTCTGCACGTCTTATTGTGGCTTATTTTTTTAAAATCTGATGGCACACACTTGTAATCACAAGTGGGAGGCCGAGACAGGAAGATTGCAGTTTCGAGGCCAGCCTCAGCAACTTAAGTGACATCCTATTTTAAAAAATAAATAAATAAATAAATAAAATAGGGCTGGGTGTGTAGTTCAGAGGTAGTATGACCCTGAGTTCAATCCCTAGTATTGCAAACAAAACCAACCAACCAACCAACCAACAAACCAGGCCCGAGTGCCAGTCTCTTCCCCTATATGGAGAAAGTAACGTCTACCTCATTTGTTTGGTGTGGGGGTCAGAAGAGGAAATGTATATAAAGTGCTCAGTTCAGGGTGCTGTCATAGTAAATGTGAACTAGATATTTACTGGCATAAAATAACATTTGTTGAATAAAACAAACAAAAACTAAGTCAAGTAACAGAATATGTTGAGACTGTCCTAGTAACTCTTAAGAATTATTATAATAAGAAAACCGGGATCAGGTCTATTAACATAGACTCTTAAGTTCCCAGTGAAATCCTAAGGAGAAGACACTGCTATATTAATTATTTAATTTATTCATTTATTTGGTACTGGGGATTGAACCCAGTGTCATTCTGCCTCTGAGCTATATCCCTTGCCGATTTAAAATGTTTTTAGCTGGGTGTGGTGGCGCACGCTTGTAATCCCAGCATTCAGGAAGCTGAGACTGGAGGATCGAGGTTCGTGGACAGCTTCAGCCACTCAGTGAGGCCCTCTGCAATTTAGTGAGAAGACCCTGTTTCAAAATAAAGAATAAAAAATAGGGCAGGGCGCATAGCTCAGAGGTCAAATGGCCCTGGGTTCCATCCCCAAACCTGCAAATAAATAAATAAATAAGACATTTATTTATTTATTTATTTATTTATTTATTTATTTTTGGTGGTACTGGGGTTTCTGGAAACCCTTCTGCCTCCGGGCTACACTCATAGACCTATTTTTATATTTTTATTTGGAAACAGGGTCTCTTAGCCAGCGCGGCTGGCTTCGAACCTACGCGATCCTCCTGTCTCCGCCTCCCAGGCGCGGGGATGACAAGCGTGCGCCACCACGCCCGGCCAAAACACAAAACATTTTAAAATAACTTGAAACGAGGTCTCACTAAGATGTGGAGGGCCTCGTTAAAGTTGCTGGGGCTTATAGCGAAACTGTGATCCTCCTGTCTCGGCCTCCGCAGTATAGTTATGCACCACAGCACGCCCAACTGACTTCTGGTTTTGTTTTGTTTTGTTTTGTTTTCTTGGTTATATTCTCCCGGACAAACTCTCCCAGCACTAGTTTCTGATTAACGATCGCAGGTCCATGGGCGGGCGCACTGAGCAGATGCCACCATTGCAAACTGCAAAGTTCAGGACCAACCTCGGCTTCCAGGCCAGAGTCCAGATGATAGAAACACGGCCTGGCGACCAGAAAGGCGCTCAGAATCTGTCTACGCAAGTGCTAGCGAACACAGAAAAAGGTGTGTGAGCCGGGTGTAGACATGCACGGGTGGCCGTGGGGGCCTTGGAGGGCCGCCTAATTGTGTTCCCAATGGCGCCATCAGGCCGCTCCTCACTGACATTGTTTTACTTGCCCCAGAAAAGGGATCTGAGATGCAAACTACGTCTTAACTAGGCAGCTTCCACTCTTGCGGATCTCATTAGTTGCCCAATTGGGCAAAACGAGGTTTTAATTGCATGCCAGAAACTTTCGTTTTCTGCCCCAGGCAAACGGTTAAGCACTTAGGCACACCACTGCCACATTAGACGCTGGCCAGCAATGGAAAGTGGAAGAGAGGACGGAGGTACCTGTCGGCCGCTAGCATCCCCACCCCGGCATCTACGCCACCCGAGGGAGAAGCATGCCGACCGCGGCCCACCGCCAAGGCAACCGCACCGAGGTGTAAAGATGCGGGGTGTGGCAGAGCGCAGCCTCGAGGCGTGATGTGGGAGAGCGGATCAGGACAGGCTAGAAGGCGGGAAAACGAGGTTCAAATATGGGCCTGGATTCTCACCAGCTTCCTCTCGGTTTCCCCATCTGTCAGACGGGAACAATGAATGGCAACTCCTTTTGGGGGGTGTTGATAAGATTGAATGGGAATGAAGTGTTACAGGTAAAACTTTGGACCCAAATTCTGAAACCTGGTAAATGCACTGTGTTAGCTATTATTATTACTGTTGTCCACTCATCTCTCTGCCCATCCATCCATCCATCCAACCATCCATCCATCCATCCATCCATCCATCCATCCATCCAATCACCCACTTGCCAACTTCTTTATTCAGGTACCCAACCACCTAGTCATCCATCCATCCATCCATCCATCCATCCATCCATCCAACCATGCACCCACCCACCCACTTGCTAACCTATTTATTCAGGTACCCAACCATTCAGTCATCTATCCATCCATCCATCCATCCATCCATCCATCCATCCATCCATCCGGCTCAATCATCCATTCATCTACTTACCAACCTACTATTCAATGATCAAAACATTCATCCATCCATCCATCCATCCACCCACCCATCCATCCATCCGTCCATCCACTCCAGTCTCGCTAACAAATGTTATGGTTTGGGAGACCACTAGGCAAGGGTGCTAGAGAAGAGATACAGAGACAAAATGGAAGGGGATTGCAGAACATTCACTGAGGACCGATGACTTCCAAATATTAATGATGTCACATTCTTCTAAACTTGTCCTCCCGTGCAGGCAACATAAATCTTATGGAGATACCCAAACCTGACAGTTCCTTATGGAGAAAATACTAAAATAACTTAAATGCCAGTCCTTAAGAAAAGTCTATTTAAGGCACCAAGCAGGGAAGAAGAAACATTATTTAGTAGGTGAAGATATGAATGTCTCAAACTTCTTTTTTCTAATAGAAGGCTTTTTTGTTTGTGATACTGGGGTTCCTGGAAGCCCTTCTACCTCCGGGCTACACTCCCAGACCTATTATGTATTTTTTTATTTGGAAACAGGGTCTCTTAAGCCAGCGCGGCTGGCTCCGAACCTGAGCGATCCTCCTGTCTCCGCCTCCCAAGTGCGGGGACGACAAGCGTGCCCACTGTGCCTGGCTAATAGAAGGCTTTAATCCTTTGAAGCAGTGAAGTCCAAAATGGTAGGCACAAACTCCACAGTATCACATAAAATACAATAAAATGCCAAAAATATTGGCTTCTCAGTTATAGTAGATAAATGTCAAGTGGCTTGTGGTGACTGGAGGAGACACCGCAGATAGAGGACATTTCCATCACGTCAGAGAGTTCTCTTGGGCAGCCCTTCTTCTGAGTCCCCTGCTGCTGCTCGGCTTAGTATTTCAGTCCTAAAGTAGGTCCCGTTTTCCTTAAAAAGGGAAATGATTTTGTTCTCTCGATATCTATAAAACAAGGAAACACGCTGCCTAGCAAATGATCAATTAAATAGAAGACAAAGGTAACATGAAGTAGATATTGTTATTATTTCTGGAAACTGTATATATTCATTTATTATATATATAATATATAATATATATATTATATTGTGTATTTATTTTCCTGGGGGGCAATTGTGTGCTCAGAATCTAGAGTAATTCAAGTCTTTTCACCCTTTGATCCGCCAATCCAAACCAATTGCTGGTATTACTGCTAATCCCAATGCATTATAAGATAATAGATAAAAACACGAGGCTCTACATAAAAGATGTTCACCCTGGTCATGTTTCTAGAAGCAAGAAAATGAAATAAAGTGAATGTTCTGTAATAGAGGAGAGATGGCCTGCAGAAAATAAAGAAGTGGAAGTACTCACACCTGTTGGTATTATATAGACCTGGTTATTAGAACAGATTGTGGCTACTTGCTGAGATATCTAAGACATAATTAAAGGAGAAAATAATCAGAATTCAAACTTATTCATCGTTGTTTCCCGTGTAACTCATCAATCTAAAATCCAGCCGTGAAGAACAAGGAAAGCTCAGCATCTCCCGATTTCTATGGTCCAGGCGTCGGGAAGGGGCTTAGCTGAAGGGCCCTGGCTTGGACCGCATGGGCTGTAGTCTAGCCCTGGGCTTAGTTTTCTGTCCTCTCGAGACTCAGCGTTGGGCATCCACTACTAAGTCCACTCATGTGGTTTCTGGCAAGCAATTTTTGGTAGACTGATGCGCTCGGTTCCTCACCAAATCTCAGAATTTGCACATAATATGACAACTGGCTTCTCCCCAGGATGAGGATTTCAAGAGAAAGAAGATGGCACATGTCCAAAATGGAAACTGTGATCGATCCTTTTTTTTTTTTTTTTTTTTTTTTTTTGAGCGCTGGGGATTAAACTCAAGGGCATTCAACCTATGATTGACATTAGCCCTATTTTTTTTTAAATTTGAAAACAGAATCTCAAGTTGTTAAGAGTCTCACTAAGCTCCTGAGGCTGGCCTCAAACTTTGAATCCTCCTGTCTCACTCTCCTGAGTACTGGGATTTCAGATGGGCACCACCATGCCTGGCACCATGATCTTCTTATAATCCTCTTTTGGAAGTGACTTCCCAATTTGCCAATCGTGTTCATTTTATCAAAGGTGAGTCAGGAAGCCCACCTACTCTCATGGGGACGGAGTGACACGTCACCAGGACCCTAGGAAGGGGGGAGCACTGTGACCACTTGGGAGGCTGCTGAGCGCACACTCTATGTACTGGGAAGGTCACGGTATTGGAAAGGGCGACGGAGGCGGAGAGGCAGAGGGCGGGATGGGGCTCCCCTCTAAGGGAGGCCGGTGGGGTCATTATTTTTTTATATTCTTTTCACTATTTTCCAATCAGAAACTATCTCGAAAACGATTATGATGATGGGAATGGTCAAGAAATGCTATTAAATGAAAAGGAAGGCCTGTTAAAGCAAGCAGGTGCCGGATCCATTTCGATTGGAGGCCATTTTAAATTCATGTCTGACTCTGAAATCAACTTTCTTCTGTTTCATTTTTCCCGTGTGTGTGTGTGTGTGTGTGTGTGTGTGTGTGTGTGTGTGTGTCTGTCTGTCTACCTCTGGGCTATACCCCAGCCCTATTTTTATTTTTAATTTTGAAACAGAATCTCACTAAGTTGCTGAGGCTGGCTGCAAACCTGTGATCCTCTGGTTAGTTTCAGCCTCCCTAGTACTGGGATTATAGTGTGTGCCACCACACCCGGCGCGCGCGCGCGCGCGCGCTCTCTCTCTCTCTCTCTCTCTCTCTCTCTCTCTTCTTTTAAAGAAGCAATCATTCTAATTTTCTGATTTCATTTTCTTTGGGAAGAGGCCCAGGAGTGAGTGTTATCCCTGGGTCATATGGCAGCTTCATTCCTAGTCTTCTGAAAAACGTCCACACTGGGCTCCATAGTGGCTGGACTAGTTTGCCGTCTCCCCAACACTGGAATTGGATTCCTATTTCCCCACAGCTGCGCCAGCATCTATTATTATTGTATTTTTTTGGGGGGGGGGTGTACTAGGGGTGGAACCCAGAGGCTTTCTACCTTCGGGCTATACTCCTAGACCTTTTTTTTTTTTAAAATATTTTATTTGGAAACAGGGTCTCACTAAGTTGCTGAAAGCCTCACTAAGTATTTGTATTTTTGATGACTGCCGTTCTAGCTGGGGTTAGATGGAATCTCAGTGCAGAGTATAAGGCTATGAAGGTGTCCAAAGTCACCCGTCCCAATCTCAAAGACACGTGCAGCGAGGTTGGGGAAAGGACAAAGAGGCTTAGGGGGGCACCAAGAGCTGTGTGCATGTGTTTTTCTGATACTCTGTACCCCAATACGATGTAAAAATGCAATATACAAAATTATCTATATAAAAAGCACGGCCCGAGGATGCCCTTGCAGTCAGTAGTTGCAATGGGCTAGGTGATGTCCCAAGAACGCTGGCTTCTTCCTCCTGGATCACCACCCTCCAGCCCACGCACCCAGCTGGCCAGTTCCCAGGGAACCCGGTATTTTTTTTTAAGCCCTCCAGCACAAGAAAGCCAGGACTGATGGCTCTGCAGTTAAGTCCCAGGCCCACGCTGGCGGGGAGGATAACTCATGCTTAGCAGTTGACGTCATTTTTTTTTTTTTTATGACTGAAACCTGATCCCACCAACCAACCAATCCTCCAGTGGCTGAGCTCATCTCTGACCATCAGAGGACCATCAGGAAAGAGAGAGAGAGAGAGAGAGAGAGAGAGAGAGAGAGAGAGAGAGAGAGAGAGAGAGAGAGAAGGGGAGGGGAGGGGAGGGGAGGGGAGAGAAAGAGTGAGAGAGAGAAAGAGAGAGAGAGAAAGAGAGAAAGAGAAAGAATGAGAGAGAGAAAGAGAAAGAGAGAAAGAGAGAGAGAGAGAGAGAGAGAGAGAGAGAGAGAGAGAGAAGAGAGAGCGCGCGTGGCGCCCAGTGGGCCTCATTTGAACATAGAAAGCACTAAGCTTCTCTTTCATTCTTTATCCAAAGAGGGTTCTCGATTCTCACAGATGAGATGACCGAACCCCAAATACCGCCGCAGCCAGTCCTACATCTGCTCTGGCCAAATTCTCCCGAGATGCTTGCTATTGCCAGTTTACAGAGGAAGCAATGTAGTTTTTATTTTTATCCTTTAATTTCAAATCTTCAGACAAACTTCTTCTATTTGCAACACTGAGTAGAAAAGAATAGTGCATTGGACCAAAGGCTCCTGGAAGTGTCATAACAGGAAGCCTAGTAAACAACAGCAGGCCAGGCTTGACGGCACACGCCTGGAATCCCAGTTCTTGGGAGGCCGAGACAGGAGGACTGGAGACAGGAGGACTGCAGGTTCGAGGCCAGCCTCAGCGACATAGTGGGACCCTGTTTCAAAATTAAAGAAAAAAAAGTAGCTGGGGGTATAGCTTAGAAGTGGAATGCTCACGGGTTCAATCCCCAATACTAAAAAAGAAACATAAAAATAAAAAGTGTTAATGATGTCTGCATTTCGAGCCAGGAGCCGAAGGCAGACAACAGTGGCTAAAATCAGGCTTCGCCATACTCTCTGCGACTCTGCAAAAGTCACTTTACCTCCTTCAGTCTCATTTTGCTTGTCTGAGAGGTGATAAAATTTGCATCTATTCTATTGGTTCATGTGGCCATTAAAAAAATGATCCCAGGTAGATAAGAAGTGCTAAAGGCATAGTACTTAATGATGATGATGATTTGTGGTGCTGGGGGTAAAACCCAGGGGCTTTCTACCTCCAGGCTACACCCCCAGACCTTTTTTATACTTTATTTGGAAACAGGGTCTCACTAAGTTGCTGAGAGCCTCACTAAGTAGCTGAGGCTGGCTTTGAACTTGCGCGATCCTCCTGTCTCAGCCTCCCAAGCGCGGGGATGACAAGCGTGCGCCACCACGCCCGGCTAGTACTTGCTAATTAGAGCAGGATTTTTGTCTACTGTAACTCAAATAATATCACTTAAAATGCTTTGTATTATAGCTGGGCATGGTGGTGCACACCTGTAATCGCAGTACTTGGAAGGCTGAGATAGGAGGATCGCAGATTTGAGGCCAGCCCTCAGCAATTAGCAATGACCTCGTCAACTTCGTGAGACCCTGCTTGAATATAAAAAGCAAATAAAACAAGTCTGGGGGTGTAGCTCAGAGGCAGCATACCCCTGGATAATCTTCAGTACCTCCCACCCCACGCTTTCTACTAAGAAGAAGGCAACTAACAGGCCTTACCATGAGCTGCAAAACCCTTTTATTTATCCCTGTTTCTTCCCCGATAAGCACCCCGACTCTTGATCACTGTCCCCCCGTCCCTGACTTGTGCTGGCCTCAGGGCCTTTGTACTTACCACCCCTCTGTCTTTACACTCTCGTTCCTCAGACATTTATTTGCCTGGGATTTTTTTTTCTTGAATGAACTCTGGAATAAAATGCCAACTGCCTCATCATAAAGCCTTCCCTGACCTTTTTGTTTTGTTTCGTTTTGTTTGTTTTGCTGGAAATGAGCAGAGTTGGTTTCCGTTGCCTGCGATCACCGGAGTCTAATGGAATCAAGTCACAATTCCTGTGAAAATAACACTTTTCTCTCTCTTTTCCCCTTCTCGGTCACCAGCCCGCCCACGTGCGCCACCCTTTCCGGCTTTGCCGTTAGCTTCTGTCCGGGATCTGCTTTTGGATTCGTGGATATTTCCATCTGGCCTGTTAGCATCTTACCAAGAAAGAGATGAAGGTACCGAACTCGCTGGATGAGGAGGCGAATTTAAAGGAGACGGGACCACGGTACACGTGACAGAGAAGTTTCCGGAGGGCTTAGTCTTGACAAGCGGCCCGAAATGGCTGTCCTGTCGCTGATTAGGCGTGCTACATCTGGCCCCCGCGATGCCGTGAATACTTGAATTGGAAAGCAGAGATGAGACATGATCCCGAGGAGGGATATTTTGTAGGACCAAGGATTGGACTAGCCTAGCTGGAAGGGGTTCCCTGCTTTCTGACTCTCGAGCCTGTGAGAAGGAGACGGCAGATCCTGAGGGAGTGCCGCCCCCTTGAACCCCGCTGATTTTTCTTAGGATGGAGATCAATTCCTTAGCTTGGGCTTCTAAGCCCAGTGCATTCAGAAACATCCGTCCGTCCCGTCTACACGGCAAGTACTCCTCTTGCTCACGGGTGTTCAGACACACAGGCATCTTGCTATGATGCCTACTGTTCCCTCCTGCCACCACCGGCCCTTTGCATATGCGGACCCCTCTTCTGGGGCTGCCGGACTTTTTCTTCTCTTCACCTCTTTATCTTCTGTTCTTCCTTCAAACATCATGTCATTGGGAAAGTCTCCACCAACTTCCCAGACGAGTTAACTTTTACAATCGCCAGACTATGGGCCGTCTTTCTCCCCAGAGTGTGCGCATCATACTGGTGGGAAAAGTGGAATTTTGCTCAGCCTGGGCTGGGCTGCTGTGATCACAGGTACAGGCTCCATCTGGCTCAGACATTCAGTAAATATTTGTTAAACAGACAAATTTCTTTTTTCTTAACCAAGGCGGCGTTACCTAGGGGGCAATTCCTGTTTGGGACAAGCAGCTGGCTGGCTCTCATCACTTTAGGGCTTAGTTATTGTTGTTTAACCCCTGACTTTTCCCATCATTCATTCAAGAAGTATTTACTTCTCTTTAACTGACGTTTTGTGGCCATCACGGGAAGGACGGACGCTACGTCTTCCACGAGCTGCTTCTCTTTGACGCGTTCATGTTTTCTTTCTAGGACCTTTTTCTGCAATGGACCCAATAATAACTGAAAGCCCCGAGGGCCACGTGGTCTCTGTAGCGTCTCTCGCTTTGCCGTCACACTGCGAAAGCTGCTGTGGTGAACAAGGACAGGTGCCAATAAAACTTTATTTACAAAAGCCAGTGACGGGCTGGAGTTAGCTCACGAGCTGGACTTTCATGACCCCCGTCATAGAGAATGGCAGGAGTGGAGGTGGCCAAAATACTGGCTCTTCCTGGCATTTCATCCCCGTGAATCGCTGATAGAAGGCTGCGCCATGAACTCTGGCGTGCTGATTAACCTCTGGGAGCGTCAGGTCACTAAAGAAAAAAAAAAAATGGGGATTCTGGTGGCCACAGAGCACAGCTGTGAGGAAAGAAGAGGCTGCCAGGCAGAGACGCTGAAATTAATCACTTTGTTTTGGATTAGCTGAAGTTTATTTTTTCCTTTTCCAGAATAAAAATCAGGGAGGTCCTACCTCTGAGCAATACCTTCAGTCCTATTTTTCTTCTTCTTTTTTTTTTTTTTAATTTTGAAGCACATTCTCCCTAAGTTGCTAAAGGCCTCAGCAAGTTACTGAGGCTGGTCTTGAACCTGTGATCTTCCTGTCTCAGCCTCCCAAGTACTGAGATTACAGATGTGGGGGACCATACCCGGTTAAGCAGAGTTTTTCACAGGTTAATCAATGTTTGCATCCCGTCTCTATTCACCTATACTATTTTTCCCTTGATGGCGGTGCTATAGGTTCCCTTTAAAAAGAAAGAAAAAAGAGTGGGGGTCATTAAAAGGGCAGAGTGAGGCTCCAGGCAAGATTGTCCCGGCTCTTGTGCGGGTGAGAACGAAAGGGCAGGAGGAGACCCACGGGAGAAGCATGTGCAGACCCCAGGGCTGCAGTCACGGTGGCCTGGAATAGGTGGTCATGGCGGTGGAGATGGCGCTTGTGGGCGCGGGCTACCTGAGGAAAGGCCTTGGTCACGCCTGGAGATTCTCCTGCCCAACACGAGGATGGACACGCAGCTGGTCCTTGGGAAATGGAGGTTGTTGATAGAATAATAACAGGAACCATTTCCTGGGCACCTTTCGGGCATCTCCTTAGATATACACTCTTCACAACATCCTCCTTAGCATCCTGCTTCCTCTCCTGTTGGCTCAGACGTAAGACAAACCTCAGCTGTCCTTTTCTTTCTGAGCTGTTCAAGCCTTTGCCATCTCTTGGAATCGTGGGAGTTTGTGCTTTAGGATGAGACGCGGGTTTGAGTCTTGACCTCCACTTACTGGGCAACCTCGAGAAATTACTGGACATATCTGAGCTTTTACTTCAATGAAAGAGCGATAAAAGCTCAGCTCTGCCCATTTCTCAAGGTTACTAGGATGCTGGGGGGAGATAAGGTGCCGGAGAGCGCTTTGATCCCCGTAATATGGGGATGAAGTGTAAAATTCTCTCACAAGCCAGGCATTTCTCACAACCTCCACGTTGCCCATCCGGACACTGTCAGAGCCCCAGCTGTCTGCTGAATTCCAGCTCCCATCCCCCATCCCCCATCCCCCGCCAGTGCTCAACACCTTTGCCTGCGTCAGCAGGTGCTCCTATTCCAAGCCTTCCAGTGGATCTGTGGGCCTTAGAATGAAAGGCCAAGTCCTCACCAAGCCCAGGGCCCTGCACCACCTGGAGACCTCACGCGCACCTGCCTCCCCGCTCTGCTCCCGCCCCGCTGGCTCTTTGCTGCATCTGAGACCCAAACCCTCAGTGACCTCAGGACCTTGGCTCTCGCTGCCGTCTTCCCCTGGGATGCTGTTCCCTCAAAGAGCCACGCGGCTCATCCCCTTGTTTCGTTTAGACTTGTGTCCAAACGTCGTCTCCTCAGATGAGATCTTCCTTGGATGATCCATCCGAAGCAGCGGGAACTCACAAGCCCCCTCCCGAGCTTCTGTCTCTCTTATCCCAGCTCCCCGGTGCTCTCGTCCCTGACAGTGGCTGCCCCTACCCCCTCCTGTTGGAAAAGAAGCTCCTGCCTGGCAGGTCCATCACGACCGCAACCCTAATGCTTGGTAGATATGCAGCAGGCGTTTAATAGATGCACGTTGTGTGAGTAAATATGTTGACACGCGAGTTGCATTTGGTATAAACTAGCCAGCGTTTATCTAGTTCTTTCTGTAGCACAGACGATATTCTCATTCAAGGATAATTTGTTTTAAAATACCACCTTGGTGTGTGTGTGTGTGTGTGTGTGTGTGTGTGTGTGTGTGTGTTAAGGGGGGAGCTTGGTAAACCAGGCTTATTCAATAGAGTCTTAGCAAAATGAGTCTATAGAGAGTTTTAGAGAACTGCAAAAGAAAATAATTCTTTTTGAGAATTACCGGAGCCGGGTGTGGTGGCGCACGCTTGTAATCCCCGCGCTTGGTAGGCTGAGACAGGAGGATCGCGCAGGTTCGAAGCCAGCCTCAGCTACTTAGTGAGGCTCTCAGCAACTTAGTGAGACCCTGTTTCCAAATAAAATATAAAATAGGTCTGGGAGTATAGCCCGGAGGTAGGAAAGCCCTTGGGTGTCCACCCCCAGTACCACAAAAAGAAAAAAAAAAAAGAATTCCTGGAGACATGGATAAAATGTAGAATCCTTAAACACAATCAGGGTTTTTGACTTCTAAGGATTGAAGCTCAAAAGGCAAAACTTTCTCCTAGGATTCCTGAATGGCGAGCATGGATTGGGAAATTCATTTCTTTGCTCACAGAGGGTGAGATTCTGACTGTACTGAAAGGTAAGTCAAGGCTGAGGTTGGGAGGCCTTTCCAAAGAAAGACACAGGAGTTCTGCCCTGTGTTAAGATATGTAGAACCCCAGCTTGCGGAGACCTAGGAAGTCCAGGTGATTAGCAGCAGCCGACTGGGACGCCTGGTGCCCCTGTGCCGAGCTGGTGCCCCCTGTGCCGAGCTGGTGCCCCTGTGCCGAGCTGGTGCCCCCTGTGCCGAGCTGGTGCCCCTGTGCCGAGCTGGTGCCCCCTGTGCCGAGCTGGTCCCCCTGTGCCGAGCTGGTGCCCCCTGTGCCGAGCTGGTGCCCCTGTGCCAAGCTGGTGCCCCTGTGCCGAGCTGGTGCCCCCTGTGCCGAGCTGGTGCCCCCTGTGCTGAGCTGGTGCCTCTGTGCCGAGCAGAGCTCTGGGATGGATGCTTCCGCAGCTCCTGCTCAGCTGCTGTTAGGCAGAAGGAAGTCAGACCTCGGCTCTTCTCCTTTGAGGTAGGAAGATGTCCCCTCGCCACAATGGCCCTTGCTTCCTCTACCTACAAAGCAGACCCACAGGCGAGTTCACCGAGGGCCCTCCGGAAAGCGCTCCGTAAATATTTGCCAGAAAGAGAATTAACCTATGTAGTTACTGGCAAAACTTAAAAAAAAAAAAGAATCGATACCTATTCAAATACCTGTTTCAGGAGAAGCAAAAGCCTAACACATATAACTACGTTTTTGTTTCCTGTTGCATCTAGGGGGTAGGTGTTATTTGCTGTAGGAGGTAATATTTGGATACTGTCATTTCTGGGTGGCGGGGAAGCCAAGTCAATGTCAGCAGTGATAACGGTGACTTGAGAACCTGCTGGACGTGCGCTTGCGAGGGCGGCGCTTTCACGCGCTGTGTGTTTCATGTAGTTCGCTCATTTACTGCCTGCAGTTGGGCATTAAGAAAGTCTTCTTCTCCTTCTCTTTCTATCACTTCATTTGTTCTCTTTTTCTAACAAAACCAAAATTTTCTTTGGAGGGCAATACTTGGTCCCCCTTGGATACAATCTACTAAGACTCCTTTTATTTTTTATGGTACTAGGGATTGAACTCAGGGGCATTCTACTTCTGAGCTACATCCCCAGCCCTACCTATCGTGTGTGTGTGTGTGTGTGTGTGTGTGTGTGTGTGTGTGTGTGTGTGTATTTGAAAGAGGGTCTCCCTAGGTTGCTGGGAGTCCTGCTACTTGCTGAGGCTGTCCTCAAACCTGCCATCTTCCTGTCTTAGCCTTCCAAGTATAGGATTGCAGGCGTGTGCCACCACCACGCCTGGCTTCAATCTGCCAACGCTCCTTCACGTTACCTGTTCCCCAGGACAGAGGCAGACTGGGACGCTAACTGGTGTGGTTCAAGGATGGCGAATTGACCTCCTTTGTGTACACACGCTCTGCCATGTGTCCCTGAAGCTCCAGCCACTCGGAGATGACATTTATCCTTTCTCTCTTAAGTCTGGGCTAGCCTCTACTTACTTTGTCCGATGGAAGGCAGTGGATTAGCCCCCAGTACTGGCCCGAGGCTAGACCACAGGATCTGCTGCCACCAGCACAAGCCTGAGCCAGCCCGCCAGAGGATGGCGGGCCATGGGAAGAACCCCACACGCCATCCTAGCTAAAGCCACACACCACTCGCCAGGCAGTCCCGAGCTGGGCCTTGTCTTGTTCATTTGCTGAACCATGAACCCAACAGGTGGTCCTTGTTTTATTTTATTTTTTTGGAGGTACTGAGTTAAACCCCCCAGTCCTATTTTATTTTTATTTTGAGACAGGATCTCACTTGGTTGACGAGAATATCACCACTTGCTGAGGCTGTCCTCAAACCTGTGGTCCTCCTGTCTCAGCCTCCCAAGAACTGGGATTACAGATGTATATCACCACGCCCAGCTTGTGGTCCTCATTTTATTTATTTATTATTTTTAAAATTTTTTATTGGCGCATTGTATTTATACATCATAATAGAATAAAAAACTTGTGTGGTCATAAATGCACACATCAGCCAGCCAGCCCTCACCAAGTCCCCACCCCACTCCCTCCCATGCTTGGCTTTGTGGTTGACTACGATATGAATAAGTACATTGTGTGTTTTAAAGAGCTTCTCCCCCCCCCATCCCACAGTTAGGTTGCCTTGTTTGCTCCTCTACAGGATTTCCTTTTTCACCTGGAGTTCCTCCTATGGTGGTCCTCATTTTAGATGACTAAGTTCTAGGACATTTTATTTTATGCAACAAGTGTGAAGTGTCCAGTTGAGCAAACTGGGTTTCCTTTCCATGCAATTTACATCTTGAGCACAGAAGATAAGAGAACGAGGGACTTCTGGATACTTATTTGGCCAGTGGTGACCCTTCAATGAACGGTCATCTATGGTTTCTACTTTCTAGGCCAAGGGTGCATCTGGGCATTGGCCTTTTTTCAAGGCTTGGCCCTCCAGTCTTCCCGTCTGATCTGGGAATTCCTGGTGGTCCTCCCAGGAATCTCCTTTTGTCTTAAGCTGTCCAAGAGTCAGTTGATCTTGTTTGCAGTTCAAGCATCTCAACTGTCCCATGTACAGTTTGACATGGTTCTCTAAGACAAAGACCAGGCCAGGCCGGGGGGAGAAGGGGTCACACTCAGCCACTGGAGGAGACGCCTGGGGATGGGGCCCTTGGCCCGCCACGGTTTGGCTCCTGCCCACCTTGACTGGACTGCGGGGCGGGCCAGAGAGCTCTGAGAAAAATCCCAGCCTGGTGACAGATCATGCTTGTCTCACTTCGGTTACAATGGGTGTGCCAGCACCGATGACCATCGCAGCCATTTCCCCTCCTCTTACCAAGTTCTATTTTACTTTGGAGCTCCACTATCAGACTATCTATCATCCATCTATCCATCTATCTATCTATCTATCTATCTATCTATCTATCTATCTATCTTTGTGGTACTGGGAATTGAACCCAGAAGCATTCTACCTCTGAAATATACCCCCAGCCCTGTTTTATTTTTAAAACAGGGTCTCACTAGCTGGGCGTGGTGGCGCACGCTTGTAATCCCCATGCTTGGGAGGTGGAGACAGGAGGATCGTGCAGGTCCAAAGCCAGCCTCGCTGGCTTAAGAGACCCTGTTTCCAAATAAAAATATAAAGATAGGTCTGAGAGTGTAGCCTGGAGGTAGAAGGGTTTCCAGGAACCCCAGTACCACGAAAAAAAGACCCCAACCCCCCCCCCCAAAAAAAAAACAGGGAGGGTCTCACTAAGTTGACAAGAGTCTCACTGCTTGCTGAGGCTGTCCTTAAACCTGTGATCCTCCTTGTCTCAGCCTCACAAGTACTGGGATTGCCCGGCTAAAATAATTTGTATTTTTAAATACAGGATATATTCCTGACCTCCCTGGGAGTCTTATTTATTACATGGCTGAGGGCACCATGTTCATTTATAATCTGAAAAATTCTGAATTTCAGAAGACATCTGCTCCAAAGAGAGTCAGCTGAGAGATTTTTGTGGATTTGTTTAAATAAAGGAACTGGTCCTCCCAGCTACGAAAAGCTCTAGGCAAATGCCAAATTGGGTTTCTCTCTGCTTTTGCTATGCCCACCGGGTGGGGCTTAATAATTTGCATGATTTCTTTATTTTGTCCGTTCCTGATCCTTCTGAATAACGAGGCACTGGTATAATAGACATCGTCCTCCACAAACAGAGAGGGACTCAATATGCACTTGGCTACTAATTCTACGAGGGATGGGGTAATGACAGGAAAACACGCACCCTGCGCTCTTCTGTTGCAGTGGGGGTGTGAGATGATCGGGCTCTCCATCCAGGGATGCCCTAGCAGCGCGCAGAGGATGGGACAGGCAACAGGTAACACACACGTTAGAGTAATGAGTCAAGTCACCTGTCAATTAACGAGGGTACCCAGTAGCTAATTTGTCTCTCTAAGCCCAGCTTTGTAGAAAGGCAGACAAGGAAAACTTATTTTGAAAGGATGCCCTTCCTACATCCGCACATGCAATGGTCAGGGATTCCTAGCAGCCTTTAAAATCAGCCTCTTTAGCCATTCCAGGACTTGGGAGGCTGAGCAAGGAGGAACACAGGTTTAAGGGCAGCCTTGGCAACTTCAGAAGACCCTGTTTCCAAATAAGAAATACAATAGGTCTGGGGCTGTAGTTGAAGGCAGAAGGTCTCTGAATTCCATCTCCAGCACCGCAAAAATAGAAAATAATATATAAAGCTGAAAGCAAAGCTTAGAGGTAGAATGTCACAGGGTTCAATCCTTGGCACCACACAGGAAAAGAAGTGATATAGTTAAAGACTGAATATTCTTTTTCATACATCTTGCATAAAACAATAACTATTAACACTTTGTTTAATATTCTCTGGGATCCTTTAAGAAATCATTTGAAAATAATACAGCAAACCAGGTATAGCAACACACACCTATAATCCCAGTGCTTAGGAGGGTGAGACAGGAGGATCACAGGTTTGAGGCCAGCCTTGTAGACTTCTCAAGACCCCGTTTCCAAATAAAAAGTAAAGAAAAGGGCTGGGGAGGTAGGTCAGAAGCAGGATGTCCCTGGGTTCAATCTCCAGTACCAACCCCTAATCCTCATTTTTAAAAAATAATTTTATTTTCTTCTCCTCCCTCTTTTTCTCATCTCCTTCCTTCTTTGTTCTTTCATTCCTTCCTTCTATTTTCTTTTCTATTCCTTTTCTTTTCTTTTTTTTTTTCTTTTCTCGCTCTGTGGCTGATTCTACCTTAGGTCCGAGGCCGGCCAGTAACTCTTTCAGCCTTCATAAGACAAGAGGTAAAATAAAGAATATGTGCAGAAATTTATACAAAAAAAGGAGAGAAAACGGCTGAGCGTGGTGGCGCACGCTTATAATCTCAGTACTTGGGAGGCTGAGAGAGGAGGATCGCAGGTTTGAGGACAGCCTCAGCTACTTAGTGAGGCCCTCCACAATTTAGTGAGACCCTGTTTTAAAATAAAGAATAAAAAATAGGGCTGGGGGTGTAGCTCAGAGGTCAAATGCCCCTAGGTTCCATCTCCCATATAGCAAAAGGCAAACAAAATAAAAAAGAGAAAAGAAAAAAACAAATCACATCCATTTAAAGTATCTACGGCTGACCCTGTCCACTGCCTGCACACACACACGGGCCATGGTCTAGTTTTGACCTTGGCTGTAGTCTGCTGACCTTGCGCTGGGTTATCAACCAGTTGCGAGTTTCATAAACCGACTTGGCTGAACTGGCAATTCAGAGGTGTTAAAATCACCTAGCCTCCTCACTCTGTCCACCCTTCACCGTCCCAGTCAGACGTGAGAAGCAAACTCCAGACCCAGCCTTCCTGTATTCAAATCCCAGCTTTGCCAAGAATGGCAACCGTGGGTAAATTCCTCAGCCTCTCTGTGCGGGAAGGACACCATCATGAATAAAACTCCCACAAATGAGCCCCAACTTAGGGCTCTGAAAGTGGAACTTTGGTGGCTTGGACAGCGCTGGGGGTAGGAGAACGGATGCTTCCCATAGCAAAGAAATAAAATTTCACATCCATCCCGTGATCCCTGGGAGCCATTTGGTGGCAGAGTTTATGGCACAGGGAGGAACCATAAGGAGATACTCCAGAGCACTTTCTGAGTGTGCTTATGCGAACAGGATGCTGGGGCATCTCTGCAGCAGAGGACGCTGGGGCATCTCTGCAGCAGAGGACGCTGGGGGCATCTCTGCAGCAGAGGACGCTGGGGCATCTCTGCAGCAGAGGATCCTGGGGACATCTCTGCAGCAGAGGACGCTGGGGGCATCTCTGCAGCAGAGGACGCTGGGGTATCTCTGCAGTAGAGGACGATGGGGCATCTCTGCAGCAGAGGACGCTGGGGGCATCTCTGCAGCAGAGGAAGCTGGGGGCATCTCTGAAGCAGAGGTCGCTGGGGGCATCTCTGAAGCAGAGGATGCTGGGGTATCTCTGCAGCAGAGGACGCTGGGGGCATCTCTGCAGCAAAGGATCCTGGGGACATCTCTGCAGCAGAGGATGCTGGGGGCATCTCTGCAGCAGAGGATGCTGGGGTATCTCTGCAGCAGAGGACGCTGGGGCATCTCTGCAGCAGAGGATCCTGGGGACATCTCTGAAGCAGTGGCCTGCCAGGCACTCTTAGTTGCGCCTCATGATTTATGGGGCCCTTGGCTTCTGTTCAAATAGGTTTTCCTGCCTCCACTCTTCAGCAATTGTACATCAGGCGTGCCCTGTGCGGCACAAAGCCTGCCTCCACACCCACACGATGTGGACCGTGGAGCAGAGGTTTCCTGGCTCAGTTTCCTCCTGGGCACATGGAGCGAGGTGGAGCTCTCCAGGGGACGTATTTAGCAGGCGTATGCAGGAGCGGAACCCAAGCCCAGCCTGCACTCGGGCTGCAGCACTTTACAACCCCTGGCAGAAACTCTTCCCTCACTCTCTCCCTCTTGGCTAACTCCTTTCTGATATTCCCCCGGTCTTTCAGGCTTTCCCTAACAGTAAGTGCCGGCACCTCGCACAGCTTTCTTTGGAAAGCCCCCCTTTCCAATGACCTGGCAGCCTCGTAGACAATGAGACCTTCCAGAAAAAAAAAAAAAAAAAAAAGAATTTCAATCCCTCTTCCCACTACTTCCGCAAGCCCCCGTGATAAATGACACCTGTCATTCTGTCACAGACAAGCGGCACAGACCGGGATGTCAGTGATGTATGGCTCCCCAGAACAGGAAATCAACTTTTTTTTTTTCAAAAAAAAAAAAAAAAAGAAAGGAAACCTAAAAGAGCTGACCAGGACATTGTCAGGATTCTGCTCCAAAGGCCTCGCCTCAGACAGACTGAAAAAGTTTGAGCCTGGGAAGAAAAAAAAAAAAGACAGACAGACAGACAACGGACAAGATCAAAACACGGAGAAATCTGCAAAGAAGCTGGCATAAAAGAAGCTGCAGATTGCGTCTGCATTGTTTATATCTTTGCAGAGCTCTGGACATTAGCCAAATTTTCACCTACTGTGGTGATTTAGGGAGGGGAAGGTCGCTCCCGCTCTGTGAGAATTCTGTCTTCCTTCTGGAGCCTCAGGGGGGGAAAAAAAGCGAGTCACATCAGAGATGTGTTTGTTAAAGCTAAATTACCTCGTTTTTACACCAGCCCCCAACAAAAGGTAATAACATTTCCAATGCCCCCTAAGGGATTCCTTTCCTACAAAGATTGGCCCCAGAAGATTAACAGCCTTGTCTCTTTATGTTGATGGCAATCACAGGAGAGAGCAGAAGGTGCCTTCTTCATCTTTATTCCTTTTTTCCTATTTTTCATCCCCCCCACCATGATCCATACCTATTGAATTCAAAAACCATTTTTTCCCTTCCTATCAAAAAGCAAAAACCACAACAAAAAACCCCACTGCGTTCAGTTCTGTTTGGGGCTCTGAACTATCAGGCAAACTCGCTGTACCACCCATTTGAATCTGGGCACCTAGTAGGGGTCTTTTCTGTACTAGAACCCAAATAAGAAATGAAGAAACAACCAGGGCTGGTCGATTCTCTTTTCTGGGGCCATCTTGTGCCTTTGCAGATGTTTACAACACCCCTGGTGGCTTCTACCTGCTAAGTACTTATCCTAGCACAGACAGTATCAGGTGTCCCCAGAGCTGGCGGAGAGTCTTCTGGGAAACAAAGCTGCCCCTGTAGGGAATCGCTGTTCTAGATGTTGAACTCAAAGCATCAGGAGAAAAATAACACGTGAAGTGGAATGACGTAGAAGACGTAAGCTTAGAAAGTCAGGTACTTCCCCAAAGAGACATATTTATCAGGTTCTAGTTAAACTACGTCACAACAATGAGAGTCTTGTTAGGGGACACAGAGACGCCGCTTGTTCTGAGCACATCTTGTGTGTGTGTAGACACGATGGAACTGCGAAGTTGAGAGGCCACAGAAGGTTTGAAACAAACGAAGCAAATTTTAGTTTTAGTTTAGTTTTTAAGCCGCATTAGTATCAGTGGGAGATGTCAGCCAACAATTGAAAATCTCTTTCCCAATGATACTCTGAAAACGATTAAGTCATTTATTGTACGCTCTATTAGACGTTTTTGAGCACGTAAGTTTCTAGACTGGATTGGTTGTGTCTGTGCATTCTTTGCTAGCACAAAACCGTTAACACACGGGTCTTCTTGGTAGAGTTTATACAGTGCTATTAAAAGCATTCTTTGATCCACACAATGAAACAGAGGAAGAAAAATTTAAAAAGTAGAGCCAGTTTCTAGGCACCATATAAAATATCAAGGCTGTCACTCATCAGCTGTCACCCCAAGAGATCAAAGTTAATTTGGAAGATGCAGATATATGTATCCAGGCGTAGGGCCACCGATGGGGATCATATGGGAAGACAAAACGTATGCGGTAAGCCGAGAAGGGACCACGAAGAACAAAAGGAAAAAGCCCATCATCAAAACTCGAGGCACAGAACAAACCTGAGCGCAACAAAAAGGGGAAGAAAAATATCTGAAGGAATTAAGAACTAGAGACCACTGTGAAATGTACCCAGCTTCCCTTCATTGGAAAAAAGAGCCCCGAATGTCTATAAAAAAATGAACTGAGCCAGGCATAGTGGTGCACGCCTGTAATCCCAGTACTTGGGAGGCTGCGACGGGAGGATCGCAGGTTCAAGGACAGCCTCAGCAATTTAGCAAGACTCTCAGCGACCTCATGAGACCCCGTTTCAAAACAAAAAATAAAAAAACGGGCTGGAGGCATAGCTTCGGGTAGAATGGCTCTGGGTCCAATCCCCTAGTATCAAACACGCAAGCAAATAAATAAACAAACAACAAACCATTTCATCTTCAGAATGACAAGCCAGACAATTTTGGGGGTTGTTACCGTGATCGGTATGGGTTTTGAGAATGCTTCATAAAGATCTTAGAAACGGGAGTCCTTGGGCTTCACCCCCTACCCCCGCGTCTCCCTTCAGAGCAGCTGGTGAAATTTGGACTCGGCTGTATTGGTTCCTATCTCGGTCAATTTGAGACAGGCAATCCTTTGTTCACACGACACTGCCTGGCCTACCAATGGGGAATCCTAATAAAATTTTATGCGGTTGCAGGACTTTTCTGTCTCATTTCCACCTCCTGGTCTTGCATCATGTTGAGGGCAATTACACATTTATTTATTACACATCCCCAAATATAAAACCACGAAAACTATGCCAAAGACAGCGGCTTTTCAATCATCCGTCAAGATGGAGCGGTTTCACGGGACAGTCCTGCGCCGCATCCTGCGGGTCATCACTCACCCCAGGACGTTCATCTTTGGGTACCATTAGGGAGTGCGTGCGTCCAAGTGCTGCTTGGGGGGCTCAGTAGCGCGGCGGTCTCTCTCTCAGGGCGCCACGAGTGGGAGGTGCGGGTACCACATTGAGGCTCTGTCTATACAATGCCAACACAGCTCGTGGAGAAATGAAACCATGCATGATGGGATGCCAAGCCGTGTTGCGTCATCTCGCCCCTTCCCCACCGTGTGTACTGATTATTTGAGTTCATTTTGAGTATCTGGGAATGGATCTGCGTACTGTTAGTACATTAGACTAGAAACTGACCATGGACCTGACATGGTCTTTGGCGTCGGCAGCCCCCCCCCCCGCTCTGACATTTATCTGTGTTCCTTAAGCTCCAGAGCCCTCTGCACAGGCCAGAATTCCTTCCCATCATGCTCTTGACTGGTCCAATATAT
Organism: Muscardinus avellanarius; assembly: GCF_963383645.1. Taxonomy (NCBI): domain Eukaryota; kingdom Metazoa; phylum Chordata; class Mammalia; order Rodentia; family Gliridae; genus Muscardinus; species Muscardinus avellanarius. The sequence continues at coordinate 28,498,497 of NC_137805.1, forward strand.
CTGAGCACCTGGAGCCACCTTTTTCTGAAGCTTTAAGTGTCTCCAAGACTTTGTAGGATTGTGAACCAATATCATTTCCCCCAAGTCTAAAGTTTTTTTTTTTTTCTTTTCTTCAAGCGTTTTCTGTCGATCACTTCACTGGGTCAGGACGAGCGCCCAAGGATCATCGTTTCTGTGATCCACGCCTCACTTCTGATGAGGCCCTATCCGTATCTCCAAAGCGTGTACCTTCCCCAGTCAAGCATGCGTACTACGAACGTCTGTGCTTCCCTGGATGAGAGCAGTTCTCTGGCTTTGTCCACCTTGCACACAGGGTGAGCCGGAAACACTGGAGAATAATGGTCCTGGGAGGAGCCCTCAACTAATGAAAGGCGATATCTGGTCAGAACTGCGCCACCATCGCCTCCCCTCTTCAGGGACAACTGGGGTGCACGATACACGCTCTTTCCTAGGGTCCCCCAAACCAATCTGCTCCTGTTGCCCATGGAAATAGCTCCCTGGACTCGCCCTTCTTTAACACCCTCCCTTCCTGCCTCTCCCCCATCCCTCTCCTGGTGATTCCTAGGACCAACAACCAAATAAAGGGGCTGTTCTCACGTTCGCTGTCCAGGGCTTCGTGTGGGGGGAACTGGAATGTTTGGGGAGCTCAGCTCATTCATACAGGTAAGGGGACAGACACGGAGCCAGCGAATACCTCGTCCTGGGAGAGGGATTTGCTTTCCTACTTTGGGACCAATGTCTGGCGTTTTCTATTGGTCTCGGGTCCCCTCCCTGACCTCTTCCTTTACAACAGAGCAGGGCTCCTCAATCCACTGTGCTGCTACCACATCCGGGTCAGAGGCCACAGGAGAACTTCCTCATAGGCAAAGAGGGTGTGTGTGTGTGTGAGGCACAGACTGCTTGAACCTCGGTATGGCAACATTTAATTTTAAATAAAGTTTATTTTAATTTAATTTTGCCATTGCTTTCCCCCCTCATCTTCTTTTTAAATTTTATTTTCCCCCCTCACCTTCTTTTTAAAACCATTTCTATAGCTGGGTACGGTCGCACACACCTGTAATCCCAGTATTTGGGAGACTGAAACAGGAGGATCACAGGTTTGAGGGCAGCCTCAGAAACGTAGGTAGACCCTCAGCAACTTAGTGAGACCCTATTTCCAAATAGTAAATAAGACAGGGTCGCGAGTATAGCTCAGAGGTAGAATGCCTCTGGGTTTAACGCCCAGTACCACACACGTACGAAATTATTGCCTGCCTGTGTGAAATGATATCTCGACACAATTCTTTGGAGAGGAAGCTTTTAAAAAAATACATAGATTAGATTAGAGATATATTTGGCATACCTATAATTTATATTGCACACATTCTATAAGGTTAACACATCATATATTTAATCATTCCTCAAGCACGTCAACGATTTTAATGCCATTTAGTATTCAAATTTTGATTCCGAGTGTTCATTAATATGTCTTCACAGTACGGGCCCTTAGCAGAGTATCTGGAGCCAGACTGTGTGGGTTCAAATCTCAACTCCATAAATACTACGGATTGTTTGGCAAGTTTCTTAATGTTTTTGTGCCTCTCTCTCCCGAGTGCTACAAAAGGGAATACTACTATACTACCACTACTACTACTACCTAACTCATACGGCCACAGTAGGGATGCAAGGGTTTAAAATATGCACAGTAATGATAACAGTGGCAAATCTTGTATTATTGGTAGCTGTTGTTACTGCAAGCCAACTCTAAGTCAAGATTATTGCAACTTTTCTGTAAAGACTATATTTCTCTCCAGGCATGGTGCCAAACACTTGAAATCCCAGCATTCGGGAAGCAGAGACAGGAGGATTCTGGTTTGCGGAAAGCCTCAGCTACTACTTAGTGAGGCCCTTTGCAACTCGGTGAGACCCTGTTTCTAAATAAAAAGAATAAAAAAGTAGGGCTGGGGATATAGCGTGGTGGTAGAATGCCCCTGGGTTCCATCTCCAGGACTGCCAAAAAAAAAAAAAAAAAAAAAAGTATATATATTTCTCGCCTCCAAACCAATTTTACTGCCTGTCAGCCATTAAAGGGGCCCTAAACTTTCCAGAAATTTCCAGTAGGAGACCGTATCCAATTTTTAGGAAGCATGGAGGATCCTGAGGGCAAGTGAGTCGGTCTCCCGCGGAGGTCTGTCGGCCGCTTTGAGTAACTGTGGATCTGATTTCCTTCCCAGAGGCCCCTCCATGAATTCTGGCTTAAATGGGAGCTGTGTTTTCGATTCTCATAGACTTCACATATGCCTCATCTGGTAAACAACACGTACGCTGAAGAGCTGTGCTGCCGAGCAGAGCCCCCAGCGCGCCCGTGTGAGGAGGCGGCGGGTCGCCAGCGCCAGATGGAGCCCACTTACCCACTGCGATGAGACACAGCTCAGCGCGGAGCCACCAGCGAGCAAGCGGAAAACTAAACAACTCCACTCTACATTTGGCCCAGATGCTCCTTATCAATCGCATATACAAAGGACTGATTTGTGATAGTTTTAAGTGGGGCCTCCCCCCCGCCCCAGTACTGGGGATGGAACCCAGGGCATTCTACCTCCGAGCTACACCCCCTGCCCTATTTTTTATTCTTTATTTTGAAACAGGGTCTCACCGAGTTGCAGTGGGCCTCACCACGTAGCTGAAGCTGTCCTCACACCGCAATCCTCCTGTCTCAGCCTCCCAAATGCTGGGATTGCAAGCGTGTACCACCTTTTTATTATTATTATTTTTTAATTCTCATATTGTTTTGGGCTTGCGGGTGGGTGCAGAGACCTTCTCTATGCCCTGGCTCCCCCTCGGGGCTTTCTGAATTCGGAACCTATTCCATGCATTCTCCAGCCACGGAAGCCTCCAGCTCAACTGGAGACGCTGCTGGCGCCGATCACCTTTCAGAGAACAGTGAAGGGAGGAGACGAGGCAAGATGTCGTCTCGGACTTGACTGGAACATCGGGAGGACATTTGTTTTCACGAGGCCTGGCTTGATGTTTTCTTCTTCTGGCTGCAAAACCCCGCTTTTCCTGATGAGAACATCGTCCTCTCCCTCCATCTGAAGCCCGGTGCTTTAAATGGGACTCACGTGATTCCGACCTAGCCAATCAGAGTACAGCCTGCTTCTGACCATGGTGATTAGCGAACAGGTGGCCACGTGACCCGGTTAGGACCAATGAGACTTAGCGAGCCTGTTTCCTCTTGGCATATGGGAGGGAGGAATGTTGGATGGAGCCTGGAAGCCCTGTGGAGCTGCTGAGGTCGGGCAGGGGCTCAAGGGATGAAACTAACAGAGAGGAAGAAGTTTTCAGAAAGAGAGTGGAATGGTGCTATTTTATCCTTTGGACCAACTGTCCTTGTAGTGTGTGTGTGTGTGTGTGTGTGTGTGTGTGTGTGTGTGTGTGTGTGTGTGTTGAGGATTGAACTCGGGGTATTCTACCACTGAGCTACATCTCAGATCCCCTTTTCTTGTGACACTGAGGATTGAACCCAGGGGTGTTCTACTTCTGAGATATACTCCACCTCTATTTAATTTTTTTTGTTTGGAAACAGGGTCTCACTAAGTTGTTGAGGGCCTCATTAATTTGCCGAGGCTGGCCACAGATTTGGGATCTTCCTGTTTCCGTCTCTGAAGTAGTGGGATTACAGGCATGCATTAAGCACGCCCAGCTATCCCACCCCCTTTTTACATTTTTTGCTTAAAAACAGGGTCTTGCTAAATTCCCGTATGCTGACCCCAACCTACAATCCTCCTGTTTCAGCCTTTCAAATACTGGCATTACAAGCATGTGCCACCATAATTTTTTTTTTTTTTTTTTGTGGTACTGGGCGAGGAACCCAGGGGCTTTTCTACCTCCAGGCTACACTCCCAGACCTATTTTATATTTTATTTGGAAACGGTCTCACTAAGTTGCTGAGAGCCTCACTCAGTAGCTAAGGCTGGCTTCGAACCTGTGCGATCCTCCTGTCTCAGCCTCCCGAGCATGGGGATTACAAGCATGTGCCACCACGCCCGGCTGAGCCACCATAAATTTTAATCACATAAGCCCAACTAACTAAATTTTCCTTTCTTCTTTTTTTTTTTCTTTTTTCTTAAGCCATTGAGAGTTTTCTGTCGCAGGCAACAGAAAAATAAATCAGTAAAAAACAAATCCCGATTCAGAATGCCATGGGAAAGTTCATGGCTACCTAAAGTGGGGGTTGTCTTGAAACTTTGAAACAGCACTCCCACCCCACTCCCACCCAGAGATGGTGTTCAAGCCACCAAGTATCTGACTGGTGCCTGGTGGCTGTGGTGGAAAGGACCACCTCTGTGCTGGGCTCCCCTCAGCCCTGGCCCTGGAGATGGAAGTACTTTGGCTGGCGTGGTCACCAGCTCCTGGCGGTAGAGAGGCTTCATCACACGGACATGCAGATATGCTGGATAAAAATGTTCAGAGCACAGTGAGGACACCAGGAAGTTAATTGGAGGGATTGCAAGGGACAGTAGACACGCTTCACCAAGGAGCACCCTGCTAGGTGCAGAAAAGATGGCGGACGCTCTCAGGCCCATTGCCCCCACGGCCACACGCCCCCTGGCAGCCCTGGCGGTCGAGTTGCAAACAGTTAACTATGAAACTGTCAACAAGGCCCTGTCTTAATAACCAAACTTGAGGCCTTTTATCCCGGAAGATTTATGAAGTAATTTTAAAGAGATCCGAGCAAACATCTGTCAATAAATTGAATGCCGGCTACAGGATTTACAAGCAAGACAAGAATTTCTCATTAAGTGCACATTAACACGGTGGGGATCATAAATAGAAGGGGGCCGGGATGTGGCGTCTCTCAAGCTGTCATTAAAACACTATCTAAGAACTAATGAGGACGTGGTGGGAGGTTCCGAGGATGCCCCGGCTCCGGCCTCCGGAGCTGATGGGGAAGAAGGGCGGCGGCTCCCGGGAGGTCTGCTGCCGGCTGCTGGCTCCTTAAACATCACTTTGCTGTTTGCATGGGGTGGGGGTCCCAAACACAGATGGCCCCAGCTTTAGGTGGTTTGACTTTTGACTTTTTGACTTTACAATGGTACAAACATGATTTAAAAAAAAAAATTTGGAAGAGCGGGGCGTGGTGGCGCACGCTTGTAATCCCAGCATTTTGGAGGCTGAGGCAGGAGACTCATGGTTCACAGCCAGTCTCAGCTATTAGTGAGGCCCTTCACAACTCCGTGAGACCCTGTTTCAAAATAAAGAGTGAAGCATAGGGCTGGGATGTAGCTCAGAAGTAGAATGCTCCTGGGTTCCATCCCTAGTACCGCCAAAAAAATAAAAATGGAGGAAATTGTACTTGGAATTTTGTGCCTTGACTTTTTCTAGGCCTAGCGGCCTGTGGTATGACAAGCCTCAGCTCCCAGTCAGCCCCCTTGATCATGAGGAGAAAAAACTGTCACCCCCTCCCCGCCCACTCCGCTGTTGATAAGCAAGGAGGCTCAGCAAGTAGGTACACTGAAGTCACTTTGGACTTAGGATGATATCTTTGATTTATCATAGGTTTATAGGGATCAGAGTCTATTGTGAGCCAAGCTATCTACATGCCAAAGCTGGTATCTACGTTTCCATATCACCTTTGGCATGCAACATGCTGTGCCAAGTACAGTTTCCATGGTCTAAACCTCTAGAAACATCTAGAAGCTTCTAGAAATCGCTTCTTGACTAAAATATCATCACAGAGATGAGGGAGATATGGTTTCATCATCCGTAGCTAAATGTGGGGGAAAAGGGGTTGGAAGAAGATCGTAGAGGCCTAGAGGTCGACACCATCGCCCATTACATCTACTTTCCTGGGCCAGGTCTCCCAGAATGCTTTGGCCCTAATGCTCCCTTTCTACCCCGAGTGATACACAGGTTAGAACCACCAAGGGCGGAGGTCCCAGGATTCTGAGGAGGGGCTGGGCTGGAGGCAGGCCAAAGCCACCGGGAGGCCCTTTAGTGCCAGGAGCACAGCTGGTCAGGTCGGGTGGCCGGCAGGACCAGGGTGCGGTGCTTAGAACCAGATAATTAACCAGGAAGCCGCCAACTGAGGCTTCGTGACTAAAGCCCGCACTCTAGGACTGCTACTCTTTATCTTTTGAGTATGTTGTCTTGTTATTACGCCGTTGTATACCACCATGTTCAATCGCTATGTTATATTCATACCACAGGCCCCCCCGTATCTGTGGCTTTAGAATCCTTCGATTCTAAAAAACAAACTCATCCATACTGACTGTACACAAAATTTTGTCATTAGCCCCTAAATGAGATGGGACAACTACGTGCGTAGCGTCCACACGGTACCAGGTATCATACGTAATCTAGAGATGACGTAAAGCAGGCAGGAGGGCGGACGTCAGGTCTACACAGGCGCTCGGCCATTGTACAGAAAGCACTTGAACCATGTGGGTCTGGCATCTGAGTGCCTTGACCATCCCCCCAACGACATCGCGGGACGACTGTATTTACTTATAGATCACGTTCTCCTGTTCTTCTTTTGACTTTCTTCCTCTGAGAACTTTCTCTGAAGCTATAGCTGTTTTTGTCTTGTCCAGTACTTGCAGTCCCAGAGTCTAGAGGAGTGCTTGCCTAGAGGATGGACCCAGTACGAGTCTACTGAATGAATGAGTGACTAGGAGCCCCAAACACGGCTAGGTCAGGATGACTATGTTAATTAAAATAAAGAGACGAGAGGAGAGAATTTCTGCAGCAAGGGCCCTAAAATGATTAAATGCTCAGAAATCGGCAAAAGCAACAATAACAAAATTCTCCTCGACACCTAGAGCCAATACCTATGCTTTAGTGTGAATCCCAATAAATAGTCCAGTTGATTAAGGACGGGGTAGAGCATTATAAAAAGGAATCCAAGAAAGAGCCCAAGTTTTTACCTGGCACTTGTCATCTCTAGGAATATAAACATCCTGATATAAAAATATATATTATTAATACACATTACACATATATTTGCAGCATGGGGATTGAACCCAGGGTCATTCTGCCCCCAGCCCAATTTTTTAGTCTTTATTTTGAAACAGGTTCTCACTAAGTCGCAGAGGGCCTCACTAAGTAGCTGAGGCTGGCCTTGAACCTGCCATCCTCCCAAGTACTGGGATTGATGACAAATGTGGCCACCATGCCCAGCTATGTTCTGATACATTTTTATAAGTTATAATAGGACTTCTGAGGCCTGGCCCTCGACTGACCACTTGGCCAAACCCTTTATCTGATAGCAAAGACAGCACTTGGGGTTACTATCAACAGCAAAATGCCGGCCAGGGGCACAGAGTTAGATCAGCTCATGCTGGGTATGTGGTGGGAGCCCTAGGCTGGCACTGGTGCCAGAAAAGAAGAGAAAAACTTGTTCAAAGAAAGACCCTTGCTGGCCGAGGTCTCCTCTGAACAGGTCACCTGGGATTCCCACACCATCTTGCACAACCTCTGCTTGCAAAGAAATAGTGAGAATCTGCACCCAAAGAGGTGCCAGTCACTGGAGAGCGAGGCGGCGCCTGCTGAGAACCATGCCCTGCACTAGCAGGTGGCCACCAAGGAGACACAGAGCCCCAGTCTCTGCTGGGGGATGCTAAGACCCTGGTGGGAAGGCGGGGCATCAGTGCTTACAAGAAGACACACACGCTGTTATGCCCCAGTTCTCTAAGGGTAAATGTCTCTGAGTAACTGAAAGAGGAAAGAGAATTGCAAATAAAAAGCAGGAGAAACACACTGAGACTCAATCGGACATCTTCCTAAGCGTGTGCAGGGAGCGGGGAGGCTGGGGCATCGGGATTAATTTTGCTTGTCGGCTGAGTTGTGTCTGGGACTTTACTGCTTTCTGGATGCACTTCCCCAGGAGACAGAACCTCCCCTGGCTGGTCCCCTCGGCGGGTCCTGATTTCCCCACTAGTTCCACGAGAGATGGAGCCCTTTCTGCTCTATCATATCCCTGCTGGTCATTGGAAACCCAGGGATTTGGGCTCAGTTTTAGGAGGAGGATTGTCAGTAGTTCTAGGAGTAGAAGGGAAATTAATCTGCTCGGGTAGCTAGGGCATCAAGTGTTAAATGCTATCAGCAGAGGCAGGGTGGATCCTCCCTTCGGGACTTAGAGATGGCTTCGTGGGTTCCCAGAGATTGGCACCTGGGGATGAGGTTTTGAAGAATGTGTAGGAATCCACCTGGTGGAAAATAGAACTAGATAAAGGTTGACACTGTGCTGGGTTTGTTTGGGAGAAGAAAGAACATAAACCCGAGAGCACTTTGTGCGTTGGGGAAGCCGCAGTGTTTGATGGGACTAAGGGTCAAAGGAGTTTCTGTTGAAGAGCTAGTGGGGAGGAGGCAGGCAGCCATGGATGTTGTGCTTTGTTACTTTGGAGAAACCAACAGGCAAAGTACCTCCCAAACTTCTGATAGTTTCAAATCACCTTGACAATGGCTTTTTTTAAATTGGTGCTAGGGATTGAACCCAGGGCTACTCTCAAGCCCCCCCCCCCTCCTTTTTCTTTTTTAAAAATTTGAAACAGGGTCTCTCTAAGTTTCTGAGGCTGGCCTCCAACCTGTGATCATCTTGTCTCAACCTCCCAAGTCCTGGGATTACAGGCCTGCACCACCACGCTTGGCAGACATAGAAATACATGGTGGCGCACGCTTGTCATCCCCGCGCTTGGGAGGCTGAGACAGGAGGACCGCACAGGTTCAAAGCCAGCCTCAGCTACTGAGTGAGGCTCTCAAACAACTTAGTGAGACCCTGTTTCCAAATAAAATATAAAATAGGTCTGGGAGTATAGCCCGGAGGTAGAAAAGCCCCTGGATTCCACCCCAGTAACACCAAAAAAAAAAAAATATATATATATATATATATATATATATATACATACATATACATCTATACATATGTATACATCTATACATATATGTACATATACATATATATATGTATATTAAAGTGCCATTATTTGTACGTTCCCCTACATCATTGCACACACTGCACTTCTGAAAACGCTGTTCAGAACCTGGGAGTCGGCAGTACCCCAGGAAACGCATGGACAGATCGGAGCTCTGGCCCAGAAGGAAGACGCATCAGAGGGGCTGGGTGCCCAGGGATCCGCGTGGAGGTGATCGGACAAAATGCATCAGAGGGCGACAAGGACCTCGAGGGCAGCTGTGCGTGGTGGGGGCTGCAGAGAGCTCAGGACCCACCTGAGAGCCGCCTCAGAGGCAAACCAAGCAGGCCGCGGTGGCAGATGAGCGGGTGGGGAGGGATGATGGCAGGTGTGACTTAATGGAGGGGCAGCGCCTGACAGCCATTACTAAGCGATTCCATTTATATCAGAGACACTCGCAGCAGCGGGCGTCTTGAGCTCCCCAATGCATAAAACACGGTCATGTAAGCTCCGGGAGCTGAGCTCTCCATGACAGGGCCAGAGAGATCCTTTCTGAGGGAAACTATTTACTTGGTTGATGGTATTTAGGATAAAGAAAAAAGGAAGGAAAAAAAAGAAAAGTAAAAAAATGAAACACGAGTCTGTATCCATCTGTCTGCCCAGCTGTAGCAGGAAATTTCCTGCTAGCATATTTCCCTGTATTTTGCAAATCTATTGCTTTGCTTTTTAGCTACGCACATGTTCTTACTAATGATGGCGGGGTCACCGGGATGGGATTAAAGTGGAGAAAGGGTTCCTTTTATGTGTTTTAACTTGTCAGACAGTGAAGTTGGGCAGATGCCAATGCCAGGTAAGAGAACCCACCTTCTCCATCCAAGAGTAATCTAGACTCTGTTAATGTATTTTACCAGATAACCGATCATCTCTCCCCTCCATTTTGCTTCTGTACATAGATCTGAATATCTTCACTTAACAAGAAAGAAGGGGGAAAACTCCTAACAGTCATTTTAATCAGGTAAAAAGAAGAAGGAGAAGAAAAAGAAAAAAAACCTAAGCATCTTTTCTCCTTTTTTCTTCCCAATAGATCTTTTTATCCTTGTAACGGTGTAACTTTTTCTTTGGGTAAAGCAATTTGCATCACTTAGAGAATGAAAAGAAAGTATAATGTCAAGTTTATCTAAAGTGCTGAGTGAAGAGAGACTTGTAAGTCCAATTAAATTCAAGAGAAGTCCAAGCTGCTAGAAAATTCCAAGATTTGGAGAGGACCAGACAGCCTCTGCCTTTGGGGACCATAAAAAAGGAAGGCTTGGCCACTGACTTTGGGTGTTATCTAAAGAGGGAGACTCCTATTCTCATCACAGGGCTGAGTGGGGATCTGGGAGAGCTAGTAAGACAATGACCTCCATGTGTTCAGTGCGGTGCCTGAACGCAGGAAGCAGCTGAGACATGGTGGAAGAAGCCGTGACCATTCCCAGTACAGGCTCAAGTCAACCTGAAGCTCTCCTAACGACTAGCCCCCCTATCCTTGGGTTTTCTCAGTATTTTAATTTGGTAAATTTATGTCCTAGAGCTGGGCGTGGTGATGCATACTTGTAATCCTAGTACTGGGGAGGCTGAGACAAGAGGATTCCAGGTTCAAGGCCAGCTTTGGAAACTTAGTGAAGGCCTGTTTCAAAAATTAAAAAAATATAATAGAGCTGGAGTTGTAGCTCAGAGGCAGAATGCCCCTGGTTCAATCCCCAGTACCGTAATGAATAAATAAATAAATAAATAAATATTAAAATAAAGAAATTTAGGTACTAATATAAACTTCCTATCTAAAACTGAAATATTAGAAATAGAATCATAAGGCGGGTATGTGGCACACCTCTGTAATCTCAGTACTTGAGAGGTTATGATAGGAGGATCACAGGTTTGAGGCCAATGCCAGCCTCCTCAGCTTAATAAGCCCCTATTTTAAAAAAAAAAAAAAGAGTTGCAGATGTAACTCAGAGGTAAAATGTCCTGGGGGTCCAATCCCCAATATAAAACAAACAACAAACAAACAAATAAAATGGAATCATAATAAAGCCAACATATTTAACCTGTACCATTGCAAATTCACTCTGGGGTGAGTGTATCCTCAAACTGTATTATATTGTACAAGGGAATCCTCCTGAGCAATAGAAAGGAAGATCAGAGGCACAGGTAACACCCTGCAAGGACCACAGAGGTAAACCCACGAGTGAAGCTTCTACCCCCAGAAGGGAAGTGTCTGTAAGAAACTCTGTCTCTACATTAGCAAGAAGACAGAACTACGGCGATGAGGAAGGGATCCATGCTGAGGGAGTCTTCTGAGGGTGGCGGTTACAACACAAATCTACACATGAATTATGACTCACAGACTGGAACACGGCAAGAAACAGTCCATTTTACCACAAGGCAATTAAAAATATCAAAATCAAATCAGCAAGTTAAAATAAAAAAAATAGAAAGCAACGGCATACAAATTTTGAAGTCTTCTTCTTGAAAGGTGAATACCATTTTTGTGTACACAGACAAAACAAAAGTAATGTCACTGTGCCTGTGTGTGTGACGGAGCGAGAGAAGGAAAGAGAGAGAAAGAGAAGAGCATTGGGTGGGGAAGCATATAATATCACAAAGTATACAGGCAAGGAATAAAGGGTTCTCTCCAGGGTGTTGGCTTGGATCATGGGACAAACCAGAGAGGGAGGGTATGTGGGTATAAAACAAGGCCAGAAACAGAAGGGATAAGTCTAGAAAGAGGGAGAGAGCAGGGCTGTGGGCTGAGTACTTGCCTAACATGCACGAGGATCTGGGCTCAATCTCCAGCACCACAAAAAGAAAATGGAGGGGAAGACCTACATGAAAAAGCAACTAGGCACAGTGGTACTGCGCATCGGTAATTCTAGTACTTGGGAGGCTGAGACAAGAGGAATACAGGCTTGAGGCTAAGGTGTGGCAACTTAGTGAGACCCTATTTCAAAATAATAAAAGAGGGCTCGAGTGTAGTTCAGAGGGTTGGGTGCCACTGGGTTCAATCCCTAGTAACACACACACACACACACACACACACACACACACACACACACACAAAGAAAAGCTGCAAATTGAATAGATTGCGTTTATAAAAACCGTGTGCCGGGCGTGGTGGCACACGCTTGTAATCCCCGCGCTTGTGAGGCAGAGATAGGAAGATCATTGCGCAGGTTCGAAGCCAGCCGTGCTGGCTTAATAGACCCTATTTCCAAATTAAAAAAATACAAAATAGGTCTGGGAGTGTAGCCTGGAGGTAGAAGGGTTGCCAGGAACCCCAGTACCACCAAAAAACAAAAAACAAAAGAAGTGTGTGTGTGTGTGTGTGTGTGTGTGTGTGTGTAAGCATAGACACACACACACACACACACACACACAAATGGGTTGCATATACAGCTACACTGTTGAGCAGTTTAAGGGTGTCCTGGCTGCACTGTTAAGTGGGCAACGCAAGTGGCCGAGGATTGAAGAGGGCACATCGCACTCAGAAGCCAAATAAAGTGCAAATTCCAAGACGCATAAACAGTTTTAAGAAGAGAAAAGAAAAAGTGCCCAAATCACCAGAAAACCTTTACTGAGGCCTATAATGCTCCCGATTATGCAGACATCAGAAATTCTCTATCATCGGGAGGGGGGAGGGAGTATTTTCTTTGTTTCAAAACCAACGAAAATCTTTCTGTTTGATATCTCTACATATCAGTTGGGAAATCAAACCAAATATTCCTTATAGAGAATCTTAAAGAAAATGTTCGGATTTGCTCCATTTTCCCGGAGATGAACCGGGCCATGATGTCTTCCTTGTGGAACGCCCTGGGGTTTGTGTTATCTGAGGGTTTGCCCTTGCGGGTCTGGCAACAGCCAAGGAAACCGAGGCCAACGGGAGGTGATGGTGGAGTCGGCTGCTTCCAAGTTCCTCCGTGGGGATCTGGGCCTCCAGATGGTAGGCAGGTCTCACCCATGAAAACATGTGGCCTAATTGTTGAAGAAAAATACAAAACACATCTATCAAGGAAGACGAGAAGAGTGTGCTTATAAAGGGCACTCCAAGGACAGATGGTTCAAATCTCTTTGTTCTATTAGTCAAAGGCCACATAGACCTTTTGGTGCTGAAGGCACGTCTCGCAGCCAGGGTGAAGAAGATTGCTGATAAAGCGACATCAGGAACATGAGTATTTCTGGCTTTTGATCCATCTGAGACTACAGAGCCAGGACCTTTTCCCCATTACTATATTTGGCAGCCAGATGGGTTTTATTGGAATTGCTAGGTGTTCGGTTGATTTTCATTAGTATTTCCTTGGAGCATTGAAAATACCTAGAACTAACTGTAAATAAAAGTATACAAATATATGTTTTATTTTAATTGAATTATGGCTGGGTGTGACGGTGCACACCTAGAATCCTAGTACTTGGGAGGCTGAGACAGGAGGATCACGGGTTGGAAGCCAAGCTCAGTAGTTTAGTGAAAGCCTATTTCAAAATAAAAAAAATGAAATAGGGCTAGTAATGTAGCCCAGAGGTAGAATGCCCCCAGATTCAATCCCCAAACACACACACACACACACACACACACACACACACACACACACAAATATAATTCCACATCAAAATTCCGGGTTCAGGATGTGAGTGCCACCTGATCCATGATGGCCTTTGTCTTTACTAGGTTGTCCTTCCTTCCTTCCTTCCTTCCTTCCTTCCTTCCTTCCTTCCTTCCTTCCTTTCCTTCTTTCTTCTTTCTTTCCCTCTCTCCCTTTTTTCCATCCCTTCCTCTCTCTTTTCTCCTTCCTTCCTTCCTTCCTTCCTCTCTTTTTCTTCTTTCCCTCCCTCCCTCCCTCCCTCCCTCCCTCCCTCCCTCCCTCCTTCCTTTCTCTCTCTCTCTCTTTCTTTCTTTCTTTCTTTCTTTCTTTCTTTCTGTACAAGGGATTGAACTCAGGGGCATTCTACCTCTGAGTTTTACCACCAGTCCTATCTTTTATTCTGTATTTGGAAACAGCTGTCTCCTGAGTCGCTGAGAGCCTCATAAGTGGCTACAGCCAGCTGCGGACCTGCGATCTTCCTGTCTCCACCTCCCAAGTCCTGGGATGACAAGTGTGATCCACCATGCCAGGGTCTGGTTTCCTTTGGACAGAAGTCGGGGCTGCATTTTCCGTGTGGCATGCCTACATCTTGCTCCTAGGGCAAGACTGTGCCCACCAAAGTGGAAAAGGGTGAGAAATGGCCACAGGAGATACCGGAATGGGCTGGGCGAGGACCACTGTTCTTCCTGCTGCCCACGTCGCGCTGAGCCATGGGAGAGGGGGGTTGAATGACAGGAAATAGAGACGCATCTAAGGGGAGGACATGACAGCTCAGAGCTTGGGGCTGAGGAGACCAAGCTGAGAAATAAATGCGGGTCGTGTCAAAGTCAACAAGAACAGTGGTCAAACCAACAAAAACGGAAGCCAGGCAGCCAGGAGGAGGGGCTGTGGGACTCTGCGGGCTTCAAAGGTGGGGCACCTGCCAAGGAACTCTGGGGTGGCACTCACAGAGAAAAGACAAGCCACAGTGGTTCTGTATAGTTATTTAATTATAGCAGGATTAAGTGCATGTTAAGTCCTGGAATCCCAGCACCTGGGAGGCTGAGACAGGAGGATGTCAAGTTTGAGACCCACATCAGGACTTTAGCAAGATCCTGTGTCTAAAATAAAAATAATAAAAAAGAGCCAGGCGTGGTGGCACACACTTGTAATCCCAGTACCTGGGAGGCTGAGACAGGAGGATCGCAGGTTCGCAGCCTGTCCCAGCTACTCAGTGAGGCCCTCCGAAGCTTAGTGAGATCCTGTTTCAAAATAAAGAAAAAAAAATAGGGCTGATGCATAACTTGGAGGGAGAATGCCCTTGGGTTCAATCTCTAGTACTGCCAAATAAAATAAAATAAAATAAAATAAAAAGTAAAAAAAGGTTTGGGGGGGTATAGCTCAGAGGTAGAATGTTCTTGGATTCAATTCCCAGTACCAATAAATAAATAAATAATAAGATTTAAAATTTACTCTTTCCAAACATTACAACATTTCGACGCACTATTTGACAGTGTATGTTTTCCATTTTATTATGCAGTGGATAACATAAAAATGCGGATATTACTGCTTCTGTAACACAATCAAAGAAAAAGAAGTGAGAGCAATAGAGACAGACTTAAGGAAAAGTGGATGGTGAGTAGGGGAGAGAAAAAAGAGGGAAGAAGGCCAGGAAGGAAAGAAAAAACTAAGTCCCAAACCAAAGTCAAAATGGCCTTCAGACACAGACCAGAGAAAACACAAAATCCCGATAACCATTTTAGGTCGGGGACCAACTGAGGAAGCACAGATTCCGACAAAAGCCAATTGCCATTCTGGGAACGGTTTCAGCAGGGTGGGCCTGCCGCCCGCGATGGCGGCACCGTCCACACACCCCAGCGGGATGAGGCAGGCCGGCGCCCAGGGCACGGTGTGAAGAAGGGGAAGAGGAGTGGAAGGGAAGGCCGTGGTTTTCTACGATCGGGGTTTGGGGGAATTCCTTTAGCTGAGGACAAGAGAAAGTAATGAGGGGAGGGAAAGATGGCGAGGAAGAAGTCTGTGCATTAGGAGGAGGAGGAGGATTCAGAGCGCTCTGGGGGCATTCTAACCCCTCCTTGATGTAAACCCTCAGTTAGCATCTATCTATCTATCTATCTATCTATCTATCTATATATATATATTGGTAGTATTGGGGCTGGAACCCAGGGGCTTTCTACCTCCAGGCTATACTCCCAGATCTATTTTATATTTTATTTGGGAACAGGGTCTCACTACATTGATGAGAGCCTTCATTACTAAGTGGCCGAGGCTGGCTTCGAACCTGCGCCATCCTCCTGTCTCAGCCTCCCAAGCGCTGGGATTACCAGCGTGTGCCACCGCGCCCGGCTCAGTGAGCACCATTCTGAAAGATGGAGCACCCAGAACACTGACAACAAGATGCTCCAGGGAAGGCCACACGGTAAGCCGGGAGGGCACAGAACGGTCGCTCCCCGGGTCTGATGTATCATTGCATTCTGGGGCCAGGGAGCATGCCGAGGGGACCTTCCGCTTCAGTCAAGCCGCCCCCTGCTCCCACCTGTAAATTCATTCTTCATTTTCTCCCCGTCTGCTTCTCCTTCGCTGCCTCTTCCCTCCGCGCTCCCTCCATCCCTTTGCTTCCTCTCTCAGGTTTGCTGGCTCCCTCTCTCCCTCTCGATATACAACACTCTTTGCGTTTGCAGCACAGAATCTCGCTCCAGATCCAGGGCACAGACTGGTCCAGGGGTGGTCAGTGGATTCACTCGCGTGCAAATGGGTGAAGAGAAACAGGTTAGAGTGCAACCCAGATTCAAGCCTTGGGATGTCCCAACGCACTGATGACAGACTGTCAGCAGCCGCGCGTTTCTAGGTAAAGGCAAGTTGGCGTCTTTCTTTTCTCCTCTGTTTCCAAATCTAGAAGCCGAAAGAGAGATTTCCTGCAGACTCTCTGCAGGAAGACAGGAACAGGAACTCAGAGTGTGGGAAAACACACACACACACACACACACGGCAGGAATGAAGCCACCATTCCATCCCCCTTAACTTTGGAATCAAGGCGCCATCTCTAGTGACGGGCTGCATCTGACGGCAGACTCAGCCGAGAACTCGGGTGTTCGGCTTTTAACTTATTTTTGCAAAGCAGGTATTTTTTTTGCAAACAAGAATTAGAGAATGGCCTCCAGCTAGGTAGCAGGAAGTCCCTGCAGAGCGAAGCCTTAGAGGGGAGACTCACTGAAGAAGAAAATGGAGATGACAGGGCTGTTGCTTCTTAATAAACATGATCACATTGTCAGCATGCATTATTTATTACTTTTCTTTCACTGATTTATTGTCCCCAAACATGTAATCTAATATGGAGAGGAGCACACACATGCCCGCACAGATGTCCTGGTGACTCTTGTGTTTCACAAAAAGGCAAAACACACAAAGACCCACGATGCGCGGGAGGTCTCTCTGATGTGCTCATTAGAAACCATCTA
Organism: Muscardinus avellanarius; assembly: GCF_963383645.1. Classification (NCBI taxonomy): domain Eukaryota; kingdom Metazoa; phylum Chordata; class Mammalia; order Rodentia; family Gliridae; genus Muscardinus; species Muscardinus avellanarius. Next base: position 28,515,453 of record NC_137805.1, read on the forward strand.
TATGGGTTTCTCTTTTCCTCTTCCCTGTATCCCTTTTCCCTTCCTCTTTGAAAGATGCACAAATAGGATTCAGTCTTTATCATTAAAAGTGATCATCTTAGGCGCTGGCGGGTTTTAAGCATCATTGCTGTGTCAGGGGTTTAATTTATGACATGACTGATTCGAACAGAAGAGAATACATTATACCTAATTTTCAAATACAGACACAGAGGCTCAGAGACTCTCAGTGACTTGGTGATTTGGGAGAGATAGGCAGGTATTTTGCTGCAGAGTACAGGTGTGGATTGCAGAATGGCACTGTCTCTGTCCAGGTCAGTGAACGGATCAGTGTAGGACCCGGGCTCACACCAGGTCAGGCAGAATCCACTGACAATCAGTCAATCCTGTCACGTAAAACCAGGAAACAAAGAATAGCAGTAAACTGTGGCTATGTCTCTGTCTCTCTTTACTCTTCTTCCTTTCTCCTTCAGCCTTGCCGGGTGGAGTTAAAGTTCACATACGATACGTTGGCCACTTCCTGAGTCTTACACGGATGAGAATCCTTAGCATCTAGTGGTAAGAGATGGAATCATCGTGCTATGTCAACATACCGAGCTGCCACGACCATACAGAACTAAACATTTCCCCCTCCCGACGTATTTCATGACTTTTCTTCTTCTGATAAAAATTAGCAAGAAACAGGAGCACCTGTTCAACGTGGGCTTCTTCCTTCCTGAGAAGGGAATGGGGACTCAAGGAGCACTGGGCTCTGGTGAAACTGTCAACACTGCGCTGGTAACACAAGCTTTTGGGGATAACCTGCTGAATCAGATCGTGGATTTGTGCTAGAAACTGAAAGGCGAGTTGGAGGACTCCAGGGCCAGAGCTGATCACGCAGAGGGGCAGGTGTCATCCAACACGCACTTTCTTCATTACCATCTGTGAAGTGATTGCTACTTCTGATTCTTTACGTGGATGTTAAATGAAACACTGACTGTAAGAACAGCTCACACACCTGATAGGTCAGTAGCCTTCCACCAAATGTTGGTCCTCCCTGATTTTTCCATAGCTAATTCCTTTTTTTTCTCTAGTAAATCTTTTTTTTTTTTTTAAATTGGGGAAGGAAGGTGCTAAAGATTGAACCCAGGGACATTCTACTTCTGAGCTACACCCCAACCCTGTTTTATAATTTTTTTTTTTTACAGGTCTGGGGATGGAACCCAGGAGCATTCGACCTCTGAGCTATACCCCCTGCCCTATTTTTTATTCTTTATTTTGAGACAGGGTCTTACTGAGTTGCGGAGGGCCTCACTAAGTAGCTGAGGCTGGCCGCGAACCACGATCCTCTGGTTTCAGCCTCCTGAATACTGGGATGACAAGCGTGCCCGCCATGCCTGGCTCTGTTTTATTTGAAACAGGGACTTCTCTAAGTTGCTGACGGTCTTGATAAGTTGACAAGACTGGCCTTGAACCTGCCATCCCCCTGTCTCGGCCTCCCAGGTGCTGGGATTACAGGCATGCATACCATGCCTAATTAGCCAAAAGATGATTGAACCAGCTTTTCTGTTTAATGTCAGCATTATACTCATGAGCAAGATAGAACATTCTGGAAAGAGCCCAGGATACAGATATCTCTCTGCACCGGCTTCTTCCTCTTCTCCTCCCTGACAGATCACCTTCGTACATGCACAGTGGGAATCAGCAAGCCTTGTTCAGGTTCTTGGGGTGCCTGTCAAGTGCTGCAAATCCCCTCCCCCCAGACTCCATTGCCCACAGACTTCAGGCTTTGGCCATATATTTTACTCTTCTGTAAAATATGCTTTTTTTTGTTTTGTTTTGTTTAGAGATCTACTGCTGTCCACCAAAAATACAACTCTGTTACTAACCCTGCCAGTTCCCGAATGATACCTTTGTGGACACTAAAAACAGTTTAATGGCACGTCACAATAGCAATTCGCCTGTTAATAGCCCGGCTCAATAATGGTATATTGTATAAACCTCCTCCAGTCATCTGACAAATAATTCAGTTTTACTCACTCCTGAGCAAGCTTCATTTCACTAACAAATATTTCTCCCTGAACCTGCACATATTCAGAATCTCTGTCTTGTGACAAGAGCTATTTTTTTTTTTTTTTGGACGAGGTCAATGGTATCGAGCTTCTGTTACTTCTTGTTGGCATAATCCCAAGGATTTTTTTTCTTTTTCTTTTCTGTTTAGTGCATCCGATTAGGGGACAAGGCAGCCCCTAATTTCTGACTCACATACCCATGCATAAAGCCCTCTGTCTGCAAGGAGCAGGAGACCTCTGCTCTCTTCGCAGACGCCGCTCTGCCTGTCCTAATCATTGGGGATGTGCTGTCAGATGGAGAAGCAAGACACACCCACGGGGTGAGTACGAGTGTCACGCAGGCTTATTGTTATTAAAAAAAGACACCTTTCGTGGTGGTAGGTGCTCTTGATCCCCGGGCCCCTAGACCTCAAGAATTCTCTTCTTGTTTTTCTCTTTTTGGTGTTGGGGATGGAACCCAGGATCATTCTACCTCGGAATCACACTCCCAGCCCTATTTTATTTTTTAGTTTGAAGCAGGGGTCTCACTAAGTTGCTGAGGCTGGCTGCAAACCTATGATCCTCCTGTCTCAGCCGCCCAAGTACTGGGATTACAAGAGTACACCGCCACGCCTGGCTAGACCTCAGCCTTTCTATGCTCTTAGAAACGTGCAAGTTAAAACTGGAAAATACGGATTTAAACAGAGCAATTCCCTCCCCACTGCAGCCCTTACCTGCAGCGTAGCGAGTCTTCGGTTTAAAATGTCAGCACCGTCTTGGCGCTGTTGACTTTGACATCGACACCGATCATAAATTTCTCTACTTGACATTACAGTTGTCACAGAAATATTGAGATTTTATTGGAGCTTTTTACTTTTTCAAAATTAGATTGGTTGTTTGACTCCCTAATAATCTGTGTTGTGTAATGTGTTAAAATAAAGAAGAACAAGCTGACCGCGGTGGCGCACACTTGTCATCCCAGCATTCGGGAGGTGGAGACAGGAGGATCGCGGTTCGTGGACAGCCTCAGCTACTGAGCGAGGCCATTCACGACTCAGTGAGGCCCTGTCTTAAAAAAGAATGGAAAAACAGAGGGCTAGGAGAATAGCTTGAAAGTAGAATTTCCCTGGGTTCCATCCCTAGTACTGCAAAAAAAAAAAAAGAAAGGAAAAAAGAAAGGAAGGAAGGAAGGAAGGAAGGAAGAAAGAAAGAAAGAAAGAAAGAAAGAAAGAAAGAAAGAAAGAAAGACAGAAAGAGAAAAGTACAGCCGAGTGTGGTGGAACATGCCTGTAATCCCAGTACTTGAGAGGCTGAGACAAGAAGATCACAGGTTCAAAGCTTCAGAGCCAACCTCAGTACTTAGTGAGACCCTGGCCCTGGGTTCAGCTTGCAGCAGCATCAACCTTAAAAAAAACCCTGCTGAACTCATTACACCAAAAATTTCAATAATATTTTGATTAATGGTATTAGGATATAATTGTGATTTTGAGTAATGTTTTGTAGTTTTAACATTTTTTAAAATAAATATCCTGGGTCTGGGAACGGGGCTCAGTGGTAGAACACAACTCGTGGCAGGTGCCGGGGTTCACAGAATCTTGGTTGCTATTACCATCCTTTGAATGTGTCTTTAGGACCTCATGTTGTAGTCTGCAAAGTTTACCCACACAGGAAGCCAGGCTGGCGAGCCCGGTCGTGCCGATCCACACAGATGCTGGGTTTACACTTAATTCTCCAACAATATCATTTGATTCGCAGATGAAGACCACACCACTCTCTGAAGCCAGCCAGGCCCTGGTCAGTGGCCTGCGTGGATCCCTACCACCAAGACCTGCCCCAGAAGTGCCTCTGATTGTGGATAAAATTCTGTCCCCAGATGGATTTAAGTGATTGGGACTAAGCCTGGGTCAGGAATCACCCAAACGCAGAAGCCAGGTTGCAAAGGAGCCCAGGCTCCATCCCATCAGAAGAGCGCCATGCCAAGCTAGAGCTCCGGGCGGTGGGAAGGCGCCGGCCTCTACAATGTGGGGTCTTCGCGGGAGAGCGATGCCGGCCCTGTTTCCCTGCACGCTGCCTCCTAGGGAAGCGCTGGCTGATGCTAAAAAGGAGTTGTCTTCCCCAAGCTCTGACAACAGAGGCAAAGAGAAAATTAAGATGATTACATATGTTTAGGGGGAAATTAGAGTGTTTTGGCTTGAAGTTTGCTTTCTCGATCAACCATATTAAGCAGACAATTACTCAACACTCCATTTGGTCTGGAAGATGCTGCTTCGCATGGAGAATCCTTTCTAGAAGCTCCTTTGCAAATGAAGACAGGAGCGCCACGAGGTTCGGAGCACAGCTCTGGGACCAGACGTGCACAGGTTTGAAGCTCGGCCGCCCCCCTTGTTTTCTGGCTCTGGCCCTACACACACAGCCTCATTCCCTCTAGCTTCCGTTTCATGATTCAGAAATGGGGTGGTGCCTGAATTTTGGCTCCTAACCCTTCCACCCACCCTCCAGCTCTGTTCTTTGACTTGACTTGACTGTGTCTTCCTCTGATGCTGGGCTTTGGCATTTGATGCTGGGCTGGGCTTGATGATTAGAATGTCGGTGGATGTAATACGTCCAGAAAGCTAGAAAATGTTCACTTGAGTAAAGTCATTCACACTTCACCCTGGCATTGCCGTATGAACCAGTTTTCTGTATGATGAGAGATACATGGCGCAAGGTCACATTGTCCTAGCCTTCCGAGCTGAGGCTGTCCTAGCACCTCGGTCCCCATGCAGCTCCGTGAGCTCACCCCAGGTCACTGACCACAGATTTATGGAAGGGGCCAACTGAGTTTAGCCCAGATCAGCTGGACCCCCACAGACTAGTGAAACATTAGTTAGTTTACGAAATAATGTTTATTGCCTTATGTGATTGATGTTGGGGGATATTTGTTATGCAGCATTCCCTGTCAATAGATAGCTGATACAGATAATAACATTTGCTTCATAGAAGTTGCTTTGGAAAATAAACGACACAATACCTAGAAAGGCCCTAGCACAGAGCTGGTCTCCAATACACAGAGGTGGTAGGGATGCTGGGGTGGTGAGTATAGTTTATTGACAACAACTGTGCTTTGTTTCTGCCCCTTTTGTGCAACTATAGGCTGTGTTCATTGCCTCCGGGAAGGGCTGGGACAGAGTAGAAGACACAACTGTCCTCTGTTCTCTCTGGCTTTTATCTCCAGGAGCTTAAATCTTTAGGACAACCTAGGGAATCTGAACAAAAATGGACAAGACTGGAATTGAGGGTTGAGAGGGACTCTTCCCTCCCATCCCCCATCCCAGATGGAAGTAGGTTTGCCCATGGGCTTGGAGAAGAGAAGAGAGCAGAGAAAAAACTCAGCTCAGGGGAGGCAGCGCTCCAGGCTGCGGTGTCTCTGGCGTGTCCAGAAAGCCATGGCACCAAGGGTCACCTTTTGGAACCACAACTGTGCTCCACTCACAGAGCCCAGTCATCCCAGAGGACACCACGCCTGGTGGACAGATGTATCACAGTAATCCAATGAGTCATGGATGACAATGTTTTGCCTGTTAGGTCCTTACGCTCATTTCAACCAGATGTTTCTGCGGCTGTTGGAGGTGGTGTGATGGTTACTGGTGGTGGAGGAAATATCTACTTTTAAGGCCCAAACATCAATGGTATTGGTAGGAAGAGCAGAGGGGCTTTGGCAGCTAGAGGAGATGACATTTTCAGTGACATCTGTCAACAGAGGACCTCATTTCCAATTGGCCATATATTGGGTTGGAGCAAAGAAAGACAATGAGCTTTGAGAAAGACTCTGCTATCCCGGCATGGTGGCTCTGGCTCCCTCAGACACCCAGCGAAGACCCTGCCATAGATTTCCCACCCTGGTAGTCTTTGGGTGATGTTTTCTCTTTTAAAAATCAAGAAACATCTGTCCCCAAATAGGAGAAATTCAGACTCCTGGCTTCTTTCAAAATGCCGGTTCGGGGACAGCCTCAGCTACTTAGTGAGGCCCTCTGCAATTTAGCTTCAAAAAATAAAAGAATACAAAATAGGGCAGGGCATGTAGCTCAGAGGTCAAATGTCCCTGGGTTCCATCCCAGACACACACACACAAAAAAAAAAAAAAAGAAAGAAAGAAAGAAAAGAGAAAGAAAGAAAGAAAGAAAGAAAGAAAGAAAGAAAGAAAGAAAGAAAGGAAGGAGAAAAATGAACACCCTCTAAGGACCGCACTCTGCTGGGGCTGGGAGTACTTGTACGTTTCCAGTTCACCACAGTTCCCACCACTCCCTGCAGTCTTGCCAATAAGAGGCACAGTTTTAATTACTCCTTATCATTGTTCTTGTTTCTGAATCAGAGCAAACAAACGCTTCTTTGTGCACATAACTGTTGATAAAAGTAGAAAATGTCTGTTCCATGAAGAAGGTACCTAAAACAACCTCATTTAGTTTTCAGACCAGATTCTTGGTATTCGCTGTTACGACCCTCAGTTTAATCCCGAAGACGGCTCAGTAACTAAGGTGCAGGACTTCAAAAGGGAAGACAACTTGAGGTGCAATTTATCATTTGCACAAATACCTTCACGTAATACACACACACACACACACAAACACACACACACACACACACACACACACACACACACACACACACACCTAGGAAATAGCATTTAAAAGGTTACTTGTAAACAATGCTGACTTTGTCTGAAGTCTTTGTTTTCAATTTGTCCCCAAATAGAAATATTTGTTTTCCAAGGAGTCCTACCTATTTTGTGTGTGTGTGTGTGTGTGTGTGTGTGTGTGAGAGAGAGAGAGAGAGAGAGAGAGAGAGAGAGAGAGAGAGAGAGAGAGAGAGAGAGAGAAAGTGTCCATGGGTGGAACTTTAGCAAGATCCTGAAAAGACAGCAAAAACGTTGTGGCAAATGGGGGGGGGAAGCCATTTGTGAAGAACTATTTGTATCGACTATCATGAGAAAATAAGTACATCATGACAATTTTGTACATCTTCTCTGATCTGATTGTCAGTAATGAAGCCCACAGGAGAGTGGTAAGTGTGAAGGGGAAAAGTATCTATTTCACTTACGTACCCAATTATGCAACTCTGAGCTTGATAGCACTTGGCAAAATACAAATGTGTTTGAATGGAATTCAAATCGTCGCTCTTTGCTAAGACACAGGTAATACCACCAGGGGTCCTGTCTTCAGATTTTTATAAGAGGTAAGAGTTTAAGTAATAGTAGCAGTATTACAAAATTACCTTTAAACACTGAAAACATTTTTACTTTGTTACAGGGTGTAATTTCCACTTTTTCCCTCTAATGGCTCATATACAGAAAATGATACACTAATGCAATTTTTCAAATTTAGTTACCTTTTTTGTGTTCTAAAATTATATGTTCTCAGCGTCATTGCCCTGTTTGTCAGACTCCAGAATCCATTTATTTTCCCATTTTTATGGTTCCATAATTTATCTCCTTGTCACAGAACTTTCATAAACTTTTTTTTTAAAGATACAAAATAGTTGCAATAAACTCTGACAAAAACGCTTCCAGTTCAACTTTTGAAATCTTTCAATTATGTTTTGAGCGATTATCATACTTTCTGGTGTTGCCGCACTGTGAAATCTACGTGGAGTGACATCTTACCGGGTGAAGGGGGAAGATTACTTGAAAATAAATAGATTCACTTCAAACCACTTATATTTCCTTGCCTTTCCATTTTGGAATCTATAGGTTTATATTCATGCTTATTCCATGTAGAGAAGGAAGGAAGGAAGGAAGGAAGGAAGGAAGGAAGGAAGGAAGGAAGGAGGAAAGAGAGAAAGAAGGAAAGAAAGAAAGAGAGAGAGAAAGAAAGAAAGGAAGGAAGGAAGGAAGGAAGGAAGGAAGAAGTTAATTGAAGTGGGAATTGTATTGCTGGTGGAAATACAAATTACCATGAGGAGATGGGAAAAACTCGTGTTTTTGTGAACCTTTGGGTACCAAAGGGAACATAAAAAAGAATCATCTTATTAAAACTAAAACTAAATATAGTGGCCTAGATTTGAAGCCACGTGGCTACATCCTAAGGACCATGAGAAAGTGCTCAATAGATATTTACAACCACTAAAAAACCATGTAGCAAGCTTATTGGTGGGGAAGAAGATGGGGGAATGGAGCTCAGGAAGCCCCAGGACCTGTGCTGTTCAGAAGAAATACGAAGGGACTCCTATAGGCAATTGAGAATTTCTAGCAGGCACATAAAAGCAAAATCCTTTTTATTTATTTATTTTTTTTTAGGTACTGGGAATGGAACTCAAGGGCATTCGACCTCCAAGCTATACCCTAACCCTATTTTTTTGTTCCTTATTTTGAAACAGGGTCTCACTAAGTTGCAGAGGGCCCCACTAAGTAGCTGAGGCTGTCAACAAACTGTGACCATCACCCTACCCCGTCTCAGCCTCCCAAGTATTGGGATTACAAGTGTGCGCCACCACGCCCAGCTAGTAAAATTCATTTGATAATATATTTTATTTAGCCCAATCAATCATAAATGTCGTCATTTCTCTTTCTATGAGTGTGTGTGTGTGTGTGTGTGTGTGTGTGTGTGTGTGTGTGTGTTACTGGGGAATTGAATCCAGGGACATTCGACATTTACCACAGTCCTTTTTATCTTGAAAAACGGGTCTTGCTAATTTGCTGATGGTGTCCTTGAACCTGCAACCCTCGTGTCTCACCCTCCCAAGTACTGGGATTAGAGAAATGCCCCCCTGAGCCCAGTTAACAACACGATATAACAGTGGGCTGTTGTTGCAGTACTGGGGATCAAACCCAAGACTCCACGCACACTAGGCAGGCCCTCTATCACTGAACGACATTCCCAGACCTTTTTATTTTATTTTGAGACAGGGTCGAAGTTGCCGAGGCCGGCCTCAAAATTGCCAATTCTCCTCAAAACTGCCATTCTCCTGCCTTGGCTTCTAGCGTTGCCGGGATTACAGGTGTGTGTCCCGAGCTTGGCAATAAATTACTAATATGATTGGTCATGGTCTCTTTTTTAGACTACAACATTAAAGTTCCGGATGTATGTAACACACGTAGCATATTGCAGTTGGGGCTGGCCGATTGCAAGTGTCCAGTAGCCATCGGAGACTCGTGGCGCCCATCCTGGGCAGCGCAGGTCCCAGTTTAAGCCCTACTAAGAGCTCCCTCGAACTTGACCTCGCGCCCCCACCCTCATCTTCCTCTCTTGCGCTGTCTGAGTTGGTCCGCATCACCCCTCCTTGCTTAAGTTTGATGCCAACGGGCAACAGAATCATTTTACCTTTTGCTGGCTCAGATAGAACAGGTGCTCAGTAAATATTGAATAAGTGTCAACAATGCAATGAACCAATGTAGGCGTTTTCTTTTGTGGAAGGAGGCACATTTTCAAAGGGAGTCCGCGGGTCCCTTCCCATGGTCCCCTTTCCACTGCCATCATGAGCCTGGGCGGCTGCCAGGAGCATCTCACCTGGGAGGCTAAGCCCACAACCCATGACTGGCTGACATCGGGATACCAAGGTCCACTCCCATTGCCTAGGGGAGGGCACGCATGCTGGGGGCAACGCCCTGGATTTGATAAAAGTGAACGTATAGTTGAGACCACGGAGTACTGCTCTGTCCAGCCCCCTCGCTCTCTTAAAGACTTTGCCCAAAACGACCCTCTTCCTCCATAACACCAGTCCAGGACCCCTGCCTCTGGTTCTCTGGACCCAAAATAAGACACTGAGGTTTCTCTTTCCCTTCTTCCCTCCTTCATCACGTTTTAGTCTTTTCCTTCTGCTCCATCTCCTTAAAATGTAAATCCATTCATTTCTTAGAAAATCTTGCATGGATGTCTCCTCTCACTAAGCCATGTGCTATGGGTATACCACTTCCTAAGAACCATGAATGGGTGCAGCGGGAGTCTTGAGAGGCATGCGGCTTTTCTCTCTGTATGTTTATTTTGCCGCTAAAACGCACTAGTAAATTCTCTCGGCATGCTGATCGAACGGGCGCGGTCGACAGCCCACTTTGTTAGCCCCAGATTTCACAATTTGTTCGACTGATAAAAGGGAAGATAATTCCTGGACTCCTCCCTGTGGCTAAATCATCTTATACAGGATGTTATTTCATGAAAATGCATTTGCATCCCTGACGTCCGGCTGCCGTTTCAGCCCTATTGGCGATGGAGGGACAGGTGGATGGGGGGACATCTTGGGAAGATGTTGTATTAAGCAGAGAGAAACATACTGTGTGTGTGTGTGTGTGTGTGTGTGTGTGTGTGTGTCCAAAAGGAGAGGAAAAAGCAATGTAGAATCTCCGTGGTTCTCTGAATGCACTTGCTTTTGGCCACGATTATGGCTTCAAAGAGTGATGTACTGCCGGGCACGGTGGCGCACGCTTGTAATCCCGTGCTTGGGAGGCAGAGACAGGAGGATCACGCAGGTTCGAAGCCAGCCGCGCTGGCTTAAGAGACCCTGTTTCCAAATAAAAATATTTTTAAAAAATGGGTCTGGGAGTATAGCCTGGAGGGAAAAGGCTTTCCAGGAACCACAGTACCACCAAAAAAAAAAAAAAAAAAAAAAAGAGTGATGCATCAATGAATACATCTACAAGGTGTCCCAATGATAACATTCGTGAAGCCTCAGGGCCTTTGCACCAGCTGCTTTCCCCTTGTGGCAACACCCTTTTCTCCAAATATCTGCAGGCCAGCTCTGCGTCCCCTTGGGTTCCTGGCTCAATCTCAATTCTTCCCTTCTCCCAGCGCAATTCTTGGACCCTCAGCCCTGTTGTAGATGGTTAACCGCACTTAGCACTAGACAACAACCCAACATGCTCCCTATGGAGTGAGCCCCTCTCTAGAGATCAGGCTCGCTGAGGCCAGGACCCATGTTCAGGCTCACATATGCTCTTCCAGCTCCCGAGTGCCCGGAACGACTCCTGACACAGAGTGGGTGCTGGGTCACTTTTTGCTAAGTAGATGAGGGACCCAAGATGAGCACCCAGCCAACACGAGGACGGTGCCCATCCTCTCTTCAATGTACATTTTTTCATCATTTTTTTCATGTAAAAAAGAATGAAGATGATACGGAATCTATGAATAGGAACAGCTTGATGTTCAAAAACACTCTGATTCTAATGAGAGCCATTGAGGGTTCAGCTTCACAATCTCTACTTTACAGACAAGGAAACTGAAGCTTGAAGGATCGCGTTGTTAGCTAGTATGAGGAAGCAGCAGCTGCTGTGACAGGTGATTCTACCTCAACACGTGCCTCGCGGCGCCCCAGAGTCTCCTTAGATGTAGCAGCGGCAGCCCATTGTGTTCCCAGGTTTACACTGAGCCCTCATCCACCCCCACAGATACCCATTCACTCCCTATCATTCTTTAACTTTAGATGAATCCATAATTCTTTATTTTGACCCTCACAATCCTGCTTATTTGTTCCCCCTTCTCAGATGACCCATTCCCTCTCCTCCACTCTACATAACCTAATTAAAATACCAGCCCCTTAGGCAGGTGCGATGGTCCATACCTATAATCCCAGTACTTGGAAGGAGGACCACAGTTTTGAGGCCAGCCTCAGCAACTTAAGGAGACCCTCGGTAACTTAACATGACCCTGTGTCAATATATATGTGCATATATATATATATATATATATATATATATATATATATATATATATATATATGGGCATGGTGGCGCATGCTTGTTATCCCAGCACTTGGGAGGCTGAGACAGAAGGATTGCAGGTTCGAAGCCAGCCTCACCTACTCAGTGAGGCTCTCAGCAACTTAGTGAGACCCTTTTCCAAATAAAATATAAAATAAGGTCTGGGAGTATAGCCCGGAGGTAGAAGAGCCCCTGGGTTCCACCCCTAGTACCGCAATAAAAAAAATAATAAAATAAATAAATAAATAAATAAATAAATAAATAAGAACAGGAGGCAAAATGACCCTGAGTTCCATCCCGAGTACCAGCAAATAAATAAGTAAATATATACATTCATACATACATACATGCGTTCACATATACGTTCATACACACATATGTTCATACAGATAGACAGTATACACACATACACCTCCCTCCTGGCCTCATGCCGTCTCACTCTCTTCCTTGAGTCTTTGCCCTGTGTGATTGTGTGTGTGTGTGTGTGTGTGTGTGTGTGTGTTGCCACCAAACAGTACCTACGACGTTAGTTATCACAGATTTCTGAAAGTTACCATCCCTCTATTATTCTGGAAGTGGCCGTCCATGCCCCACCCCGCAGGGCTTCGACGGGCATTTTCTGGATGTGAATGAGGGCCCCTAACCAGGTATGGGGGCGTACATGGGGTAGAGCGCGTACGCTTTGTCTCCCGTGAGAACATGTCATCCTGGGACGAGCCACCGAGGATGAGTGCTTCAGCACACGAGGGGGCACCTGGGTGTACCGGCTCTTGGATCCAAAATCGAATTGCTGGGCACAGTTTTAAAACATTGGTAGCTCTTGTTTTAAAACACTGGGCGCCCATGCGTGGCTCCTGCTTCTGAATTCGCTGCAGGCAAATCAACACACACCCCAGGCAGAAAATAATTTAAGCAGAAGGCCCAAATAATCACATCTCTCCTTTTTTTTAAATGTTTTTGGTTCTCATTTTCGCAGACCAAAAAGTCCCCCACTGATGCGGCCGTTGAGCGCCCAGATTTTCTGGCTCTCCATCAGAGGCCTTCCACGAGTAGAGTTTGATCAGATGAACAGCAGTGGAAGCCACATTTACTGAGTCGTGCTGTCTACTGAGCAGTTTGCACTGACGCTCTGATTTATTGCTCACGCTACATTCCCGAGGGGGCACTATTTCTCCTTTACGGGCTGGGTCCCAGAGTTTAGGGAGATTGTACGATGTGTCCAAAAGTCAACTTCCCATGAGGCTCCAGGCCACGTCCAAACACAGGCGCGTGTGTCTGCAGCGGCCACCTCGGGGCGTCCATCTCAGATGGTCCACGCACTGATGCTCCCTGCCTCAATGCCTGCAGACCGAATGCACGTCAACTGCTGGAATAATCCCAGACTTAGGTTTATAAAGGATTAGAAAAGTAAGAGCCTTGGCCGTAATGGGGCCGAGCAGTCGCCATCACCTACTCAAGACACAGGCGCGCCTTGGAGCCGGTGTTGAGCGAGAGACGGATAATCCGGTCACTCCCGGATCCCTTTGTGTAATCCAGGCACTTTGCGGGGAGGGTGTCTTATACAAACACTTATTAATTTGTGATAAGACGGTAAGCCTAGGTTATTGAAAACATATAGAGGATTAATCTATTCTGAAGAAATACCCAGGTTTAGTTGTTCAAATACACACTCAAAGTCAATTCTAGGGCACGTTTTTCTGGGCATTAGGGCGTGTTCTGGGTACAGAGGGATGTTTTATTTACCTCTTAGATATTCTGAATCTCTCTTCTGGGCTTCTAAACAGTTATATTTACCAAGAGACTCCTATTATCAGAGTGCAGCGAATATATGCACAGCCCCATCGGACACATGCCAGCCAACAGAATTGGCAGGCGGCAATCAGGTAAATTCTAGATACATGAGTGGCTTATAAATAAACATTCAATCCACCAAACAGAGATAAACGAACAATAAATAAGTGGATTTAATATGGCCAGACACGCAAAACTATTTCAGGGAGATAAAGAGCAGTGGGATAAGGAATTGCAAAGTGTAGAGCGGGACAAGTAAACAAGTTTTAGAAAGAAAGAGAAGGGGAGGGACAGATAGTAAGCAAATCCCCCTCCCGGAATTGCTGATAATGTCAACAAACATCATTCTTCCTGCGTTGTCAGTGCATGTCAAGTTTGCTAATCTGCCGTAAGCCATATTCTCTACAGACAAATGTAACACCAGAGAGAACATCAAGGCCACCTCTTTCTATGTGCCCGACACCTGACTTCTGCGAGCTGCCTTGCCGGCAAAGAGAGAGGCCGTGGGCTTTTCTGGCTTCTTGGGTTTGCCCATCCCGGCTACTGGCACACTGGCGGGCTTGCCCTGCCCCTGTTCCTGCCCATGTATGGGGGGGGGATCACCAAGAATCCCATATCTTGGATAAAGACTATAAAAATAACCCGAGTACATTATTTTCTAGTCTACTCGTGTTATGTTAAAAGATGGGGATTTATGTTACATCAAACATGAATTTCCCATCGGGACCGTCTCTTGCCTAAAGATAAAGGGCAATTTAAAATGAAGGATCGAAAAACTAGAAGGGACAAAGGAGGGAGTGGAAGAGAAGCACGCCCCGCCCATCGAAACTAGGGCACAGAGATGGGCGTGGCGTCGTTGAACAGGGTCCCGCAGTCAGGAAAGCGCTCTGTGGTTACTGTCTTAAAGGAATTCTGGTGGATGTTTAGCTACGATTTTGGGAGTTCCCAGGGGACATGCACATCGCTGAGGGGCTGGGGCGCCGGCTCCTGCATGGTTCTACCCCCCCCCCCCAATCTCCCCAGGAAGGTCCTCAGCTGCTTCTTTCTGCCCTTGAGTGACCGGGTCCCAACGGCGTCCTCCTCCCTGCCGTGACTTTACAGTCACTTTCTGCATAAGGCAGCAGGTCATACAGAGGGGGAGACTCATCTCTTGCCATGGTTCCCAGTGGGGACCTAGCACGGGTCAGGGAGAGTCAGGGTCTGTGGCATCTGGGGTGGAACAAGATGGTCGCAGTGGGGACCCCCTGTCCATCCTGACCCAGGTCACTAGTACATTAAAGTACAGTGCACAAGCTACGTAATTGTGGCCTCCCAGTCCCTGCAGGTGGGGTGGAGGGCTTGAAGGAAGGCCAGGTTGACTTGCCTGTATTTATGTTTTGCCTGGGGCCCCTCCAATTATGCAACTTGTCTTGGCTTCTGGAACGCAGGAGAATCCCATTCTCCCTCACACTCATCTCTGGGGGGTAGCCACCAGGGCTACAAACAAATTTCCCAGTTTCCTTCCCTGTGGACATGCTAGAATTGGACTCCACTGCCCCCCTTGAACCTGGACGTGGCCACCAGACTTGCTCCCAGGTTCCAGGATGGGATTTAAGAAATGACGCTGTTTCTTTTCTCTTGTCATGGCTAAAATTGTCATGTTTCAAAAGGGTGGCTGCTTTATTAGTCTGGCCTCAGAATGAGAATGACATGATCAGAGCCCTTCGCACTAGGAAGAAGTGAACTTTTGTTATTTGGCGCCATCGAGACTTGGGAGTTGTTTGTTTTTGTAGCATGACGTAGCCTATACTGACGGATATAATCTCCATGCTAAATGTCTTTCTATTTTTTCTTAGTACACTTTCTGGTGAGTAATCGATACTAGATACCTAACAAACGGTAAAATTCAATTTTCTTATGCAGTGACACCATATAGACACATTCTGACCCCACTGACCCCGCTGGACAATTCTATACCCTTCTATACCAAACCGTCATCTTGATTTCCCATCTTCTCCGACTGACCTCATAGTTCTCTCCTTATTTCCTGCATGGGCTCCTCTTTCCTTTATTTCTACTTTTCTCTCCTCTCCTCTTCGTGGAGACTTTTTTACAAGTTACCTGTAGGTGGGCAGCTTCTGAACCTGCAGCTCGGATCCACCCTCCGAGTCTCCATGTTGCCTTTTCTCAACTGAGCAGAACATGTGGTTCAGCTGTCTGCTGGCATCTCACTCGCGATGCCCAGAAGGGGACCGAGT
Organism: Muscardinus avellanarius; assembly: GCF_963383645.1. Lineage (NCBI taxonomy): Eukaryota > Metazoa > Chordata > Mammalia > Rodentia > Gliridae > Muscardinus > Muscardinus avellanarius. Next base: position 28,531,172 of record NC_137805.1, read on the forward strand.
ACCATCTTCCAGAACCTTCCGCATTTCCCCGAATCTCTGCCTCCATTTCTGTATTCGTGGTGCCACCAACGCACAATCTCTTTGCGTAGCTTCATTTTAGGGTTCGCGTCTGTCTTATTTTACTTTACTTTCATGCTCATCCATCTCTAAACCCTCTTCTGCAGGGGCGGCCAGGCTCCCTCTGGGCTGTTTCTGCCCATTTGCCCCAGGTTTTCAGCTCTCTTTAACTTATGTCCCAACTTTCCTACAGATTCCGGCCTGCCTTCTTTGTGTACAGCATCTCATTTTAAAATGGTTATGTGATCAGAGTCTTAGGAGAGAACAGCGACTCTAGCTAGCGTGCCAGGTTAATGTCTTGTTCGTTTATTTTTGTTGTTTAGAATCCTGGGTCCAAACACTTCCCTATGATAGATCAATAAGTTCTGAAAGTCAAGCTACAAGCAAGAGAGAAAAATAGAACTCTAGTGAGTGAGGACAGCCAGCCGGGCACCGGGCAGATCTGAGACTGTCAGAATGGGAGTGGAAATTAAGCTGTGGGCACGAGGGCTAGGGTGGATGGGAAATACAAACTTGACTGTCTTTATTTTGTGAAGTCAAAACATAGCTAGGTATAGCCCAGCAGGCAGGGCAACCTGGGGTCCAGGCAGCTATCAGGATTAAGTGAAGATGTTGCCGGCGCTGGCCACCTCCAAACTGGGGGATGGCATGGTGAGATGCTCCGATGTTTCAAAAGAAATTGGAAAAGAAGACCTTTTTTTTTTTTTTTTTTTAGGTGAGAGAATGGAAATATAGAAAATAATTTAAAATTTTTATGAAGCTCTAAGAGCCTATTGTTTAGCTTGTGGGTTGCTATTTTGAGATCTCCGGGTTTAAAGGTGAGATCAGATGAGAACCCAGGCTGGAGAGCTAGGGAGGAGAGAGAGTTACAACGTCGCCGAGGAAAAAGAGAAGGAAAGCAAGGTCACAGGGGAGAGGGCAGGAATCACTCCACGTCTCACCAAGTTGGCCAGGGGAGAGCTTCTGGGATTGTGAACTTCAGGTTCCGGAGTAAGTAGAAAAGTAACAGCTCCTAACCACCATGTCAGCCACCAAAGGATGATTCCTTTACGGCGGTACGACTCCATTGAAAATTTAAAATTAAATAGAAAAGAGAACCGAAAGGCTGTGTACATACAGGAGGGCGAGCTCGGAAGATATTCAAGTCTTGGATATGGAGGAGAAATTAATCCTCTAGAAATAAGCCGAGGATGGATTATTTCATAGCTTTGGGTTATGCTAAAAAATGCATCCAGCCTTACCCAAATATTGGACATGCATCATGTTATCAGAAACTGACCGGGACTATTTCGTGGCAAGTGTAAGGAAAGGGAAGTGGGCATGGTGTGCAGAGAGGAAGGGGACGGGCCTCCAAGGAAGTGGGTGATGGGGGCTAGGAGGGAGAAGAGGGTGTCTTGAGAGAGAAGCCTGGGTGCAGAGACCAGCAGACAGACGGCATGCGATTAACACAGGCGGACCCCAACGACTTAGTCAGCTGACGACAGCCTCTCTCAAGCTTCACCTCTGGCTTGTTTAACTCCCACAAAGCCCTCTGGGGAGGGCACTACATTTAAGCCTGATGTAAGGGAACTAAGGCACAGCAATGTACCTGGTACTTTAATTATTTATCTATCTATGTATTAAGAAGAGAGTTGAGAACTTTAGTGCCCAGAGGGAAGAAGCTGGGGAAATGAAGTGTCAGAATCCATGGACTCTGTTTTTGAGATCCAGTGGGAAAAACAGGCTGAAAACGTCCAAGTAGAAGTCCAGAGTTGGAATAGAGCAGGTGGCCAAAGCAAGACCCGCATTTTCTTCAGAAACTTTGGGAGGAGGAAGACAGAAATTAATGGGACGAAATCATTGGCCAGCGGGGGAGTAGGGGAAAGAGACCCCGCAGATGCTCAGCTTTTGTTCCTAAATAAATCCCACTGGACACAGGCTCTGTTACTCCTGAGGATGTGACACAGGGTCTTGGTTGTGGGAAAACTCAAATGAATCATAAAACAGGTCTTGGATATCGAGGAGAGATTAATCATCTAGAAATAAACCAAAGATGGATTATTTCATATCTTTGGGAATAGGCTCGAAACTGTATCCAACCCCACCAGAATACTGGGGCCATATGAAAGCGTCTTTGGTGCCCCTGGGAACGGAGACTCCGCTAAGGCGTAAGTGCGCTGAACGCATCCTCCCCGCTCTCGATATTAAGGAAGCCTTCTCGGAACGTCAGGCTCCTGAGCCGGCCTTTGATTTGATCAGAGCACGCGCTCTCATCCACCGGTCCATCGGGGGGTTGTGAAAGCCCAGTCCGCTCCCTTGGTGTGGTTATTTCTTAAGAGTCGCGCAGTGTGTAATAGGAACACAGCCTTTTCATTGAGAAAAAAATCCCTCCATGTGCATAATTTATATTATTCAGAACACGGCAGAAAGGAATTCTGTCTCATAAAAACAGCAGCATTTTTTTGAGCTCCAGCACTCTGGGGTTCTGTGGAATACCGAGGTGCTTGGTGCTTGGTTCCTCTCAAGTTGTGGTTCTCAAAACGAGTGAGTGTGAACGTGGGCTGGGTGCAGACGAAATCCAGATGCTCGGGCCCCACTGCCGGACCCGACCTGCCCCCCTGCCTTCCCCTCCTTTCTTTCTTTTCCCTCCTTCCTTCCTTTCTTTCCTCCTTTTATTTCCTTCCTTTCTTCTTTCTTCCTTCCTTCCTTTCCTTCCTTTCTTCTTCCTTCCTTTCCTTTCCTTTTATTTCCTTCCTTCCTTTCTTCTTTCTTCCTTCCTTTCCTCCTTTTATTTCCTTCCTTTCTTTCTTTCATTTCCTTCCTTCCTTCCTTTCTTTCCTCCTTTTATTTCCTTCCTTTCTTCTTTCTTCCTTTCTTTTCTCCTTTTATTTCCTTCCTTCCCTCTTCCTTTTTCTTTTCCTTCCTTCCTTCTTGTAGTGCTGGGACTTGAACCTGAGGCAGTTTACCTCTCAGTTACACCTCCACCCCTTTTAAATTTTTTTTTAAAAATTTTGAAATAGTCTCACGAAGTTGCTGAGGGTTGGGCTAAGCCATCGAGGCTGGATTCAAACCTGAAATCTTCCTGTCTCAGCCTTCCGAGTATTGGACTTATACGTGTGTGCCCCCCATGCCCAGCGGACTCTTCTCGGGGCGCTGTGGTGAGCAATCCTACAGGGGGCTCTAAGAGGAGACACAGGGAGTGTGCAAATCCTGGAGTGTTTCAGAAAGTGTGAGAAGAGCACGTGGGGTTTGTGTAGATGTTGAGTGGATAAACAAAGTGACAAGAAGGCCCACGGGCGTGGGGAGGCTGGGCTCTTCTCTTGTGTGTATGTAATGTGTGCACATGGGTGGTACTGGAGGTTGAACCCTGGATCACTTTACCTCCAACCTACATCCTCCAGCCCTTTTTATTTTTTATTTTGCAACAGGGTCTCGTGAGATTGCTGAAAATCTAAACTGTTGAGGCTGTCCTGGAATTTGCAATCCTCCTGCCTCAGCCTCCCAAGTACTATGATTACAGGTATATACCACCGTGCGTGCCTGCCTGAGACTGAACTTTTCTAAAGGCACTAAGTCTTCCGTCTTACAAATCGTGATTCTTAACAAGGGCCAAGCCCCCGGTCTCTAGGGGCATTTGGCAATATGTGGAGACATTTTAGATCCTAAAACTGGGGAAAGATGGTGTTACTGGCATCTCTCAGGAGAATCCAAGGAGGCTGCTAAAGCTGCCAGGATAGACAGAACAAGATGGCACCCACAGAAAAGAATGATCTAGGCCTAAGTCACAGTGTCCAGGCAAAGAAGCTGGAGAACCATTGTTGGAAATAATTTTTAGCAAAGAAAGGAACCGGCAGAGGGAAACTAGAAGAGGCACCGCAGGTTGCGTGGGGCCACAAAACACGCCGTGGTGTGTGGCTGGGGACGCGGCGCCCCCCGCAGCTGCTGACTTCCCAAGCGACACTTCATTAACTCCCTCTTCCGGGAATGACTCTAATCTGAATGAATACCGCAGCTTGGCACACAGACATCTTTAATCTATTCTGCTGCTGTCAATAATTAACCTCTGTTCACTGGAAAACTTTCTTCTGGAAGAAAACTACTAGGAACCATGGGACTTGTTTCCCCTGATATGCAAGGAAATGTCAATAGCACCAGGCAACCGCAACTGCCCCATCGCCGCTCTGCGTATTTATGGTTGAACCCATTCTATGATAGGTTGCTTAAAAAAAAAAAAGAAAGAAAGAAAGAAAAGCAAGATCCCTTCATCGTTAAAAAGGGGTGATTGATGGCTGCCAGTCGGGCATTCCTTCATCTTGGCTTCCTCTTAGTCTCCTTGATAAGTTCTTCACGATCATCAGTTTGCCATTAAGGGATGGCATCCATCAAAAGCCGCACGGAGAGACGCAGCGTTTGATGGGTATGGTACCCTGTCGCCATCCGCAGTGTCCTCTCTGTTCAACTGGATTCGCCATGTCATCAACACATGAGGAAAAACACACGGAGACTTTGGTAAATATTAATCAGAAACGCACGGCCTCTTTCTTGAGCCATGACTGGGCTCTCCGGGTGATCCTGTCCTGTTAAACCTCCTATTTGCTTAAGACACAAGTGAGATGCGCTTTCCGCAGATTGCCTGTCCTGTTCTTAGTGGCTTAAGCACTTCCTAACAGCAGGGAAACTGTCTTCCTTTCTCTTCCCTGCTCGTGTGTGTGTGTGTGTGTGTGTGTGTGTGTGTGTGTGTTTCTGTTTGTACTGGGGATTGAACCACCCAGGGGCGGCATTCTACCTCCAAGCTATACCCCCAGCCCTTTAAAATTTTTATTTTTAAATTTTGAAACAGGGTCTCGTTAGGTTGCTAAGAGTCTTGCTAAGTTGCTGAGGCTAGCCTCCAACCTGTGACCCTCCTGTCTCAGCCACCCAAGGCCTGAGATTATAGGCATGGGCCACCATGCCTCACTTGGTCTTTTGGTTTTAAGTACAGAAACCTGTATTCAGCTTCTCCAGCCCCAGGACTTCACTGCTTTTCTGATGGGCTGTAACTTTTGCTGACGTGTTCAGGTGACCGGAGATACACGAAGCACGTGTGTCCAATGGTCAGCGTACCCGCCGGCTCGCGGGTCGGCTCTCTGTAGCCAGCCGTGTCTTTGAGCTCTGAGGTCCATCTCCCCCGCCTCAGATCTTATCAGACCATGTAAATTGCCATCAACCTTTCCCCACTGGCGGAAGGAGGTCTAAGTTCTGATGTCTCTTATCCTCAGTGAAGTCATTAAAAGTCCATCAGATCAATTGGGCCCTGACATCACATTAAAAACATTCTCGGGTGAAATCTATTTCTCCACTCCCCGAACCCGTGTAAGCTCAAAGAGGTTCATAATGTAATCTTGTCCCACCATGTCAGCTCTTCAAGTTAACAATGAATATTAAAATCCAGGTGGCAGGGTCTCCATTCACTGTGGAACATTAAAATCTGAACTCAAGAGCTCACGCTGCTGAGAGCCGCTGGCCCCACATCCAGAGACGTGCCCGGGCAGGGTGGGCACGGGGTGAGCCTCCATGTGAGGTCGGGGCAGCCTACTCAAATTACAGTGGCAGAAAGGAAGAAGTGAGATGACTTTTAACTAAGTTATCAGATGTGCTGGAGAATTAAGTGATTTTTTTACATGTATCCTTGTTCAAAACCCAGGCTGGAGCGCTGTGCTTTTCCTAAAAACTGGACAAATATTTTCCCCTAAATAATTTCTTATGGGCTTCCGTGATGATCTGATGACTCTCCCTGATCAACGCTGGGTGTGGTGGCACATGCCTGTAATCCCAGTACTTGGGAGGTTGAGACAGGAGGATCGCAGGTTTGAGGACAGCCTCAGCAACTTAGATCCCATTTCAAAATTAAAAACTGAAATTGAGCTGGTGCCGTAGCTTGGAGGTGGTGTTGTTTGCTTTCAGGTCCAGTCCTCAGAGCCACAGCAGTAAATGAATAAACAAATAAATAAAGGCCAAGTGTCGTCAAATAGGTATTAGGCACTCGGCATGTTTTAGTTTTGGGAAAGGGCCTGCTATACACTCTCCCTTAACCAGACTGGGAGAGGTTATTTCTGAGAACCCTCTGAGGACTTTGCTGTGTGCACAACATTTGAGAAGGAGGGAGAGAGAACCAAGTTTCCCTGTTTTGCTTAGATTCAGGCAAATCAAGGCAACAGAGGAATTCTGGTTTCTAATATACTCAGGAGGCAGGATGCTTGCCCAACAGCTTGAGGCTGTTACTTCTTTTGACTCTTACCTACGGGCATCGTACCTTCCACACAGGGCAGCTGAGCTTCCTGTGCTCGACCCCCAGAGCGAGAAACACTTGCTGTTACAACTCACCCTGTACATGGGAGTTTATGTAGAAAACTATATTCAAAATCTTAAACTATATATTAAAAATACTACGATCCTTGGGTTACGCAAGGGACTCATATTTACTCTTCTGATTTAAAAAATGCAGCCATAACTCACCAAACCGATTGCTGTAATGGATATCAAGCCAAAACTTTTTTAAAAAAAGCAATGTTGGATCCTGAAATATGCGGTGTTTCAACACAAGACCTAAGACGGAGTCTTTGCTCTAGTCTAATGTCTTATTTTATTTTTTTTATACTGTGAATTGAACTCAGGGACATTCTACCTCTGAATTATACTCCCAGCACTTTCTTAAAATAAATTTTTAATTTTTTTTTTGCGGGTCTGGGGATGGAACCCAGGGACATTCGACCTCCGAGCTACACCCCCAGCCCTATTTTTTATTTTTTATTTTGAAACAGGGTCTCCCTAAGTTGCAAAGGGCCTCACTTAAGTAGCTGAGGCTGTCTGCGAACCACGATCCTCTGTTCTCAGCCTCCCAAATGCTGGGATTACAAGCATATGTCACCATGCCCGGCTCGATTTTTAATTTTTTTTTTTTTTTTGGTGGTACTGGGGTTCCTGGAAACCCTTCTACCTCCGAGCTACACTCCCAGACCTATTTTATATTTAAGATTTGGAAACAGGGTCTCTTAAGCCAGAGAGGCTGGCTTTGAACCTGCGCGATCCTCCTGTCTCTGCCTCCCAAGCGCGGGGATTACAAGCGTGCGCCTCCACGCCCAATTCGATTTTTTAATTTTGAAACAGGGTCTCTCTAAGTTATTGAGGGTCTCACAAAGTTTCAGAGGTTGGCCTCGAACCTGTAATCTTCCTGTCTTAGCCTCTCAGGTATGAGGCATACACCACCACACCTGGCCATAATTACCTTTTTACATAGTGATGAGTGGGGAAGGGGTGCCAATTATGACATGTTTTAATAGGATCTAGAATCGCTAGTGTAGACCCGAAAATAGTGCAGACCCGAAAATATCCTTCAGCTGAGAAGTGGCGGACATCCTGTGAATTTCACAGAGGCTTTTTCTAGCCTCAGTCAACTGTCTCCTTGCATTCTTCATGATTTTAACACAGGGATATTTTTTCTTTATTTCTTTTCTTTTTTAAAAAAATAATCCTGAATCTAAATGATTAAAACAGAAAAAATGGAATGAATTGCCGGAACATGCCCAGATGTATGGAGGCTTTGGCATCGTGTGAGCAGTGACCCACTCCCAACCCGGGCACTTCCCCAGCACGTGTTCTGGTGTCCGGCAGACCAAGCCCCAGGCAGGGGGATTCTGATGACCTTCTTGAGCCAAGCTGCCCACACATTGTTTTTTATTATCTCATACGGGAAGTCAGTTCTCATCAAAATATAGTGCTAGAGGGAAATTTCTCGTTGCCTGGAAAGTTAGGTCCTGGACAATGGCCATAACACCATTAGGTACTGAGTAGAATTCGGGATAAAGTAGGTTCTTCTTGGAAATTAGCCCAAAGATGTAGTCAGTCGTTACTGCAAAAAGAGACCCAGCTAGAAATTCCTTAACAATAACAGTGGTGACTTTGAAATGAAATTCCCAAATAAATTATTTTAAAGCCGAAAATGAAATGTATTAACTTCAAAATAGTAATCAGTATGCAGATCCCCTGGTATATCTACTTGACTTTCGTTCTTTTTTCATATACGATGAAATGCCTATTCCAACCCCATCACACAGATGACTTCTACAGGAAAATACAGTGGGGAAACTATTTGAAACTCCGCGTCGCCAAAACAAATTGATGATGAATTCTTCAGCTCCGTTCTTGTTTCAAATTACAAAGTGTATTAGCAAAAGAAACCAAGAAGGTGATTAGAGCATGATTCAATAGAAGATAATAATAATAATAATAATAATAATAATAATAATAATAATAATAATAAAGGCAGAAGAAAGCCAACTGAAACTTGAGAGAGAAGCTCTGAGGGGTGGGGATGGGGAGCCCTCAGTCTCATAAACTCTGAAAATGTTTGAAAATCTACCATACTTCAGTCAAATAGAAGCCTTCATTGTGTTGGTTCAGCTTCAAGAATACAGATCATTTTCCTGGCTTTAAAAACAGAGAAGAATGATAAGATATTAAAAGTCCTTTTGATGACTGGCTCTCCCTGAGCTTTGCAAGAAATAAATTGATGTAAGTGATAAGGAAAAAAAAATTCCCCCTCCTTCTCCATTATTAATGACCAAATATTATTAAATCAATAATTTTGGTGATGATCTGAACAGGTTATTAAATATCATGAATTATTAACCGAAAAGTTGATCAGAGCTCCGAAAATAAGTCAAGCTAAAGGGAGCCTTTAAGATTTCTAATGAAATATCCAGTCACTGGCAAAACATCTCTGTTAGGGTTCTTGGAATACTCCAAAGCAGAGACCACAGATGTCCTTAAGGAAAGAAACAACATTCCTTCCTGGATTATAGGAAATTAAAAAAACAGATATCCCTGATCAAAATAATGGGTGATTAAATAGACTTAAAGGTGCCAACGGAGACAGACAATTCATTTCCCCCTAGCCGGTCCCCCGTTTCTCCCCCCCGACACCCTTCAATGAACATTGCACCAATTGTTTCAGAAACCTCAAAAAAAATTGGGAATGGTCAATGCTGGGCGTGCCTCGGGTGAGGGGCGTCAGATAAAGCAATTAGCTGGTGGCTCTTGGCCAGTAGCACTGTAACTGTCCTATTACTTTGCCTTAAGCAGGGAGTATGTGTAAGTATATTCTGTCCAGACATTATCCGGTAACAGGCAGGGGCGTGCGATTTTATTTAGAAGGGACAAGGAGAGAAGGGCTGGGGATGGGCCCTGAGAAAGCAGAGAGGTCTGATGGATTTTGACCCTTCTGTGAAATCATGGTTAGCATCCTTGGGAACGTTGACACAAACAAACCAGCCTGCTGTCAGGGAAACCGAGGGTGAGCAGATGCCCCTCTCTCGGCTCTCCCTGGCCGCATACCTTCTCCAGGGCAGGCTTCCTGCTAAAACTGCCTCTTGCCAAAAAGCATTATCCCTCGGTAGAATTTCCCAATATCAATGCGACACTGCCACTGAAGACTTTAACGACATCTACTTTTTTTTAACCGTTTAATGTCACATGAGTTCTGACTGATTAAAGCCACAAGCAACAAGCGCTCAAGACAAAAGTAGACGGGTGGGTCAGGTCCGGGACAATGCCTACTGACATGCAAAATGTAAAGACATTTGCTTCTTTAGAAGTGGGAGGTAGGGCCGGGCGTGGTGGCCACGCTTGTAATCCCAGCACTTGGGAGGCTGAGACCTGAGGATTGTGGGTTCACAGACAGCCTCAGCTACTCAGTGAGGCCCTTTGCAACTCAGTGAGACCTTGTTTCAAAAATAAAAAAAATTATTTATAGGGCTGGGGGTGTGGGTTCTATCCTGAGTTCAGAAAAAAAAAAAAAAAAGAAGTAAAAGTTAGCGAGAGGCTGAGGCCAATCCCAATATCTGGGAGGTTGAGAGATTTGCAGGATTCTCAGCAGCTCAGCAAGACTCTCTCAGTAATCTAGCAAGACCCGTTTTCTTCTCTTTTTTCTTTTCTTTTCTTTTCTTTTCTTTTCTTTTCTTCTTTTTGTGGTATTAAGGATAGGACCCAGAAACATTCTACCTCTGAGCTATACCCCCAGCCCTATTTTTTTATTCTTTATTTTGAAACAGGGTCTCACTGATTTTTTTAAATTTTTTATTGGTGTATTATATTCATACATCATATTGGGGTAAAAAAATTGTGTGTACATACATGTACACATCGCTGATTTAACCCCTACCCAATTCCCACCCCATTCCCTTCCTGTCCCTCCTTCCCTTGCTTGGCTTAGTGGTTGACTTCGATATGTTTAAGTACATTGTGTCTTTTAGAGATTTTCCTCTCCCCCCTCCTTTCTCCTCCTTTAGGTTGTCTTGTTTGCTCCTCCATAGGATTTCCTTTTTCATCTAGAGTTCCTCCTATGACCCATTTCTCCCTAACTCTCATTTGCATTGTTGGTTCAGTGGTAGAATTCTCACTGGTTTTCAAAGGGCCTCACTAAGTAGCTGAGGCCGTCTGCGAACCGCAATCCTCCTGTCTGAGCTTCCCAAATGCTGGGGTTATAAGCATGTGCTACCACACCAGGCATGAGACCCTTTTTCAAAATAAAAAAAAAAGAAATAAAAATGGCTAGGGGAATAGCTCCAAGGTAGAATGCCTCTGGGTCCAGTCCCCAGTAACACACACACACACACACACACACACACACACACACACACACACACTGCAGGGCCCATAAAAACCGAGCTCCATCTTTTATTATTTGTGGGATTAAGCAAGTTAATTGTCTCAGTGAGTCTCAGGGTTAGGAATCACAGGCGTGGTGGGTGGTCGTGGACGAGATCTTAGTCACTGACTTTCCAACGGCCAGCTCTCAGAAGTGGCTGGGTCTAGCACTGGGTACCAAGTTGACCTTTATTCTCTGAGCAAACGGTAAGCTTCTTCCCTGGCCCCTCTACTGTTCTTGAAGACAGATCCCAGCTATCTTGATGTTTACGGACCAGCTGGGGGAGGGCTGGCAATGGCTAAGTGAACCCAAAACTCCTCAGAAGGAAACACAATGTGACGGATGCAGTTCCATTCCAGATGTGGGGGATTCCAGAATTTTCTAAGCTGGAACTTAGTCTTCAGACAAGAGGACCGAGGAGGGAGGGTTCTCTGTGGGCACTGACTGACAGTAATAATCAGGTATATGACTTTCATGATCACACCTGAGTTGGGCACTCATGAGAGTAACAGCACCCACAGTTTGCTGTCCCTTGCAGAACCTGCTTGCCCTCTCTGAATTCTCCTTTCTCTTTGCTGGTGTCTGGTCACCAGGGGATCCTTGTACTGCTTCTCAGAATGGGCTGGGAGGGGAGTCACCACGGCCAGAGCCAGATAGATTTATTTGTAGGACCAGGAGATGGCATTGAAGGTGGTCCAACCACAACGGCAGAGATTTACCAGCACCTAAATCATGCTACAACCATATGTTAAGAGAGAGAGAGAGAGAGAGAGAGAGAGAGAGAGAGAGAGAGAGAACGAGAGATGTAACCATCCCAGGACACCAGAAACCTCAACCCTGGCCTCAGAATCGCACTCCTTATCCATCCAACCTCTGCTTTTGTGCTGTAGGATAAACTAAATAATCAAGAGACTCTCGGGATCAATCAGGAATAAGCCTGCGATACATTCCCTTAAAGTCGCCTGTCAGCGCCTTGCCTGGAAATTTCATTTCTTTTTGGGAATTAAAAAACCTTATTGAATGTTACGGAGATGTGGCAGGAGCGGAGGAAGCGATTCCCTCCTGGATTTCTACCTCATTCTCTAATAGGTTGAACGATTGGAGACAGTCGGTTTTGTGGGGCTTTGTCCCATGTCGGATGCAAGTGGGACAGAAACTTTCTTTTTCTACGCAATAAAAAATTTTCCAGTTTGATTAACTGAGAGAGAGGGCACAACTGCGCGTTGAGGTCTTACTTAGTTGTTGAATGACAGATTGCTCGCACAGAGTGAGCACCGGATAAAAATGAGTTGAAGGAAGGGAAATAGAGGAAAGATAGAGGCGGTGGCTTCGGATCCTGAAAATCAAGGCATATGGTAAAAATATATATATTTTTTAGTATTCCTATATCTGCTTTGCATAGGTGGTCCAATTTGCTCCCTAAGACAGAGGCGTTGTGATCTCCATTTTGCAGATGAGCAAGCTGAGTGTGACTCAGTGTCTCGTGGAAGCCGAGCAGTAGCCAACCATCGACCAGTATTTCCCAGGCCCCGTCTATCTGCTTGTGTCATGCAGCTAGTCAGAAACCATTTTGTCTGACTGAATTCTAGGCTCCTAGCCACGGGGCTCTGCTGGCTGAGTGGAGGGTATGAAAAGCCAGGTTGGCCAGACCCTAGGCCTGTCTGAGCTTCTCACTGACCCCAGAGGCCGCGGTGTCCCCTAAACAATGAGAAATCCCAAGAGCCTCTTGGTCCACATTTCCACCCCCACAGCACTGCCTTTCTGCGCATTCACCCCCCAACCCGTCTAAAAGGCTGCGATATTCATGGTGTGGCCAATGTTTTTCATTAAAACTAACAAGCGGCCAGGCGTGTTGGCGCACGCTTGTAATCCCCACACTTGGGAGGTGGAAACAGGAGGATCGCGCAGGTTCGAAGCCAGCCGCGCGCGCTGGCTTAGGAGACCCCATTTCCAAATAAAAATGTAAAAATAGGTCTGGGAGTGTAGCCCGGAGGTAGAAGGGCTTCCAGGAACCCCAGTACCACCAAAAAACAAAACAAAACAAAACAAAACAAAACAAAAAACTAACAAGCGTTTTCATTACAACAGGCAAGCCAGGCTTTATTTTTTTTAATTATTTATTTATTTTGGTGGTACTGGAGTTTCTGGAAACCCTTCTACCTTCGGACTACACTCCCAGACCTATTTTTTTAAAATTTTATTTGGAAACAGGGTCTCTTAAGCCAGCATGGCTGGCTTCGAACCTGCGTGATCCTCCTGTCTCCGCCTCCCAAGCGCGGGGATTACAAGGTGCGCCACCATACCCGCTTTGCAGGCCCGGCTTTAAAGCAGCGATTTCCCATCTGGTAGCCAGGTATTAGGATACATTTTAGGCACGTAACTGGACCTGCTGCGTGGATCCCTCAGGCCAGACTGGAACGGCAAATGGAACGAGTGGGCCTGGGCGTCTTGGGGCAGCGTTTCTGGGCCTGAGGGATAAGGGCTGAAGGAGATGGACACTATCTTTCTTTCGCGGTCTGCCCCAGGAAATCAGAGTAGCTGTCACAGCCAACTGGAGACTGTGCCGGGCCTTGGCTCCCCCTTCCTTTTTTACGTAGGTTAGAAAGTACACCCTTACTTTGATTGGGGGAAATTCTAAAAACCAGCCTTGGAGGATACACCAAAATAAGAGAATAATTACCGTCCCCAGCTGGACGGCATACCTCCCTGGAGTGGGCTTTTGTATTTTTATTATTTATTTGTTTGTTTATTTATTTATTATTTATTTTGGTGGTACTGGAGTCCTGGAAGCCCTTCTACCTCCGGGCTATACTCCCAGACCTATTTTTTTAAAATATTTTTATTTGGAAACGGGGTCTCCTAAGCCAGCGTGCACGGCTGGCTTCGAACCTGCGCAATCCTCCTGTCTCCGCCTCCCAAGCGCGGGGATTACAAGTTTGCGCCACCACGCCCGGCTATTTTTTATTTTTAAGATATACTTTGATTGCTGCATTGTTAATTATACGCCGCGATGGGGTTGAGAGTGACAGGAATGTACATGCACATAGAACTTGGCCGGCTTCCCTCCAGATCCTGCCCGCACTCTCCCCTTCCCCAAACCTGCTATTGAGATTGGAATTGATATTTTCATAATGTCCATAGCACTACTGAACTGTTGTCTTCATTAAATCTCCCACTCCCCGCCTGTCCCCCCAAAACCTAGTGCCCCCAAACCAACCTCCATCGCACCACTGGAGTCTCTCCTCTTTATCTAAAATCGCTTTTTGTTTCTCAGTTTCTGTCTAGCTTCTGGCTCTCAACCAGGGGCAATTTCTCCCCCACCCCTCACTCACACAGCCCCCTATCCTCCAGGCAATATCTGGGACTTTTTTTGTGTGTGTGGTAATGGGGATGAAACCGAGGGGCATTCAACCTCCAAACTATACCCCCCAGCCATATTTTTTATTCTTTATTTTGAAACAGGGTCTCACTGAATTGCAAAGGGCCTCAGTAAGTAGTTGAGGCTGGCCGGGAACCACGATCCTCCTGTCTCAGCCTCCCGAATGCTGGAATTACAAGCGAGTGTCATCACGCCCGGCTATCTGGGACATTTGTCTTTTATAAGATTGATTGATTGATTGATTGATTGATTGATTTTGGTGGTACTGGGGTCCCTGGAAGCCCTTCTACCTCCGGGCTACACTCCCAGACCTATTTTATATTTTATTTGGAAACAGGGTCTCTTAAGCGAGGGCGGCTGGCTTCAAACCAGAGCAATCCTCCTGTCTCCGCCTCCCAAGCGCGGGGATTACAAACTGCGCCACCACGCCCGGCTATCTGGGACATTTCTGATTGACTCTAGGGAGAGTCCTGTTGACCTCGAATGCTGCCCGGGCTAGCAAGGCAACTACACTTCCTACCCTGCGTGGACTGGTCCCTCCGCCATAGCAAACTGTCTGGTCCCCAGCGTCAACACGGGGAGGTTGGGGAACTTAGTTTAAATGATCATGAGGATGCTCATGGTAATGATGACGCAGAGAATTAGAGCTCCTATTTACTGATTATCTCAAGTCTGCCTCTTTCCTAAGCCCTTATCACTTGTTATTTAGATCAACCCCTGATGGTCTTTATCTCAAAGGGGAAAGAAAACTGAGGATCTGAATAGTAAGTCACTTGTGCAAGGTCATAGGCCAAGAGTGTGGCTCAAATGGGATTCAAACCTAGAACTTCCTGACCCCAGGACTCCTTGACCCAGGACTGGGCCTTGCCTTTGCTGCTGGGCTTAGATGGGTTAAAGAAGATGGCCACCCACAGCTTCCTTGAAGACCGCCTACAGCCTTCTTGGAGAAGGTTCAAGTCAGTGGAAGCTTCCAATTATTCTTTCGCTGCTAGAATTGAACCCAGGGACATTCTACCTCCAAGCTATATCCGCAATCTCTTTTTTCTTTTTCTTTTTTTCTTTTATTTTTTGTGGTACTGGGGATGGAACCCAGGGGCATTCTGCCTCTGAGCGACACTCCCATCCCTATTTTTTATTCTTTATTTTGAAACAAGGTCTCACTAAGTTGCAGAGGGCCTCACTAATTACCTGAGGCGGTTGGCGAATCATGATCCTCCTGTCTCAGCTTCCTAAGTACTTAGATTATAAGAATGCACCACCGTGCCCGGCTTATTATTATTATTATTTTTTTATTTTGAAATGGGTCCTGCTTAAATTACCAAGAGCCTCGCTAAGTTGCTGAGGCTGGCCTCAAACCAGTGATCCTCCTATCTCAGCGTCCCAAGTGCTGGGATTACAGGAGTGAGCCATCATCACACTTGGCCGGAGGCTTCAGTTCTAATGAAGCTGAGAGGTTGCCAACCTCAGCAAGTGCAAGCTGCTCTTCCCTCTCAGCATCTCTTCCTGGATGAAGTTCTAACCAAGGAGAAGATGCTACTGGCATTGCGGGAAAGAGGTGATGTTGGTAAAGATTCCACAGTGCCCAGGGTGAGCCTCTGACGAAGAGTTATCTGGCTCCAAATGTTATCAGTGCCAAACTCTGCGGTAGATGGCAAAGTGGAAAACAGGGCCTTGGGGATCAAGTAGGCTTTGCACAGGATGACGTTGTTGCTCCTTTTCCCTGTCCACTCACCTTGATTTTAATGATGCCGTCTGATCTTGCTTTGGGACCCCCCAGGAGCCCATGCAATTCTGGAGAAGTTGCTAGCTCCACCCCCAGCTCCGGGAGTGGTAGTTCTGTTCTTGACCTATCGGGGCTTCCTGTTTCTCCGGCCACACTGGCCCTGACATTAGCACGGCCCGTTAGATGTCAGGAGGTGTTGACTAGAACTTCTGATACAGAGGCCAACTCTTTGTGGTCTGACTTTGTCCTGAGATGATATGAAGTTGGGACTGCTGGTAGTCACCTGGTCACCATGAAGGAAGAGACTCAGAATGAACCAAGATAGTGGGAACAGAACTAGAGAAACAGAAGGACAAAAAAACAAAAACAAACAAAAAACAAAAAAAAAAAACAAGCCTCTGTGATACCATTTGATGTCTTGAACTAGCCACACCCGAAGCCAGCCTGTCCTGGATTTTGAGTTACCCAAGATAGTGACTCCCGACTGTTTAAGCCATTCTGGGTTGGGTTTTCTGTCTCCCACGTTGGGTAAAGATCTAGCTGACACTCTTTGCTTTGACGTGACATAGATAACTTCCTTCCAAAGAAACAAACAAAAATTTCTGCAAATCCCTTAACATTCTCTCCAAGGGATTTCTTAGTTCAACATAGGAATCTCGAGGAAATTCTGGAAGGCAGGACTTTCCTGACAGGGGGCTACCTAACAGAACAGGAAGGGAAACCAGAAGCCCTGACTTCTGGAAGCTCGGGGACAAAGAGAGCGCTGCGATTTCACCTGTCTTGTCAAGAGCCTACATGTTCTGGGAGAGCAGTGGCGTTTTTGACACCTGTGAT
Organism: Muscardinus avellanarius; assembly: GCF_963383645.1. NCBI lineage: Eukaryota > Metazoa > Chordata > Mammalia > Rodentia > Gliridae > Muscardinus > Muscardinus avellanarius. Next base: position 28,547,828 of record NC_137805.1, read on the forward strand.
AGTGACATCCCAGGAGCAGATGTTCTTGTTCGACTCTCGGCAGCGTGTGTGCAAGGCTGGCAGAAATGTAAGGGGCAGATACCTGTCACTGGGAGGAGGCTCGTGGATTTACTCTTGGGTTCACTTGGGAGCTGCATACGGAGCAGAAATCACCCAAGAATCTCCAGGGGGCAGATTTTCTAATGTGAACCAAGTCAGAGACCCATGAACTGGACTTGTACCCAGGTACAGAATCTCACAAAGGCTGTGTTATTCATAGTAGATATCTCAGTGCTCTGTAACCAAAAGGGAGGCTCACTCACCAGGAAAGATGTGGTTTTTAGGTTCTTGAAGAAGTAACTTTTGTGTGTGTGTGTGTGGTACTGGGGATGGAACCCAGGGGCATTGTACTTCCGAGCTATACCTCCAGTCCTCTTTTTTTTCAGTCTTAAAATTTTGAAACAGGGTCTCACTGAGTTGCAAAGAGCCTAAGTAGCTAAGGCTCTCTTTGAACCGTGATCCTCCAGTCTCCACCTCCAGAGCGCTGGGATTACAAGTGTGCACCATCACACCTGGCTAGGAACTAACTTTAAAAAAAATCATAATAGTTGCAAGATCATTTTAATGAGATGGAAATAAAAATATAACTAGCCCATCCAATATGGTCTCCAGTGACTTTTGTTGCTTAGTATAGGGGTCAGCAACTGTTTTCTGTAAAGGGCCAGATACGGAATATTTTTAGATTTGAAAGCCAGACAATCTTTCATCAACCCTTCAACTCTGCTATTGTAGGGCCAAAGCATCCATAGATGACAGGGGAATGAATGGATTTGGCTGTGTTTCAATAAAACTTTATTTACAAAAACAGGTGGTGGGCCACCAAGGACTATAGTTTGTCGATTCCTAGAGTAATAGCAAACTAAATAAAAAAGAAAGGGGTAATTTTTAGTGACATTTGAAAGAAATAAAATAAGGGGTACATAGATATAATAAAAATCATGAAGAAAATTGAAGATGGTTGAAGTCTGGGGAAACCCATTTGGGGTTCTGTGCATTAGATATTATGTGTAATGGTGATCATCATCATAATCACTGAATCGTTTTCTCTTATATTGAGCTCAACCCTGTTGAATGGTTATTGTGTGCTGGAACACTGTACAGAGAGAGCACTGAGATTCCTACTGTGAATAACACAGGCATGAATTCAGATACATTTTGCTATGAGTTACAGGAAAATAGTTCTTGTGAGAGAATTACGAGAGATTCTCAGAGGAATACCATATCAATAAACACCTAAAGGATGAGACGAAGAAAGCCAAGGAACATCTCTCTGGAAGAAAAGAGGAAAGGTCCTGAGAGACAAAGAGTTCCTATGCCGTTTCCTTATGGCCGGAGCTCTCCCAGGGAGAATGGCCGAGAGCAGTGCCCGCCATGTTGGTTTAGTATGCTCGGGCCAGATCAGGCTGAGTGGAAGACACAGCAAACCCCATGCAGGCTTTAAGCAGAAGAGACTTACTTACATGTTATAGTGACTCTTATTTCTTTGTGGATGGTGAACTGGAGGGGAGTCATGGGGTAGAGCTCCCAGTCTCCAAACCATAACAACACTGCGTTTAACAGTGGCTCCTGCTATTGGTCAGACCTGTGCTTCCTTCTTTGAGTAGTATTTGTGAGATTCTCCCAATAACCCACTGAAGAAGTCTAGAATTATTCCTATTTTGCAAAAGCAAAAATAAAGGAGCTGAGAGATAGATTAAGATGGCCAGTTTCCTACAGAGCCAGGATGTGGCTCAGCTCCGTACTATTCCAAGGGTCAAACTACATATGCAGAGTTCGCAAACTACGGCCCCAGGGCCCGATTGCTTCCGGGCTTTTCTTTTTGTAAATAAAGCTTTATTGGAAAACACAGGCTCTAACAACTTTCCAGCTACACTAGTTACTACAGGGATTGTAGGCTCTGTAAGGTAGAAAATGAATGCTTCTTGGCTCTTTACAGAATCCCTGGTCTGTGGCGGAAGGAAATGAGGTTCCTTCTTGCCCAAGGAAGGTCCAAAGTAAACACAGTACGACTTAAGATACTTCACCATCAGCTTCTTTGTCCCAGGGAGACATTTTGACTCTGGCCCACAGGATTCATCCTTACTCTGTTCTCAGGCACTATTTCATCTTAACTTTGAACTTCAAAATAATTTTTTTTTGGTGGTACTAGGGATGGAACCTTCTACCTCTGGGCTACATTCCCAGACACCTATTTTTTATATTTTTATTTGGAAAGAGGGTCTCTTAAGCCAGCGCGGCTGGCTTCAAACCTGCGCCATCCTCCTGTCTCCGCCTCCCAAGCGCGGGGATTACAAGCGTGCGCCACCACGCCCGGCTCAAAATAATTTTTAAGAAGACACGGCAATGCACACAAATAAGAACTGGGAGAGAAATGCTGTCAAGAAGGTTCCAGAAGGAGGTAATAACCTAGCACGTGCCGGCCGGCCGGCAGCAGGCAAGGGAATATTATTTCCTTTTCTCCATAGCTAACATTTATCCCCCAGCTAATGCCTTGTTTGTGAGGCTGTCTTCGGGGGAAAAACTAGACTAGCAACCCACACACTTTGTCAAACAGATCAGAGCAAACATCTTACACAGGGAGGCTCGAGCTGACGGACGGAATGCCATCTGGGAGCCGGGGAGAGGGGAGAAAGCAGGGGCTGGCTTTGAATTCTGGCTGAAGCATCGTCCACAGCTTCCTGACTCAGTTTACACACCCCCAGATGGACGAGGTTGCCTTCCGGTTCCACTAAGGTCCCTCGTCTAGAATTAGAATTGACATCCAGGCCCTCTCTTGGTAAACAGATACAAACCCCGGGTTTTTGCACCTGCTTAAGAGCTACAAGATAATGGAAGCCTTTATACGTACAGGGAGAACTTGTACTTATAGCCACAGTGCCTCGGCTCCTGGGAATCGTGATACTTTGGCTTCACCAAAAATCTGAGTTAAAGCTGGGTGTGGTGGCCCACGCCTGTAATCTCGGTACTTGGGAGGCCAGACAGAAGGACCGCCGGTTCACGGCCAGCCTCAGCTAACTGTGAGGCCCTCTTGCAACTCAGTGAGAGCCTGTTTTAAATAAAAGAATAAAAAATGGGTCTGAGGGTATAACCCGGAGGTAGACTTCCCCTGAGTTCAATCCCTAGGACTGCAATAAATAAATAAATAAATAAATAAATCTGAGTTGAAGGAATGAATGGGTCTTTCCATTAAGAAATATAATTATGTTGCAATTTTCTTTTCTTTTTTTTAAACTGTACCCAAGGTCATTCTACCTCTGGGCTATGCTCCCAGCCACATTTTTTTTTTAATTTTTGAAACGGGGGTCTCACTAAGTTGCCGTGGGCTTTGCTAATTTGCTGAGGCTGGCCTCGAACCTGTGATCCTCCTGTCACAGCCTCCCAAGCACTGGGACTTACAGGCATGTGCCACCATGCTTAGCCATGTTGCAATATTTTAATGAGCGAAATTAGAATGCAAATGAATGGCTTAACTGATGGGTCAGTTTTTAAGTGATTTAAACCATGTTTTGAGCAAAGCAACTTGAGTCTGGGGATTGGCTGTTGGCTCGGTAGGCACGCTGTATCAGATGAAAAATTGGGAAGGAAATTATGTTTTTAGAAAAAACTGACCGATGGCAACATAATTCCTTTCCGGGGATCATGCATTTTAAACCTTAGCACTTCTCCTCTTTCTTCATCAATGCTACCAAGATAGAGGTGCCTCTTGTATTACCTGCCATTCCTCAACAAAACTCAGGTCTTGAATACATTGGAGGAGTAAATTTTATATTGCAACTGACAGTGAAAATCTAGCAGTAATAGCAACACAACTGCCAGCTCAATGTGGCCCTTGTTTTATATAAATACTCCACATTAAAATAAATATATTACAATTAAACTGTTAAGAAGTTTACCCGTTTACCATTTTAAATGTCATTGTGTATTACCAGGGACTCACCCAGCCTCCAAAAGACTTCTCCTAGTGGGATATGAAAACTCAGACACGTAAACATTGTATTTGTTATGGAAGAATTCTATTATTTGAATTAAATATCCCATCTTTTATCCCATCAAGATGTATGAATACAATGCACCAATAAAAAATTAAAAACACAAAAAATAAAATATAAATAAATAAATCTTAAATGGCATCAAGTGTGTGTTTCGAGATATGGAAACACGGCTTGTTTAAAACAAGACAGCAAACAACAGCAAAGACACGGAGAGGACCCACACCGCCTGGAGTCAGGAGCGAGAAGGCACGTGTGCGGCCTCACAGCGAGGCTCTGCGCAGCCTGGGCTTATCTGGCAAATCCAGGGCCGACTCCATGTTGGCAGCTGCCTTAGGACGCTGACGCAGCCGCTCACTGGTGCCGGTGGGCTTGGAGTCCCTGGTGCGTGAGCTGCTCCCGGTTGCTGTGGCCTCTGGGGCTGGTGCCTCAACCTCATACAAGGGCCCTCCGTCGGAACCCACCAAAGTCAACATCCAAATCCCCCTGCGTAAAGTAGCTCCGATGGCACCTTTACTGTGCACCCGGCCTGCAGACGGCTGCCTGCCCGTCTCCTGGCCGTTCCGTGGGTCCCAGGGCCCTTTCTGTGCCCTCCGCATCCGTAGCTTCTCCCCACTTTCCAGAACTCATCTAAAATGTCACTTTATCAGAGAGGCCCCATTTGGCCCTGCATCCTATGGTCTGCTTTTGTAATCCTTGTGTTCCTTTTTTTTTTTTTTTGTGGGTCTGGGGATGGAACCCAGGGGCACTCTACCTCCGAGCTATACCTCCAGCCCTATTTTTTTATTCTTTATTTTGAAACAGGGTCTCACTGAGTTGCAGAGGGCCTCACTAAGTGGTAGCCGAGGCTATCTGCGAACCGCGAGCCTCCCGAATGCTGGGATTACGAGTGTGCACCACCTCGCCCAGCTAGAGATCTTTTTAGCATCTGAAAATCTTACGTGTTCACTTCAATGGTTCGTGTCAGTCTCTTCAACCGTACTGTGGATTCCTCGAGGGCCAATCTTTCTTAGTCTCTGCTTTATTATTCATGCGTTCGTTTATTTGTTTATCCATTGGGGACTGAACCCCAGGGCCTTTCTACTTTGTGTGCTATGTCCCTCGCCCCGTTTTTTTTTTTTAAAGAAAAATTTATTGGAAAACAGGGTCTTACTAAGTTGCTGAGTATCTCACTAAATTGCGGAGGCTGGCTTTGAACCTACGACCCTCCTGTCTCAGCCTTCCAAGTATCGGGATTACAGAGGTGAGCCACCACACCCTTTAGTGTAGGCTATAGTCACTATGTTATTTGCAGGATGTGCCTGGTACATCGCAGGTACTTAATGGAATTTTGTTGAATAAATACATGGGTTTGTGAACACCACCTTGTTAAGCCTTAGGAAACTCCAGATTCAACTCTTTCTACCATGAAGGAAAGCACATATACCCCTTTCAACATATTTATCTGCCTGGAAATTGTTAAAACTCTGTTTTAATTAAAAAAAAGTGGGGGGCTTCTTCCTATTGCTGCTGGGTTAAACAATTCACCTGACATTATTATTATTATTATTATTATTATTATTATTATTATTATTATTATTATTGTCTCTGTATGGGCTTTTGCTTGGGCACCATGGATGTGGTCCATCGATGTGTTTTACGAGCTAGCATTTATGTTCGACACTTTGGCCCAGCAGACATGATCTCGTAAGCCTGAACTCTCGGCTGACACGCTGTCGAACATAACAGGGAGACTTGAAGAGGTATCGCCACGCACTCCTGTGGCTCGCAGAGTGCCAGGGGCGGGAAGGAGGGGCCGAGCGGAGACACCAGTGTCACTGTCCTCGCTGGCAGGCGGGAGCTACGGCTGTGATGTGACAATCTTAGCACGTCCTTCCTGGGCCGGGCCAGGAGTGCAGAGTGATCAAATGCTGTGTGTGTGTGTGTATGTGTCTGTGTGCGTGCCTGTGTGTGTGTGTGTGTGTGTGTGTGTGTGTGTGTGTGTGTGATGCTGGGGGTTGAACCCAGGGGCATTCTACCTCGGAGCTATACCCCAGCCTTATTTTATTTTTTTAAATTTAGAAACAGGGTCTCTGTAAATTGCTGAGGTCCTCACTAAGTTGCCGAGGCTGGCCTCGAATCTGTGATCCTCCTGTGTCAGCCGCTAAAGTTCTGGGATTACAGGGGTGCACCACCGTCCCCACCCCCCGATGCTCTTTTTCAATGAACTCAGACGCCGAATAGCTACGTTTCTCAGAGATGGAATGTTCTAGATAGACAAGTGGCAGTGGACTCTGAGTTGTCCTCAGATAGAATCCAGAGGCCTCGAAAACTCCAAAACACATTCTTTCTCAGAGTCTTCAGTTAGTTATAAAAAGTAAGTTGTTGCAGGCATGGATCAGACATGAAAAATAAAAATGGCCTGCCTCACTCAGTGGAATTCACACAGAGGAGAGGGAACGTGTCTGAAAGCCATAAAAGTCTCCATTCAGAGAGACACCTTTACAATTCTTAAAATTTCATTATTCATTGGCCTTTGGGGACAAAGCTGTCAATTCGGCAGAACAGAAACTCATACAATTTAGCGCTAAAAATCGTGGACAGGGAACCCCGGGGGACTGGAGGGTCGAGGCTGATATCCTCCACGCTACTCAGAGCGCGTTCATTCAGTGCCAACTCCACGCTGGCCCTTGAAGAACCAAGACAAACAAGACCCTTGTAAAGCCTGCGGTTATCCCCTAAAGCACCCAACAAAACTAGTCATTGCAATTTCTTGCTATGATAACCAACCTTCCCTCCTTCCTTCCTGCCTCCTTTCTCTCTTTCTCTTCTCCCTTCTATTCTCTTCACGTGTGTTATTGTTCTCTCTCTCTCTCTCTCTCTCTCTCCTTTCTTTCTTTCTTTCTTTCTTTCTTGGTATTGGTATTAAACCCAGGAGTACTTTGAGTTTAAACCACTGAGCTATACCCTCAGCATTTTTTTTTTTTTAAGCAGGGTCTAAGTTACCATATGCTGGTTTCCAACCTATAAGTCTCTCGTCTCAGCCTCCCAAATATTAGGATTACAGGCATGCACAACTGCTAATTCTTTACTGCCAATCTAACCTCAGTGAACTGTAACTCCATGGAAGGCAGAGAGTTCACTTCTGTGTGTGTGTGTGTGTGTGTGTGTGTGTGTGTGTGTGTGTGTGTGTTACTAGGGATGGAAATTAGGGGCATTCTTCCTCTGAGCTATACACCCAGCCCCAATTGTTTTATTATTTTATTTATATATTATATTATTTATTGAAACAGGCTCTCACTAAGTTTCTGATGGCCTTATTAAGTTTCCGAGGCTGGCCATGAACCTGTGACCCTCCTGTCTTGGCCTCCCCAGTGCTGGGATTTCAGGCACACACCAACACACCTGGCTTAGAGTTCGCTTTTGAATTCCCAGAGTCCGTTTGAGGTCTGGGTACAGAGTTAGTTCCCAGTGATAACTTGTCGAGTGAATCACAGTAAAGCCCATACCTGCCCTCATGAAGGGACTACCGCAAGAGGTGACATGTCCACAGCAGAGCCCAGGGCTTGATGGGACCACAGAGCAGGACACCCCTGTGCTAGGTGACAGGGCGTCTTGGACTGTCCCCAAGAAGGGAGCAATGTCCAAACGAGTTTTAAGTTAATGGCAGATGGATTTCTGGGCTTTTGAAAGCCATGAAAAAGGGAATGATTTTCTTCTTCTTCCTGGATCACTAGTCCTAAAATCTTCCAAGGTGAACTTTTATGTAACAGCAGGTACACAGTCTTTTGATTTGATCCAGTCAGAAGAGAAAGAGGTGTTGGATCAATTCTGTGGCAACCTTTCACCACCATTTACTTCTCTGCAAACCAGTGAATCAATAGACCAACAATTTTTCCTTAGATACCTAGAATAAGTCACGAAAATACAGGTAAGAAACCAAAAAGATAGAATCCTTTCCAAGAGCTTTCCTGAGACCTGTCAGTTCTTTTCAGTCTTAGTTCCTGATCCATTTATTTATTTGTTTATTTATTTATTTATTTATTTACTCAGTACTGGGGATGGAGCCCAGGCCCATTCTACCTCCGAGCTTCACCCCCAGCCCTATTTTTTATTCTTTATTTTGAAACAAGGTCTAACTGAGTTGCAAAGGGCCTCACTAAGTGAACTGTGAACCACGATCCTCCTGTCTCAGCCTCCCGAATTCTAGGATTGCAAGCGTGTGCCACCTCACCCAGATCTGATCCTTTTTATTTTTATTTTATTTTTTATTTTATTATTTTATTTTATTTTATTTTTGGTGGTACTGGGGATGGAACCCTTCTTGGGCTACACTCCCAGACCTATTTTATATTTTTATTTGGAAACAGGGTCTCTTAAGCCAGCACCTGCACCATCCTCCTGTCTCCGCCTCCCAAGCATGGGGATTACAAGCATGTGCCACCACGCTCAGATCTGATCCTTCTTTTAACAGATGCAAATCAGAAGGAGGGTTTGGGACAAGACAGAGAGGAACGGGTGTCCGTGAGATCATTATAACTTTGATCCACCATCTTCCGGAAGTTGTCCAGAGCCGACCACTTGTATTAGGAATTCTGCGACTAAAAGAGACGCTGTCAGAACAAAAATGTCAGTATTTTGGGCCAAGAACTCAAGATTTTGGATTCCTATGTGGCTGTCTAGACCGCTGAGGCCCTTGGGAGCTAGCCAGTTGTGCAAGCGATGACCTATCTGGGAAACTACTATAATGATGCCACGTGCAGGTTTGGCCTTTGGAGTTGAAATTCTCCTGGAAATATCCCTTACAGTAGCCACTGGGTACTTAGAAAAGCATCTTAAGCTGGGTGAAAGAATCCCCTTCCCAGCTGACCGTGGCTCTTCTCGCCACCCATTCAAGAATGTTTCTTGGGAAGGGCATGAAGTCCGGCCCTGGGGGATCTGCTCTTGTGACCTCTCTTCCTAAGGATTGCCAAGAGGCTGCCCCCTTTGCGTCTGCTCATAGGCCCATTTCTTACCAAAGTCTCCCCATCCACCCTGATACTGAACTTTCCACTCTGACCCCTGACTCTTCTTCTATCTCCCTGCTTTCTGTTCTCCTTGCCATTTTCCACAGAACCCACTGGATAGCCTGTGCCTTTGATTTCATTCCTGTCTCCCCAACTCCTGGAAGAAGGACAAGCCCAAGTCCTCAACACAGAACTAACTCCTCACGCTTCGGAGCATCTCAGCAACCAGGCACAAAGGCGGGACATAGTTTTGAAATGCATGAGTCTGGGTTCACACAGATGGTACAAGTCAAGGGAAAAAACACAAAAGTAAGCCGGGCGCGGTGGCGCACGCTTGTCATCCCTGCGCTTGGGAGGCGGAGACAGGAGGATGGCGCAGGTTTGAAGCCAGCCTTGCTGGCTTAAGAGACCCTGTTTTCAAATAAAAAGTATAAAATAGATCTGGGAGTGTAGCCTGGAGGTAGAAAGGTTTCCAGGAACCCCAGTACCACCACCAAAAAAAAAAAAAAAAAACACAAAACTAAAGCCCACTTGAATATTCAAACTGATTGAAACAGTCTTTAATACAGTGTAACTTCTGGGGTAAAAAATAATAATTCCAAGAGTTCTTTGCAATGCATTAGAAGGTGATTTAGCCAATATATAAATACTGTTCTTGATTCTGGGGCTTAAAATTAGCCTGAATAAGTCAAATGAAAATCCTGAGAGGAATTGCTGTGTGTTCTGCTAGTCTTTGCTTTTTTTTGACCTATAAGGTTTTTGTAGTTAGAGAAGTGTGATTACTTAGGATATATTTGGTTAATTGTTTACTCTGTGGCCGGTTTTATGGGAAACACCTTGGCTATACTATTTTGTTTAATTTTTTTTAATAATATCTTAGTTTTAAATCAGAAAAGTCAAAAGAACAAAATAACAATAAAGAAGTCTTATGATTTTACCTAAGGTAAATTAAATGACATTAAAAGAAACTTTTCTTTAAGAAAGGATTAATTTTTTAAACATTTTTGAAGTTATAGAAAACCTCAGCCAGGGGCTGGGTGTGGTGGTACAGAGCTGTAATCCCAGTGACTCAGGAGGCTGAGACAAGAGGATCCCAGAAAGGAAAGCTGGCAGGCAGGCAGGCTGGCCAGCCTTGGCTACTGGACAAGATCCTGTTTCAAAAAAAAAATTTAAAAAGGGGGGGGGGGGTGTGAGGATGTAGCTCAGTGGTAGAATACCCCTGAGTTCAATACTCAATTCTGCAAAAAAAAAAAAAAAAAAAATAGATGTGAAGAAAAAGACATCAAAGCGACCCCATTTCCTCTTCATCAAGGTGGTCTCTGTAAACCAGAGGTTTTTAGAATCCTTTTCAGTAGAAAAGAAACACATTTGCATACAATCTCCTTTGATTTTAGTCTTTATAACAATCCTACGAAACAGACATTACTGTTGTGCCCAATTTACTAATGAGAAAACTGATGAGTCTGGTCAATCTGCCCGTCTCATAGCTGGTAATAGGTGACCAGAGGAGCCGAGCACGCATAAACAAGATTTGAACCCATCTAGGAAGAGGAGTTGAACCCGGCCATCCGACTTTGAAATCTGCTTAACTTTTTGACCAGATAACCTCACTACATCTTTTGACTTTCTGATGTGAAGCACGAGTGGCCATGGGGACCGTAGGGCCCAAAGCCTGGATCTCACGGACCAATCCAACCTAAGGTTGAACCTTCGGAGTAATGGTTGGCTGGCCTATTTACTTGAAAATGACTTACGAGTCTAAGCATCAGTGTCCAGGTTACCAAAAAACGTCTTATTTGCCCGCCTAGAGAAAGCAACCATTGGGGGCTCCTCAAGAAAAAGCAATGTTGACAAACAGATTTATTGGGAAAACTCACAAACATAGCGGTAGGGTTACTGGGCTCCTGCTGATTGGCTGCTGCAGTGAGGATGCATAGAGACTTCAGCTGTACACCTTCGCTGGAATTTGGACTTGGCTGGTACCACCTGCTCGATCCGTTCATTTCATCCATGGAAGTTTAGGTTGCTGGCCGTGAACATTTTGCTAGTCTGTGGGAGAGCTGGAAGCTTTCTAGTCTGCCAGATTCCTTCGCTGAAGTCTTTTTTCTAAGTTACCATCACTAAACTTCAGATCTCTGGCCCTGTCTCAATCTAACAACGTACAGTGTTTCTAATATTCCTATCGGAGAAGACTTTTAAGTTTAGTGAAACTATCCAATACAACACTTAACAAGATTTGGCATGGACAATTTCTTAGGAATTACCACTCTAAGTACCCGGCAGCTTTACATAATGGGCTTCGTGATTTCATAGATGGAAGCACAGGTTTTTCACCCCCACACAAAGTCAATTCCTACCAAATAGATTCTTTAACATTTAGATAATTTATCACTGCCAACATTGCTCAGAATGCATGGTAGCTGCCTTTTTTGGGGAAAGGCCATTTAGAAGGTAATAATAACCATAGCCCAGGAAGTCTTTGAAGAGGTTTAAAAATTTTGTTCATAGCCACGCATGGTGGCACAGGCCTGTAATCCCAGTACTTGGGAAGCTGAGACCGGAGGATTACAGGTTTCAGGCCAGTCTCGGAAATTTACTGAGACGCTCAGCAACCTAACAATTGATCCTGTTTCAAATTAAAGAAACATTTTTTTCAAGGGGGTAGGGGCATACCTTAGAGGAAGAATGTGTCCCCGGGTTCAATCACCAGTAAAACACACATATGCGCACGCGCGCGCGCACACACACACACACACACACTGTTCGTCCAGCTAGCACCATGTTTTTCAAAAATAATGCACTTGTGCTTAAAATGTAAAAAAAATGATTAACATCAAATGAAGATCTCTTAAGATGCTCTGAAATTGAGATGACTGTCTCAGTGTGCAGGAGATACTTGGCGTAATCAGCAGGTTCTACACAGGTAATTACTTTTACTACTAATGGTGCCTCCCACTCAGTGAGAAAGATAAAAGCTTCAACTCTACTTAATCAGGAGGCTTCTTTATTATCGCTCCGCCACCTACTGAGTAAAACAATTCACTGGCTCGATTCAGCAACTCTCACAAATGAGAAAAATTTATTAACATGTGAGCAGAACGGGGCCTACTTGGTATGTGCAAAGGGGGATTACCTGCGGGCTTGCAAAAACACACAGGCCACTCTTGGGCTGGTGTGGGTCATCTGGAAGGAAGACTTTACTGGAAGGTTCGTATTTTCATCCTGCTGGTGGGCGGCAACTGTCCAGTCTCCTGTGCTTCCAAGCGCTTTAGGGGTATTGAGATCCATAAGCGAAGGGGCTCATGGATCCTGACAAGCACGGAGTCCGTGATGGGTGACCGTGGGGGAGACAGTCATTACCTCTGAGCTTCTTTTCATATTTGTAGGAAATAATAATACTATTTTATCTAGCTATCCATAAAATTAAAAATAAAGATTTAACATTTATAATGATAATATCCTCTCTCCGTGTACTTATGGTCAGTTCTGTTATAAAGCACATGGGCGTTTCTAAAGAGGATGACACTCTTTGCAGATGGCACAAGAAAATCCACAGGATGTGTGGGGAAAAAAAGAGGGCCCCATACTAGTGTCCATAACATATAATAAAAAATGATAGAATCACAGTGAAAACATTAGCACTATTTTATGTGTATTAAGTGGAGAAGAAATTACACTAATACATTGAGAAATAGAGCCATTTGCCTTGAAAAGAGACCTGTAGAAAGGCATGTTGGGAGGGTTGCACCCTGGGTTACTGCGAAGTGGTAGGAGGAGGGTTATCTGAGATCCAATGGGACGTAGGAACCCCAGGCGTGGGTGGGTGTGGCTCATAGCAGTCTGGTAAACTGAGGCAGAGGGTAAATGACTGAGGCGTGAGCATGCTTGGTTTCCTATGTTACTGCGTAGTTCGGTTCATCTGAGTGCAGTTTGCTCTTTTTACCTGGTATTTCTCACAGACGAAAGACTCATACACCACACACACACACACACACACACACACACACACACCCCTTATAAAATCCACATTATGCTGAATAAATGTATCTATCATGTTGGGACAAAGTTCCAAAAATAAGGGCACGATCACAGAATAGGCTGTGTTAGGAAGTTTCAATGAACTAATGACGGTAATGGTACGGTAGGTCCACAAGAAAGGATACCCCTCTTTTCTGTCCTTGGCTACTCCAATTAAACCAGGGTCAGATGCAATTCCTGCCTTGTGGGGGTCGGACTTGGAGCTGCTCTGGCTCAACAGGGCTTTCCTGCAATGCTAGTAGACACCTCAAGGCATTTGTTAAATATTTGTACCCTGTGCCTCTGTCCTTGCCTACAACAATATTATTTCCTATAAAGAGATCACAGACACAGACAGGAAACACCATCCTTTTCCTTATGTCGGAGCATACTCGCAAGCAGCAGGCATCTGGCTGCTCTTGGGGGAGGGGGGCTGGTGTCACTGTTCACAGTGCTTGCAGCACAGGAGAAGGGCAGACCAATTCTCCCCAAGCCGTTTAGTAAGTAATAATAGATAACACGCACGCAAAACTCTGGGTGCCTGGTACTCTGAGAGCCCTGGATACATTCACTCATTTAAGATTCAATCATTCTATGTAATTCCTTTTCAAGTCTCAACTATGTTTCTTATTAAATTAGCTAAGTTGAACAAGTTTGAAAACTCAGATTTCTAGGGAGTTGAGCAACAGGTTCTCCATGGCCAGCACCTAGAAGAGACTAAATAACCTAACTCAGACTTTGGAACCAGACGAATCATAATCATGGCTCCACCTAAGACTGTGTGCTCTAGGACTTAAGATTCAGCCTCTGAAGACGGGCGCGGTGGGCACGCTTGTCATCCCCGCGCTTGGGAGGCGGAGACAGGAGGATCGCGCAGGTACGAAGCCAGCCGTGCTGGCTTAAGAGACCCTGTTTCCAAATAAAAATATAAAGTAGGTCTGGGAGTGTATCCCCGAGGTAGAAGGGCTTCCAGGAACCCCAGTACCACCAAATAAATAAATAAATAAATAAATAAATAAATAAATAAATAAGATTCAACCTCTGTAGCCCTCAGTATACCTGCTGTAAAAAGAGCTTAGTGACTGCTATGGGGTGGTTAGCATGATACCAGGGCAGACAGAGTCTGCACTCAATTGGTGGGCATTTTAACCGAGTAATTATTATCACTCTCTCACCAGTACGGGGCTAGACGCTTCTGGATCCCCCCCCCCCCGGCACGCAGATATGCCATCCAGCTGTTTGAAATAGTACCTGGCACGGACCAAAGCTCGGGAATTTGGCCTCTGGAGACTACAGCCGTTGTCTCCCCGAATTTTCCCCTTTGGGTTCCTGCTACACAGGATTCTCTGCCACTCTGCCACCAGGATGCCTCGTGCACAGCGCAGTGAGCTGCGAGAGTTTTGCGTTTGGCCTGAAAATTAATCTCTTCTGCCGTTAACAGGTCCCTGTCTGCATTCACCGCTGTCTGGCAGCTCTTGTAAGAGGTCAACACTGCCGCCTTGGCTCCTCGGTTCCCATTTAATTTTCAACACTCCTGCACCCCCTTTCCCAGTCTGGCTTCTCCTCGCGTCTGTCCGTTGCGAACGCTCCCACAAGATTCCACCTCGTTAAGTCCGGTGTGCGTTTTCTGTAGCTTTGCACCTTTCAGGCCACTTAGCAGAGTTAACCGCCCCCTTCCTCTGGAAACACTCTCTTCTCCTTGGCCTCGCTCTTGGGACTCACTCTTCTTTCTCTCCCTAACTCTCTGAAGGCTCGCCCCGGGTCCTTCTTTCACCACTCTAAAAACTGGCTTTGTCCAGGGCTTGCTCCGCCTTCTTGAATGATGGCTCCCAGGCCGGGCGGGCTCCCTCAGTGGAGACACTGTGTTTGCTGGGCCTTCTGGGAAGAGACATCTACGCATCGTGCAGGGACCTCGACGCCCCCAGAGGCCTTCTCCCTGTCTCTTGAACAGCTCACGGCCCTCAAAGGACACCGTTCCCAGAGGGAATCCACGAGTCTTATCTTTCCCCAGACATCCTCCTCCAATGTCATTCCCAACCTCCTCCAGGTTGAACAAAGAGCCAACGTTCCCATGATTTGATCCCCCAAATACCCCAGGCCGCCCACCTCGCCTCTGTTTAAATGTTACCACGGGTCTGGTTTAGTCTCCACGCTTTTCTCACCTGATTCTGCATTCGTTTATTCCTTCTGTCTGTAGCCTTATTCTACCCCAGAGCATACAGAACAAAGCAGCTAGAAGATTGTTTTAAAAATAATTTAGGCCGGGCGTGGGGGCACTTGTGATCCCAGCATTAGGGAGGCTGAGACAGGAGGATCGCGGTTCACAGACAGCCTCAGCTACTTAGGGAGGCCCTTCACAACTTAATGAGACCCTGTTTCAAAAATTAAAAAAAAAAAAGATACAAAAATAGGGCTGGGACTGTAGCTCAGAGGTATAATTAATTATCCTGGGTTCCATCCCCAGTATTAAAAAAATTAGCCATCTAATTCTACAATTATAAAACCTATTATAACTTTCCAATGCTCAAAGATCAAATCTAAAATTATTAACCCAAGCTACAACATTCTGAGTTGGACAAATTCCCTTTAACATTTTTTTTTTGTGTGTGTGTGTGTACTGGGGTTGAAACCCAGGGACATTCTACCTCTGATCTACACTCCCAAGCCCTATTTTTTATTCTTGATTTTGAAACAGGGTCTCACTAAGTTGTGGAGGGCCTCACTAAGTAGCTAAGGATGGCTGTGAACCCAGATCCTCCTGTCTCAGTCTCCCAAATACTGGAATTACAAGTGTGCACCACTACAGCTGGTTACCCCCAGCCCTTTTTAAATTTTTATTTTCATGGCACTGGAGATTGAACCCAGGGGCATTCTACCTCTAAGCTATATTCCTAGCTTTTAAAATTTTTTTTAAACAGGGTCTCACTAGGTTAACGAGAGTCTTATTTTCTGAGGCTACCCTAAAACCTGCGATCCTCCTATCTTAGCCCCATCCCCCCATGTATTGGGATTACAAGCGTGCACCACCATGCCCGTCTTAATCTTTATTTTGAAACAGGGTCTCAATAGGTTGCTGAATGTCTTGTTAAATTTCTGATGCTGGCCTCAAACCTGCAATCCTCCTGTGTCAGCCTCCAAAGTCCTGGGGCACCACAACACCCAGTTAACACAGTTTTATTTTGTGCCATTTAATTTTTTTTTATTCCAGGCATATTGAATAAATACCTACTAGGTGTCAAACATAAGAGAATTCTTAGCATTAGCAGATTTTCTACGGTGAACAAATGTTAGGTGATATTTTCACTTAAAAATGCCTAGGTGTTAGATAGAGATAGACTCATCGGATTCAAGAAATGGTCAAATTGTAGTCTGTATTTTGAATACGCTCCCTAATAACAAAGGTCTGTGGTCACAGGTTTTTAGGTTTGGTGCTTAGATCTTCGGTTTATACAAACCTTTCTTCATAAGCCTGAGCACACAGATTTCAGAGTATAAAGTTGGATTCGTGGTAGATATGAACCTCCCTTGCATCGTTCCCCCTCCTTTTCAAAGAACCCACTTTCAGAATCAGTCACGTAGCCCCTGCCTGGGCCTTGAAGAAATCCACGACGTCAACTTTCTAAACCGCACAGAGAAGGGGTACGAGCAACAGAAATTCACCCCCATGGTACCCGGGGCACATTTCAATTTTCTGCTGCAATACCCAGAGGAGATTAGCGAGCTCACGAACTTAAGAACTTTCAGGAAAGACGGGGAGGGCGAGCGAGCTGCCAATTCCCATTGCATCTTCGCAAGTGACTATCGGGAAATTTGTTATTAATTTTGTCGGAGCTGATGTAATCCAAACATTAGTCACTGACCCCCTTTCAGAGATAACGGATGATCGGCCCATTGCCACACTCGCTGGCTGTGTCTCAGGCTTTGTGGCCTTTGCCCTCTGAGCAGCACTGGATCTCCCCACGATCCCGTCCCAGTGACTCACTCTTGGCTTCCATTTGCCTAAACCTCTGGGGCCTTCCGGCCTACTCACTGGCCTTCCTACCCCTGCATCATCCCCAGTGAGTCCCAATATGTAGACAAGACCCGAGGCCCTGCCCCGGTCCATCTTTCCTCCCCTCCCCAGCTGCTCCTTCCCCCAGGACCAATACGTCTATTCAGCGTCAGCTACGGAGCTGATCCCCAGAACATTCTCCATCCCACAGATCTTTCTGCCAAGCCCGTGTCCTCCGTCTTCAACACCCTCTGGACTACATCCAATCAGACCCGCTTTTCTTTTCTCTCTCCTTCCTTTCCAACACAAATATTCACCTCTAAGCCCCTGGTCTTCTTTTCTCCCTGACACAAATAGTCACAACTCTGAAATTGCAGGACAGTATTTCTGTGTCTAGGCTTTTCTTGGGCTGGGCGAGGTAGCACACACCTGTCATCCCAGTACTTGGGGGAGGCTGAGACAGGAGGATCTCAGGTTCAAGGACAGCCTTAGCAACTTATCAAGGCCCTCAACAACTTAAGGAGAACTTGTTTCCAAATTAAAAAAAAAAATACGGCTGGGGGTGTAGCTTAGAGGTAGAATTCCCTGGATTCAATAGCCATGCATATCAAAACAAAAACAAAAAGCAATAAAAAACTCTTTCTTGAATGACTTCTTGTTGGTACTGGGGGTGGAACCCAGAGGCTTTCTACCTCCGGGCTATACTCCCAGACCTTTTTATTTGGAAACAGGGTCTCACTAAGTTGCTGAGAGCCTCACTAAGTAGCTGAGGCTGGCTTCGAACCTGTGCGATCCTCCTGTCTCAGCCTCCCAAGCGCGGGGATTACAAGCGTGCGCCACCACGCCCGGCCTTCTCACTGGCCTTTCTAAGTCCATCCACGGTGGCTGGCCTTGTCCTGTTTCCCACGGTTGGCAAATCATGGCCTAAAGCGCCCCCACCGGGTCCTGGTCCTGCCCGGCCTCATCTCCACCACCACCCAGCTCGCCCCTCTCTGTTCCAGTCGTGAGCTCTGCTCCCCCGCCCCCTCAGCCTGTCCTGTTCTCAGACCCTTGGGGTCGGGCCCTGTTCATGGTCATCACGGCCTTTGGCGGTCTCTTTCGTAGCAAAACTACAACAGGTAGAATGTACTGATTTTTCATGAGACTGCAAAGCCCAAAAGTCAAGACCTTGTTCATTCCTATATTTCTAATGTTGGGACATAATAGGCAATCAGTAAATTGAACATAGGAACAAATGAATGAATGAATGAATGAATGAATGAAACCACATTTTGGAAAATCCACAACAGGCCACATAAGACTTGCCATCAATCCCATAATAGTGCTCTCTCTTTTTCCCTCTGTCTCTCTGTCTCTGTCTGTCTGTCTGTCTGTCTCTCTCTTCTCCTCCTTACCTCCCTCTCCCTCTCCCTCTCCCTCTGTCTCTTTTGTGGTACTAGGGATTGAATCTAGGGGCATTCTACCTCTGAGATATACACCTGCCCTTTTTATCTTTTTATTTTGAAACTGTCTTGCTAGGTTGCTGAGAGTCCCATTAAATTGCCGAGACTGGCCTCAAACCTTTGATCCTCCTGTCTCAGCCTCCCCAAGCACTGGCATGAGAGGTGTGTGCCACCACTCTCTCGGCTCTGTAATTTCTTGTCGGCATCCCTCCATCCTCCTTTCTCATCTCTACCTTCCTTTTCAGGTTCTCACCATCCCTCACCGCATTAGGGCAACGGCTTAGCCGGCTCCTTCAGATCTCTCTGCACTGAGATTAGTTTTGGAAATGACTGCCATATTAATCTTCCTTAACACGTGTGCTGTATGATTTCTTTGCATGGGACTCCTGGACTGCTCTTTCCTGTCTACAGAATAAAGTGGAAAATGTCAGAGTCTGATGTGGAAGGGAACCTTGAGGGTCATCTGGTATAACGGGGACAGTAAGGTCAAAAGCAGTTGGGATGACTTGCCAAAGAACACGGGACTGCCGGGCGTGGTGGCACATGTCTACGACCCCAGTCCTTGGGAGGTTGAGATAGGAGGATCACAGGCTCAAGGCCAGCCCCAGCAAGTAGCGAGGCTCTTAGCAACCTAGCGTGACCCTGTTTCAAAACAAACCAAAACAAAAAATAGGGCTTGGAGACTGCATGACCCTGGTTCAATTCCCAGTATCCCCTCCCCACTCGGCACACACAAAAGATAACACACGATCAGTATTTCAGTCTTCATGAAAACAGGCTTGAGAATTTGCCTGTTGACAGCACACCCTGCACCCGTTCCCGGGGCATCTGGCTCCCATCTAGGATGGCCAACCTGGCCTAGTGTGCCCTGGACTGTTTCCATTTAAAAACTAAAAATCCTGCATCCCCCAAACTCTCTCCATCCCCTGGCAGCCTGGGAAGGTGGACCACTCTACTCCTGACGACGTCTCCATTCTCGTCTCTTCTCGGCCTCCGACCAACTTAGCAATCACCAGCCACGGTAGCCTGCTTCTGTTTCTGGAACATTCTTCCAACTCACTCCCATCCAGGGCCTTTATTCTACCTAGTGCCTTCTCTGCCTGCCCGGGTCAGTGAGCAGCAAAACTCAGAATCCCCGACTCGCTGCTCTCTCTTCTGTTTGGCACGGAATGGCTTCAGAATCTAACTTCGAGCTTGGCACAGTGGCGCATGCTTGTCATCTCAGTACTTGGGAGGATGAGGCGGGAGGATTGTGGGCTCCGGGACAACTTTAGTAACTTAGGAAGACTCTCAGTAATGCAGTAAGACCCTGCTTCCAAAACGAATGGGTGAATGAATAAATAAATAGAGTTGTTGGAAGGTATAGCTCGGAAGTAGAGTGCCCTGGATTCAATCCTCAGCGACATAAAACACAAACAGACAAACAGAATCTAATCTCAAGTCTTTCTTACGTCCTTATTTTTATACTGCACTCATTTGCATGATCAAAAATAGGAAGACTTGTAATGAAGAAAATACCCGTGGAAGGAAAAACCGGAGAGCTTTCTGACTCCCACGGTGGGGATTATGAGAACGGCAAAAGGAAGAGACTTTGCTGGGCATCGGCGAGTTTGGCAGCAAAACAGGGAAGACTGGAAAAGCCTGTGACTACCTGTCTCTCCTTTTACCTATTTGCCTTCCCCGCAGATCCCGATCTTAGGCCAAGCACCTCGCAGTAATCTGTCGCTGAGATAAAAATCTCCTGGCGATGACAGGGAAGATTGACAGCGAGGTTTCAGTCCTAAAGTAGGCTTTGGGTGACATTTAATTTTTTTGTCGTGAAGTTTCAAGATGTGACAGGAGTGTTTCCAAAGCTTTGCACGTAGAGGGAACACCCGTGACAAAAGAGGACACAGAACAGCTGTGGTTGAGTTGGGAAAATAAAGACCTTCAGGGGCCCGGACCTCGGGAGGGATCGGGGCTCCGACTGAGAGGCTGTAGGACTTCCAGAAGCTTCCTGGAGCCTCAGCTCCCCAAACATCATACTGCCCACCAGTGACGGCAGGCAGCAAAGCACAGCTCCCTGTTGGGGGGTAGATGTGCCCTGGTGGTTTTCTCATGAAAATAACTAGTCTCTCTATTTTCCAAGAAGCTTCCTCCTCATCTGACCATGCTTCTCTTAAGAGTTTCTAAAACTCAGACACAGCAATCTGTTTTTTAATTTCGTTTACTTTTTTGTTTGTTTGTTCACTATTATGTCACCTTGTCTGGCTGGTTAGTCTGTGTATATCTGAACTTTTCAACAAATAGACACCTTAAAATGCTTCTTTTATCGTTTATATATTTTTCGTGTCTTCACACCCGGATCCATCTCATTCTGACTTGGATTTGGGACGGCTCACTTACGGGTAAGAAATCAAGGCCCTGTGAAAACTTACGGACCAGTGAATTTTGGTCCTGGGCCTCTGGGTTCTCAAAATCCAAAGTGGAAATATGGACATAAAGACAACATTTCAGCAATGGGATAGCTTATACCTGTGTACAGAAAGGGGAGGGCACTGCGAGACAAGACAGAGAAACGTTTGAGTTTTCAATCAGAGAATGAAATATTTAATATCTCAATCAAAAGAGGAAACGTCTAACTTTGCAAAAGACGCTCAAGGAGGGCTTCATAGAGAAGGTGACATTTGATCAGATCCATGAGATCTTCATTTATTTATTTTTTTCTTTTCTTGGTGGTACTGGGGTTCCTGGAAGCCCTTCTACCTCCGGGCTACACTCCCAGACCTATTTTTACATTTTTATTTGGAAACAGGGTCTCCTAAGCCAGCGCGCGCGGCTGGCTCCGAACCTGCGCGATCCTCCTGTCTCCGCCTCCCAAGCGCGGGGATGACAAGCGTGCGCCACCACGCCCGGCCATCCATGAGATCTTTAAAAGATACATGAGAGCTCACCGAGGATGACTTGAGGGTGAGGGGACGGTGTCTCTGTGAATGGCATTTACAAGCGTGGCCTTGTGAAGATGGTTTTCATTTCTTGTCCCTGCAGCCAGACTGCAGATTCTTTGACATTTGGAACTGAAAACCACAGAACCATCCCGCACTTCACTGGCCTTCCCAAAGTACCCAGCAGAATCACGGCCCGGCGGAATTCTGCAATACGTCCTTACGATTTCCTGAACTTTCAGCTAACGTAGTGTATAGGTAACAAACACCGAGCTCAGCAGAAAACTAGAATTAAGTATGCATATTACAGAACAGAAAGGTAACATCAATCAACGCAGACCCCGAATTGAAAATAGAGCATTGTTTTTCACTTGGCAGAAAGGAGTTACGGAGGGTGAGAAGCGCTCTTTACAACGATCAAAACAGTTATCTTGGGCTATTGAAAAATATCCATTAGCCCATCTCAGATTATCTTCTTTTAAAAAAAAAAAAACAATAATTTCACTGTTAAAAATGACTCATACTTACTGTACTTAATAAAGAAAAGATTACAGAAAAGTTTTAAAACCATCCATTCTCCCAGCATCCAGAAATAATAATTCTTAGCCGGGCGTGGTGGCGCACGCTTGTCATCCCCGCGCTTGGGAGGCGGAGACAGGAGGATCGCGCAGGTTCGAAGCCAGCCGCGCTGGCTTACGAGACCCTGTTTCCAAATAAAAAAGTATACAAAATAGGTCTGGGAGTGTAGCCTGGAGGTAGAAGGGCTTCCAGGAACATCAGTACCAATAATAATAATAATAATAATAATAATAATAATAATAATAATAATAATTCTAACTTCTGATAAACTGTATTTCAGATGTGTCTCTGTCCATACGTAATAGAAGGAAAAATGGCGAGATGGATGGTTGGACTGATGGTTAGAAGGACAGCTAGAAGTCTATGCCTTTACTTTTTCCAAAGCTAATGATGATTTCTTTCTAGTGAATTTGCCTGCCCCGACCTTTCGTAAACAACTGTCTTGCATACCCAAGTCAATATATATATTGGTTGTACTAGAGATTGAACTCAAGGGCATTCTACCTCTGAGCTATCCCCCAGCCCTTTTTAATTTTTGTTTTGAAACAGGGTTTTGTGAGGTTGCTAAGTTGCTAAGGCTGTCCTCAAAACTGCAATCCTCCTGTCTCAGCCTCCAGGAAATGGTATTCCAGGCTGGGCCACCACACCCAGCTAACTCCTATATGTTCCCAAAATAAACTTTTCAGTGGAATCTTGCGTTAAGTTTCAGAGAGGGCATCAAACCAACCAAATGAGAAGCCAAAAACACTTCTCATCATTTTAAAGAAAATCTATACATTGTGTGTAGATTTTGCAGTTCTTACAAATAGGCTGGGGATAAGATATCCTTTGGGAGAATATCTGCTCGTGTTACAGCGAAGAATGAGGGGGCCAGGAAGGACAATTTGATTTCCGAGCTTATCAAAAGAAGAGAGGGCAGAAATGGGACTCTTGATAAAGTGGTTATTTATAAGACAGCCTCCCCCAACGTGGCCATTAATATTACTGTATCATTATGATTTTATCGTCTGTCTTGAAGATGCCTTCCGCCCTTGTATCTGCACATCACGGGCCTGCTCCTGGAGAGAAGTCAGGGGCATGGAATGCATGCCTTCAAAGAAATGTCTTCAGCCTGACATGGTGATTCACACCATGAATCAAGTCTCAGTACCTGGGAGGCTGAGACAGGAGGATCGCAGGTTCGAGGACAGCTTCAGCAAGTAATGAGATGCTCGTCAACCTATTTTTATTTTGTTTCAAAATAAAAATAAAAATAGGGTGGCCGGAGGGTAGGTAGCTCAGTGGTAGAATGCCCCTGGGTTTAATCCCCAGTATCCCCCCACCCACCCAAAAAAAGAGAAATATCCTTGATCTTAGAGAACTTCCTACACTACTGCGTTCCAGCTCGGCTCACCATCCCTGCTGCTGCTTGGACTGGATGTGTGGGTTCGGGGAGAAAACCTACTTGTCACCACAATATTCAGTGCACTCAGAAGCCAGCATCATGTCTCTTTCTGCCAGGTTTTCCCAACCTGGGTGCTGCTGACACTTGGAGCCAGATAACTCCCTGTGTGGCCCATTCTGTGCGTCCAGGGATATTTACCACCATCTCTGATCTCTGCCTGCTAGCTGTTAATAGCATTTCTCTTCCATTTTTGTTTTGTTTTATTTATTTATTTGTTGGTTGGTTGGTTGATACTTGGGGATTGGAGCCAGGGGCGTTCTACCTCCAAGTTGAACACTACTAGGTCTTTTTAAAAGTTTTTTATTTTATTTTATGTTGAAACAGGCTTTTGCTAAGTTGTGGAGGGCCTCGCTAAATTGCTAAGGTTGTCCTTGAACCTGCGATCCTCCTGTCTCAGCCTCCCAAGTACTGGGATTATAAGTGTGCACCACCGCACCTGGCTCCTCTTCTGTTCTGACAACTAAAAATAACTCCGGAGACTGCCAAATACCCCGTGTGTGTGGAGAGGAACAAAGTACGTGAGACTCGGGGAACCCAAAGCCCTTTGTCTCCAATACAACCAGCAAAAAGGGTTTCTCCTAGGCACACGCATGCAGTCTCTTCTTCTAGGGGCAGTAATAGGTCCAAGAAGTCAGTCCAGGTTGTCCTCACATTAGGAGAGTCAGGAGCAGAAGGTCCGTGAGGTCACCCCCTCCCGGAGTCGGGCCTGCACTGACTTAGAGCAGGGCACAGAAAAGTCGCCATCTTTCCTTGTCATCGAAGAATGAACAGGAAAGGAAGAAGCAAGCCCACCGAGGGGACTTTCTGGCTGGCTTGACACACCAATGTGCTGCCAATTATAGCAGCTGAGGCGGCTCCACCTTGGGGCACGGTGGGGGGTGAGTAGTTTGTAGCGGGTGAATTTTAATTTTCCAGCCAGAGTTCAGATGGCTGGTTAAACAATGTTTAGAAGCTCCTGAAAGATAATCACTAGCGAATGGTCATTAAGCCCTACTTTCTGAGACAGTAGAAAGAAAGCAGAGTGAGGTTCCAGGCTCTGTATCCTCAGGGGCCGAAATATGGAGCCGGAAGGGGAGGGAGCGACATTGAGCAGAGGGATCCTTCCTGTCTCCAATTCCCATGATCCACCAATTTATCAAGTGGAGGGGTTATTTTTTTTTAAAGTATGACTTTTATCCTCAAGGAAAAAAAAAAAAAACCCACCAAACGACCATTTGAGAAGCTGGCTAAATATGCGGTTTTTAGCAATATCCACGTAATGCTCGCATCTTACTAATCAAAGGGAAAATGGTCTCTTGTTCACGGGTTCTGAAACGTCCCCATCCCTCTGACGAACAGTACCCATTACTTTAAACACCTCAGCGTCTAGTAATTTGTTCAAAAAAAAAAATGTGTCAGACTACCAGTAATTTAAGTCCTGTCAAAAATAAATCTCAGATCCTCACTCTTTCCAGTCAGCTGCTGAAAAACACACCCACATGTCAATTACCGGAAGCCGCTGCGATGTTTCTTTGTTCTGAATTTGTGTAAACAGAAAAAGGTTCTTCCTTGGTAACAACTGTTTTCTGAAACCTATATAAATGTTTACGTGAACTTCCGTGCAACAACACCTAACAGAAGTAATAAAAGCCGCCATGTTGGGAAATACAACCGCGCAACGCTCATGTGTGTCTTGGTTAATAAACGTTTAAGTGTGAAAGAGTAATGCAGCCACTTGTGAATTATTCTTTTCGCAGAGGCCTGACCTCAAAGCATTTACATTTTAAATTGTAAATCAAAATGTTCTGCATTTTTTTTTTAAGGGACGATAGTCACTAGTTCTCTTCCTTATTATCCAAAAGAGATCGCTTCGCAGATAATTTCAAAATCGCAGGTAAATAAATGAATCGAGCACTGTGACTATAAAACAGAAATAAGCCACAAAATTGGCAGCTAATTAAGACAGGCTATTAGACAGGGCTTCTCCGTGTACAAGTGTTCCTCACGACTAAGACCAATAAATCCTGTGAATGGAACCTCATCCTTACTACAATGTATATGGCGTTTTAAAGAGATACAAGTCAAGTTATAAATTAGAAGTGTTGGTGATTTTCTAAGGTTTTGCAGTAGAGCAGTGGTTTCACTGAAGCAGTATGAAATGACTTAATCATAAAACCATCAATGCTCATGATGTTATAAGGTTTTCCACAAACTTTTTTTTTCTAAATAAGATGACTAAGGGTTTTTTTTTTTTTTTTTGGTGGAACTGGGGATGGAATCCAGAGGCTTTCTACCTCCGGGCTATACTCCCAGACCTATTTTATACTTTATTTGGAAACAGGGTCTCACTAAGTTGCTGAGAGCCTCACTAAGTAGCTGAGGCTGGCTTCGAACCTCTGCTATCCTCCTGTCTCGGCCTCCCAAGCGCGGGGAGTACAAGCGTGCGCCACCATGCCTGGCAAGATGACTGAGTTTTAACTTTCTCTTCTTTTTAGGAAGGAAAAGAAAAAATAAATTTGAGTCATCTGGCTGTGGGGTGTGTGTGTGTGTGTGTGTGTGTGTGTGTGTGTATGTTTCTCCTCCCTGATTTTCAGCTGTGTGTATTATAAAAAAAAAATCTACAAATGATACACAGATGGATGGGGTAAAGATGTTGGAGTGAGACGCTCAGTGGTCCTTTTTCTAGGGGTAAATTAGAATAGGTTGATTTTCATTAAGCAAGGAGAGATGGATGCTTCATTATTAACATGGTCGCACTCTCACGTAATAAGAAGTCATCTTTGCTCAAGGATCTTACTGCCAAACCCACTGGATTAATGGTTTTCCTGTCCCAGTGGACTCCCTTTACATTTCCTCTCGTGATAGGGAAACTTGAGCAGATGTGTGTGTGTGTGTGTGCGTGCACGTGCGTGTGTGCAGGCTCATGCATCAAAGCGTTGACCTTTTGCTAGGCGGGATTAGGAAACACTTACTAATGTTTCCTTCAGGAAGCGAGGGATTGTGTTAACCTGCTTCCCCTTAGGCTTCTCTTCCCCAGGGCGCCTCCATCGATGTATTTGTCTCTGGCATTTAGATAATACTAGTTTGACGGTTAGTAGTTTTACTGACAGAAGTGAAAAACAAAATTATATATAAATAATCTATATAATTCTTTTTAGGAAAGAAGATAATAAGATAAATCACTGATTAAAGGGGCTACATACAGGGCAGATGGAATCCTAACCATGTGGCCACCTCCCCCAACAGTTGAGGGGTAGAGGGCGTCATTAATCACGCACGGTCCAGCCGTCTTCAGTGGGGACCATCTCGCCCCTCACATGATGATAAACAGCATATATTCCCCATGCAGCCCATTAGGTATTCTACAGCAAGTGAACTATGAGATAACACATTTATCCTTCTTGGGGAGAAACCTCTGCATATTTCGCGTGGCACGGTGAAGGCATTCTCTACTACTGAGGATGAATGCATTATCCTGCAGAGGATTATGGGTTCCTCTCTTTTGTGCAATAGTTACATAATAACAAAATGAGATAAAAAGGCTTCTCTGTTTCTCTGACACTAGGCACGTTTTGCTTTCCTTTCTTTTCCTTTCCCTTTTTTTCAACTTCTTTTTTCTTTATTTTTACAGGGCTCTTAGATGTTTGTCTTCTAAATCCAGTTGGCATAAGTTTGCCTCTCAGCTTACGATGGGGACAAAACCGACAGGAGATCCTTGAGAGAGTCTGCAACAAAGCCGAAATTAACTTGCGAGGGACTAAAACCCCAAGAGCACTTGGAAATTAAAGTTTTTTTCTAAGGATTAAAAGTCATATGGAAGCCAGGTGTGATGCTTGGGGAGGCTGAGGCACGAGGATCACAGGTCTGTGGCCAGCCTCAGCAACTTAGTGAGACCCTGTTTCAAAATTAAAAAAAAAAAAATTAGGTCTGGGGTATAGTTCAGAGGCAGTGTGACCCTAGGTTTAATCCTTCCAAAAAAATAAAAAAGGAAAGTCATATGGGCGTCCTAGAGAAGTTACCAAACCGTACCATATTCCAATTGAATCTTTTATTTATTCACCCAGTAATTATTTATTAACTATCTACTCTTCCAGAGACCCCAGGCTCCTAACTCAATGCAGGTGAAGCTGATTCAACTTAATCCCACACAGAAATATTTATTTATTTTTGGTACTGGGGATTGAACCCAGAGGCATACTACCTTTGATCTATACCCCCACCCCCAGCCCTATTTTACTTTTTATTTAGAAACAAGGTCTTAAGCCAGGTGTGGTGATGCACGCTTGTAATCCCCGCGCTTGGGAGGCGGAGACAGGAGGATCGCACAGGTTCGAAGCCAGCCTCAGCTACTTAGTGAGGCTCTCGGCAACTTAGTGAGACCCTGTTTCCAAATAAAATATAAAATAGGTCTGGGAGCATATCCCAGAGGTAGAAAAGCCCCTGGGTTCCACCCCATGCCCCCCAAAAGACACAAGGTCTTACTAGTTGCTGAGGTATCACTAAGCCGCTCAACTTGCGATCTTCCTGTCGCAGACTTCCAAGTACTGGGATTACAGGGCGCACCATATTTAATTGTCAGCAGTTTTAAGTGCCATAGAAGAAGAGCCATCAGAGACAAGGGTGGGTCTGGATTCAGTGTGGGGCTTTAGGCGGACTTTGCTAACACAGAGGCTAGGAACGAAATTCCTAAGAATGGTACGGAGTGAGGACAGGGACAGAATTCAGGAGGAATGCAAGAACGCGTAGCTTGCCAACATAAATAAATAAATAAATAAATAAATAAATAAATAAATAAAAAAAACACTTGCTTGAAGTGGGAGGCAGTGTGGCAAATCCAGAAACGGGTACAAGACCCAGGAATCTGCGGCCCAGAAGAATTTTTGCAAAAGAGTCAGGAACTAAAGTTGAGGTCAAAGATGAAGGAATTAGACTCGGCAGGGTCCTGCAGGTCATGGCAAAGTGTTGCTTTTGTCTTTAAGTAAAGCCGGTGCGTGGGGAATTGTACTGGGTTCCTCTAAAAAGATAAGTTGAAATTCTAGCCCCTGCTACCCATGGATATGATTATATATGGGAAACGGGCTTTGCAGATGGCTGTGGTCAAGATGAGGTCACTAGAGTGGCCTGAATCGAGGGGCTGGTGTCCAAAGGGGTCGGGAAGATGCCGATACGGAGGCAGAGCCTGGAGTGGACACCGGAGCTGCCGGGGGCCACCAGAAGCTGGGGCGGGGGAGGCAGGGGCTCTCCCAGGGCCTTCAGGGACATGAGAACCTGTCCGCACCTGATCCTGAACTCCTTAAGACAGTTAATTGCTGTGGTCCTGAGCCACCCAGCTTGGGGTACTTTGTTTCAGCTGACCTCTGAAATCAAAGATACCCAGAAAAACACTCAAGGGTTTTAAACACAGGAAGGAGTTTTAAAGGCCCTGAGCGGGCCATCTCCTACATCACAGTCCCAAAAGATCCCCAGGCTGCAGAATGGGCCCCAGTGAGTAGGAGAGGAGGTCCGGGGACAAACGCGGGAAGGAAGAGTACCGCCAGGCTCTAGGGGCATCCTGGGGGAGCCAGCCGTGGGTTTCTGGCAGTGGGGTGCTGGCAGGGGCATTTGCTAAGTGGGTCTTTTTGGCATCAAGAATGTCATGGCTGCACCTGCCAGGCGGGGTGGGGGGAGAGATAGATAGATAGATAGATAGATAGATAGATAGAGAGAGAGAAAGAAAGTGAGAGAGAAGAGAGAGAGAAGAGAAAGAGAGAGGAGAGAGAGAGAGAGAGAGAGAGAGAGAGAGAGAGAGAGAGAGAGAGAGAGAGAGGAGAGAGGATCCTTGTCAGTGATACAGTGATATCCCTCCAATCTGGGCATGTGGATTTGTATTCTACACAAAGATGTAATTGGCAGACCCCAACTGGAGTCCTTCGAGTGACAATAGAATTATTTTACCATTTCACACATGGAGTTGTTTTTCTCTGAATTATAATTGCTTTTTTACATAATAAAAAAACCTGCTCGAGAATGACAGAGTATGAAGAGCTGCTTCTCACCTCCTTTAAGGATGTATCAGGGTAGGATGTGATTCGGGAGGAAACAGTTGTCTCAACCGCGTACTATCAATGAGTGAAGAGATCATCAATTCTAGACTTCCCGCCCCCCAGGCCCCACGGACAAGCTGTTGACATAGTTGTAAATGCAACAACACAATTCATTGGGTCTCATCCTGCGCTACAGACTGAGGCAAAATAACTTTCGAGGACCCTTTGATGCCAGATAATGTGATCAAACGCTGTTGCTACATAATGTTTTAAAGTATGAGCAGTGGGACCTTCTCTGGCTCAGCCTCCCCAGCTGCATCTGTATGAGGAAGCCCTCGTCTCATGCATGAGTCCATCTCCCGTTGCTATAACAAAATACTGGGGGCTGGATGATTATGAAGAAGAAAAAAAGCTTCTTTAACTTACAGTTTTAGAGCCCCAAAAGTCCAAGATCAGGCCCATTATTTGGAAGCCAGAGAGATGAGGAAGGGTTATCTTGCTTTTGGAGAGCAACCCACTTTTTGAAGAACTAACTCACTCCTGGCTGACCAGCATTATTCTCCTCCAAAGACATCTCCATCAATGGCTCATTCACCACCTGCAAAACTCTCCCACCTGCCCTCACCAGAGGGGTGTCACACTTGGGCGAGCAGAGCCTTGCTCTGGGGATGTCAGAAGCAGATAGCCTGGCATCTGAAAACGTAGCTCCAGGAGAGAGAGGAGGATTTGAGAGTCAGAGGCTCATTTCTCTTTCTCTGCCTTTACCCAGAGAACTGGGATTCCTAGGGTCCAGCGGAAACAAGAATGGGGGAGAAGGGAGAGGAAACCTTGGCCTCAGACAAGGAGGTGACAGGAAGCTGTACTCTGTCTCACTTTTGGTCCTTGCTGGGCTGAGGGGGCGGGGCAGCATTTAGAGGAATCCTTCAGAGTCAGTAGGCGATTGGGGAACAGCAGAGGCCTCTGTCTGGGCTCCTTGTAGAGAACCTCCAGCTCCCGCTGCCCCCCACCCGCACACCTCGGCCGGCGTGGGAGCGGATCTAGAAGTCCTTGTACCGCTGTAGCTACCAAGAGGCCTGAGAATCCGCTGGGTGGGTTGTAGCGGTTCCAGAAACACCTTCAACCAGAGATCAGAAGGCAAACTGGACACGGGCCCTCACGTGTGACCCCCAAATCCTTGGCAGTCTGGAAGTCCCCAGAGCTTAGCCACAATTTGAGGAAGCTGAACCCAGATCCCCCCGACTGGGAGTCGGTTTCCGTCCTCCGATGGCACGGGCGCTCAGACAAGAATTTCATTCGATGGTGGAAAAGAAAACTGGGACTTGTGCCCCGCCTAAGCCTGAGGACCTGCCCCACGGAGACCCATGGGCTTCCATCGGCTACATAAGGCCATCCCTCCAGGATAGCAGGTGTCAGGAAGAACCTGACCTCCAAGAGCCGGCTGCCGCCACCTTCCAAGACCTATGCACTGCTGGCTGCTGCCCGGGGCTGGGGGGGGGCCCGGCTCCACCATCTCCCACCTCCCGGTGCTCCCGGGCGTCTCTGTTCAGAATGCATTGCTTCTGTGCCACCTCTGAACCTCGGACACCCCGGGATTTGAACACTGTCATCTCCTACTGTCTTCAACTCATACCGTCTCCAGTGCTCTACAAAACCCTTTTCTTGTTGTTCCTTCTGAAACTCTTGAAGGTAAGAGGCAAAGTATCCTGCTTCCTTTTGACAGATGAACTACGAAGGCATAGAAAGATCTCTAAGAAGCCTAGAGCCACACAGCATAAAAGAAACAATAACCATCTTATCTATAACAATAAATTTTTGTATGTGTGTGGGTATTACTAGGGATGGAACACAGAGCCATTCTACCTCCAAGCGACGTATCCCCTCAGCCCTATTTTATTTTTAGTTTGAAACAGGGTCTCTCTAGGTTGCTGAGTCTTGCTACATTGCTGAGGCTGGCCTGGAATCTGCGATCCTCCTGTTTCAGCCTCCTACGTACTGGGATTGCAGGCATCATCCACCATGCCCAGGTAACAAAATTAATAGTAGTAGTAATGATAATAACAATAATAATAATAACTACTATTTTTGCTCCCTGTCTAACAGCTCTTTGTGCATGTACGATGTCAACACCCCATTTAATAGGAATCAGGTGTCTTATATCCCTGCAGATAAGGGGACAGAGGCTTGGGGAATCTAAGCACAGTGACGAGGTTTACATAAAGAAGTATCACAAAGCCCATGGGACTTACATTCCAATTTTCTAACTTCACCCTTAAGGAAGACACCATCAGTGTTTAAGCTTAATCTTCAGAACATCAGATAAGTCTCCTAGTATGCATTAAAGCTAAAGAGGATTATTACAATAACCCTGCAGCAAGCAGAAGTCCTACCATCCGTTCTTCTCACTAGGACTTTTTTTTTTTCAGTACTGGGGATGAAACCCAGGGGCATTCTACCTCCAAGCTACACCCTCAGCCCTATTTTTTATTCTTTATTTTTGAAACAGGTTCTCACTAAGTTGGTGGAGGGCCTCATGAAGTAGCTTAGGCTGTCCACGAAGCCACGATCCTCCTATCTCAACCTCCCAAGTACTAGGATTACAAGTGTGTGCCACCACGCCCCGCTTCGCTGGGATTTGACTGCATGTTAGCGGTGGGACGATTCCACAGTCCAGACATTGGCATAGATTTGTTCTTTTAAGTCCTTTCTTTATTACAACCATTCTCAAACTTTTAGTGGATGTAAAAATGAACTAAAGCCAGGCGTGGTAGCGCACGCTTTTAATCCCAGCATTCGGGAGGCTGAAGCATGAGGATCCTGGTTCACAGACAGCCTCAGCTACCTAGTGAGGCCCTTTGCAACTCAGTGAGACCCTGTTTCAAAATAAAGAATAAAAAACAAGGCTGGAAATGTAGCTTGGAGGTAGTATACCCCTGGGTTCCATCCCCAGTATTGCAAAAAATAAAAATAAAAAATAAATAAATAAAATAAAAATGACCAAAGATGGCCATACACATGTGTGTGTTGGCTGATATTAAATTTCTCTTTCCTGAAGGCATAGGACCTCAAACAATTTTTAATTCGGTAATAAAGCAATAAAGAAGATTTAAGGGTAGATGATTTAATGACATATTTGTTTATTTGTTTATTTATTTATGGTACTGGAGATTAAACCCAGGGGCATTCCACATGTAAGCTGCACCTCCAGCCCTACTTTATTTATTTTTACTTTGAAACAAGGTCTTGCTAAGTTGCTGAGGCTGGTTGCAATTCCGAGATCCTCCTGCCTCAGCCTGCCAAGTACTGAGATTACAGATGTATGCTCTCAGGCCTGGCCCAATGATAAATTTGACTGTACATGATTTTTACGTAACGGGCTGGCTTCGGAATCTAACCCACAGCTCAAACGTGTGCTTACGTGGAGTACAAGCAGCTTAGACTCTGTGGCAGGTGTGTGTGTGACGCCAAAGCCCGATTTATTTCCATTCAGTACTTCCAGAAGTGGTTTTCTCAGAAATACCTGTTGACTGTCTTGCTGATTGACCATACTGATTCGATCCTATCTGGGATTTTGATTTTAAATGCCTTAAATAACCCTCAATCTTGCCAGCTCTTAAAAGCCAAGTGCCTGCCACGCAGATACGGTAATTTGCCGCCGTGCTGCTCTGGAGAAGCGTAACTCTAGGCTTCCAGTTCCGATACGCAGCAACACAAACAGAATGTCAATTTCCTACCGAGTTCAGAAGGGTGGATTCCAGACGACTATTCGATATATAGGCTGTTTGCTAACACTCACCTGCAAATTTCTGTTTACTTTTCCCTCCGCGAGCTCCGAGTGTAATCTATTTTAATTTCCCCCTTGCCAAATATTCAGTTGCTGACAAACACTTTCAAATTGCCATGGATTTTCACGCCTGTGATTTTGTGTGCAAATTGAGTGCCTGGGCAAATCAGTTCTGATTTTTGCATATACACATATATGCATATGAACACACACACACACACACACACACACACACATACACACACACACACACACATTTCCATTCACCTATAATTGCTGGCAAGGGTTTAAAAAAAGATGAGAAGATGAGAAGCCAGGTGCTGGGATGCATATCTGTAACTCCAGTACTTGGGAGGCTGAGACAGGAAGATCTGAGGTCAGTCTCAGCAGCTTAGCAAGACCCTGTTTTTTTATTTGTTTGTTTTTCTGTTTTTGGTACTGGGGTTCCTGGAAACCCTTCTACTTCCGGGCTACACTCCCAGACCTATTTTTTTTATACTTTTTTTTTCTTTATTTGGAAACAGGGTCTCTGAAGCCAACACGGCTGGCTTCGATCCTCCTGTCTCCGCCTCCCAAGCGCGGGGATTACAAGCGTGTGCCACCACGCCCGGCGACCCTGTTTTTTTTTTTTTTTTTTTTTAAATCAAAAGGTCTGGGAAGTATAGCTCAGAAGTATCATGCTTCTGGGTTCAATTCCAAGTGCTAAAGAAGATGAGAAATATTCCCTGAAATAATACAAAATGTGCAAGGTCCCTACTTAAGTAATTAGATTATAGGATGAGATCCCGTCTTCTGGTATTATACTTGAAAGGTAGTAAAGTAAAATATTGCCCTCCATAATCTTTTTTTTTTTTTGGTAGTACTGGGGTTCCTGGAAGCCCTTCTACCTCCGGGCTACACTCCCAGACCTAATATATATATATATATATATATATATATATATATATATATATATATATATACACACACACACACACACACATATATATATGTATGTATATATATGTATATATGTATGTATGTATACGTATATATATATATATTTTTTGAGACAGGTTCTCTTAAGCCAGCACAGCTGTCTTCGAACCTGCGTGATCCTCCCGTCTCCGCCTCCCAAGCGCGGGGATTACAAGCGTGCGCCACCACGCCCGGCGCCCTTTATAATCTTTAAATTATCCACAAAGTGTGTTATCTATCATTTTAGATATATTTCTATGCATTGGGTATTTCTTAGAAACACGAAATGTCTTTAGCGAGGTGCACGCATACACAGAGAGTGAAATTTTGGAGTATTTTACAGTCTTTAAAATGTTTTGCCAACTGTATATTCACTGAAATTAAATGCGGTGTATGTTGCGACTCACCAGTGTTCTGAAATAACTCAAATTATGCTCCTAAGTCTATGTAAACAGGAAGAAAGGCAACGTTCTCAAGTCAACAAGAAGGCGAGATCGGGGCAGAGAGGAGCCTCAGAAGTTTTCTCTGCCAAGCCGGGCGTGGTGGGCACGCGCGTCATCCCAGCATTGGGGAGGCTCAGACTGGAGGATCTTGGTTCGAGGACAGCCTCAGCTACTTAGTGAGGCCCTTTGCAACTCAGTGAGACCCTGTTTCAAAGAATAAAGAATTAAAAATAGGGCTGGGGGTATAGCTTGGAGGTTGAATGCCCCTGGGTTCTACCCCCAGTGCCACAAAAAAAAAAAAAAAAAGTTTTCTCTGCCGTCACGTCTCAAGGCTCCAGAGGCCTTTGACCAACTAATGATCTTTAGTGAATCCCACCAAAACACTGTTAGAACATTATCTTCAAAACTGGATATGAAAAGTCATCTTCCAAACTGAAATAACTTTGGGACAAAAAAATTGGCCCCAAATAATCTGCTTTTGTTACTTCCTTTCTGAATTTGTGTCAGCGCAGAATTTTCTGTAGTTGTTAGTGTTTTCTGTTCAGAAACCTCTCACACTGCCATTTTGGGGTGAAATGTCCCCTCTGTTTATACGGTACTTTATAATTTGCCAAGCCGTTTCCTGGCAATTATTTTATTCCTCACGCTGGCCCTTTGGGGAAGACACAATTAATTTCCATTTTGCAGATGAAGCTGACACAATCGGAGAGGCCAACGATGAGGCTTCAATGAGAATTTAAAACAGCTTTTAAGAATTCAAGTTCGCAGTCTTCCCCTCGAACCACAGCTGCTTCCGGGTACCCTTGTAAAACACGTCTCTCTCATAGAGGTTTCTTGGAAGAGAGATGGTCTACATTTTTTAAAAGCTTTGCTAATTCTTGCTCATGTGCTTTTAACTTCAGCCCAAACTAACTTATTTAAATATGGTGAAAAAAAATGATGTAATTTATAGTTGGTCGAATGGCCTTAGTAAAACTTGGGACTGAATTTGAAAATCGTTAACCTTCAACTCGAGTGAGCCATATCCCCACGCTTTGAGGTGGCTGGGCGAAGAAATCTGGTTTCAATTATTTATTTATCTATGTATCTATGTATGCATGTATGTATCTATTTATTTATTTTTAGTGGTACTGAGGGGCAATGAAACCCGGGAGCATTCCACTTCCGAGCTACACCCCCTACGCCTATTTTATGCCTTTATTTGGAAACAGGGTCTCACCAAGTTGCAGAGGGCCTCACTAAATTACTGAGGCTGGTGGAGACCCTGCGATCCTCCTGTCTCGGCCTCTCAGGTACTGGGATTACAAGTGTGTGCCACCACACCAGGCCCATTTGTTGACTTCAAAATGGAATTCGAGCTTGAGTCGTAAAAAAAAACCCTTGGTTCTTCCTATGGTGAAGTCCAAAGAATCAAGCCATTCGGTGGCCATCTTACCGAGAAGCTTAGAACCTTTCTAGGTGATGCTTTAGATTGAATTCGAGAGCCGGGTATGGAGGCGCACGCTTGTAATCCCCGCGCTTGGGAGGCTGAGACAGGAGGATCGCACAGGTTCGAAGCCAGCCTTAGCTACTTAGTGAGGCTCTCAGCAACTTAGCGAGACCCTGTTTCCAAATACAGTATAAAAAAGGTCTGGGAGTATAGCCTGGAGGTAGAAAGCCTCTGAGTTCCACCCCCAGTACCACAAAAAGAATAAATAAATAAATTGAATTCGAGAAAAGAGCATAGAAAAAAAAAATACAACTTGTCAGTAAAAGAAAAGCCCAAGGCTGATAATTCAATCACCCAAGAAATCTGAGACCTACGGACTCTGCAGAGATTGAATGAGCACACCGTCTGCCACTGGCCAGCTGGACTGACCACTTAGAGATGCCCAGACTAGGTATATTCACATCCCCATAACCCACTTCCTCTCGCATTTGTTTTTTGGTTCTGGGGATCAAACCTAAGGTAATTCTACCTCCAAGCTATACCCACAGCCCTATTTTAATTTTGAAACAGGGTGTCACTAGGTTGCTCAGAGTCTCACTACTTGGCTGAGACTGGCTTTGAACCTGCAGGCCTCCTGTCTCAGCTTCCCAAGGACGGGCTCACAGGTGTGCTTCACCATGCCTGGCTCTTTGCATCTCTTGGGCTCCTCTTTGGGGGTGACAGGGTGTCCCAGACAAGCCACCGGCTGGGACTTCAAATGCCCTTGAACCCAGTGTACATACGTTGAGCCCCTACAGTGGGAGCCCTCTCGCTCGCATCTATGCTAGTAACCCGATCACAGATGACCCCCGTGGAAGGGGAAGATTCGACATGCTTGAGAAAAGGGCAGAGGTGGGAAGTCTGCAACCCGATGGCATGTTCTTGCTACTTCTGGTGCTGATGCAAAACACTGGAGCTCTGGGAAAGTCCCATGGTCGCCACAGCCCGGCACCGATGGCGCTCTGCTCTGCTCACGGATGCCCCGAGTGTCCACGGTGTGTCTGTTGTACTTCAAAAAGGGAGGAAAGAGCCTGTCTTCACCAGGAAGGTGCACACGGCTGAGCTGAGAGACAGATGGGACAGCAAGCCACCAACGTGCCGTAATAAGTAAGATGATGGATAGAAACACGGGACAGCTTAGGAGGTGAAATAACGCCAGCACGCTAGACAGACATGCTATCGATAGGGAAAGGCTTCAGGGGAGACAGGCTGCCCTGAGTCTGCAGTGCGAGGATAGAGAGCGAAGCCTGGCTGCTGGTTTCTACGCACTTGAGTTTCAACGGGGTTTCAATGGCTTTGGGGAGGGCGCCGCTTGGTTTCCAACAGCTATGAATTGTGTGTGTGCGTGCGTGCGTGCGTGCGTGCGTGCGTGCGTGTGTGTGTGTGTGTGTGTGATTACTGAGGACTGGACCCAGGGGTATTCTGCCTCCGAGCTAAACCCTTTTTATTTTTTATTTTGAAACAGGATCTCCATAGGTTGCGGAGAGTCTTGCTATAATGCTAAGGCTGATTTTGAACCCAGGAGCCACCTGTTTCAGACTTTCAAGTGCTGGGATTACAAGAGTGCACCACCATGCCCAGCCCTATGTAAGATTTTTTTTTTTTTTTTTTTTGGTTGTACTGGGGATGGAACCCAGGGGCTTTCTACCTCTGGGCTATTCTCCCAGACCTATTTTATATTTTATTTGGAAATGGTCTCACTAAGTTGCTGAGAGCCTCACTAAGTAGCTGAGGCTGGCTTCGAACCTGCGTGATCCTCCTGTCTCAGCCTCCTAAGCACTAGGATTACCAGCATGTGCACCACCACGCCTGGCCCTATGTAAGTATTTTTATTTTTTTGGTGGTACTGGGGTTCCTGGAAACCCTTCTACCTCCAGGCTATATTCCCAGACCCATATATATATTTTTTTTTTCTTTTTCTTTTTTTTAATTTGGAAACAGGGTCTCTTAAACCAGCGCGGCTGGCTTCAAACCTGCGTGATCCTCCTGTCTCTGCCTCCCAAGCGCGGGGATTACAAGCGTGTGCTACCCCCCGGCCTATGTAAGTATTTTTAACTACCTTTATGCAACATAACCTTTAAGAACTTTCTTCCTTCTGTTCCAGATATTACTTAGCTAACCCATTTTTCCTACGCAGAGTATAATTTGAGTTTTGCAAAGGCAGAAGACTAATTGCTAAACTCCGGGCTGAAGCTCCAACTTCATGTTTGTTGTGTGATAGAAATTGGGTCTAGTTTCGGCGATTTGAGTTCGCATAGCTCTTACTGCCAAGAAGGATGCAGAAAACCATTTATAAGAAGAATGCGGGGACAGTGGGAAGGCTCAGCTTTTTAAACAAATAACTTTGGACAATAGTTTGGATGGAACCAGCGACTGTGAAGCTATTTTGGGCATTAGTAGCAAAATGTTTCAATCTACATAGCAGGGAAACATGTCCCGGAAAAAGAAAAGTTGTATACCAGAGACCCTTGACGTCTGCAAAGATTCATTCTACGGCCTTCCAAACCTGCTAAAATTATGAATACACCAAAGTATCTATCTTTGCTCACAAAAAGCAGCTGGGTATATCTGAAAATTTTAAGTGATTTCTTTAGGTTCTTAATATCTGTAGAAGTATAGAATCAAAAGTCATTTGTAACAAATTACCTGTTTCCCGTCTTAGCTTTATTTTACATTGGCAGGCAAAGAAGTTTTAACCTCAGTAACTTCATATCTATACTGCGATCTGGCTTGGACCACTGGTAAAATTATATGTGTGTCTGCACAGCACAAACCCCTGCCTTTGACCCTACGTTAGCGAATGGCTAACCACAGTATGTCGCCGGCCTTTGGTGACCCCCTGATAGACAAAACCAGGATGCTGAGCCTGAAGATGTCATGACAACAGGATACTTTTCAATCGCTGATAGACAAAACAAAAATCTGGAATGACCGGGTTTTCCAAGAGGATAAAGTTTCAATGTTAAATTCTGGCAAATCTTTCCAAGTAAGTGGAAAGATAGTTACCCCAGCCCTTCTTACACATAGGCAAACAGGAAGAAAGGAGGCGTCCTAAAGTCAACGAGGGGGTAAAATGGGAAAAAGAAAAGCTACAGAAGTCATCTCTGTCTTCCTCCAGGAGGACTTTGACCAATTAATAACCTTTAATTAATCCCACTAAAACCCCGTTAGAACATTATCCTCAAAATCGGATACCGGGTCAAGAAAAAACATCTTGTCATCTGCTGGGTTCTGTCATCAATATGGATTTCATTTTTGTTTTTGGTATCTCATATTTTATTTGGGGAAGGAGGAAGTATTGATTCTTTTTTCCTAGTTCTTTCTCGGAATGTTAACCTTGTTTAAGTTCTTAATTTCCTTTGCCTGGAGCACCACGTGGCAACAGATTTAACACGTAGTAAAATGGCCACATGAGGAAGGTTTATGCATTATGCTAAAACCTGCTCCCTTGATAAATGGAGCCATTAGAGCCCGGGATTCACGGCATCAGTCTCTTAGTGCAATCCAACAACACGCCTTGAAAGTCGCACGAATTTGTTCAGATGCTAATGAGCTGCACGCCCAGCCTCGTCTGTGGCAGAAAGATCCAATATTTTCAGGGGGTTTCATGCATTTAAGAGTTATCTGTGAACTCGCTTTACCTGGCCAATTCAGGACTGCTCACATTTACAGACGGGGGGAAAATGTATAATACATTTGATTGCATGGTAGCTCCTGAAAACACCCTCAGTGACCCTTAATACAATTTACTTTTGTTTAGAATCAGTTAATCATCTTTCACTCTCAGGATAGGATGCAGAGAAAGATCTCTACCAAATGGTCTGTCTGTCTATCTATCATCTATCTATCTATCTATCTATCTATCTATGTATCTAATCTACCTACCTATCTATCCATTCATCCATCCATCTACCTACCTACCTAAATACATACCTATAGATAGCAGGCTGGTAACCAAGACTCAATTTAGGTCAAACACCAATTAGGTAAAAGAGCGAACCATGAAAGTGGGTTCCACCTGCAAACTAATAGGAAGGAATAAAAAAAAAAATACTAAGAGACAGGGTCACTAAATAAATCCCAAGGTTCTGAGCCACACGCCAGAGATTTGAAGCCACACAGGGTTCAAGCACATGGGACAGAGGAATGGATACCAAC
Organism: Muscardinus avellanarius; assembly: GCF_963383645.1. NCBI lineage: Eukaryota > Metazoa > Chordata > Mammalia > Rodentia > Gliridae > Muscardinus > Muscardinus avellanarius. The sequence continues at coordinate 28,588,047 of NC_137805.1, forward strand.
GGCTCTGCAGGCCATCAAGGTGAAGGGAGAGACGGGGTGGAGTAGAGGGAGTAGGTGGAGTTGTCTTTTCAGCAGACAACGTGCGTGCGGGAGATATTAAGGAGACAAGGGTCAGCACCCAGCACGTGCGGGCATTGATGTGGACCAAGGGGCTGCACGTAAGCAGAGAAAAGCAAAGAAATCGCTCCTGATGTGGGCTGAGGCTTCTTAAAAACAAAGCTATTGATAACGTGTCCACCGACATAAAACCCTATGACGCTTCTGGAAGTGTTTCTTTTAATAAGGATCTGGAACACCCTTATTCGCATTATTGCAAATTTCACTGAATTATCCGCATGGTTCTGTCAAGGTCAAGGGAAGATAATCCCATGTTGGGCTTCGACACCTCACTGGGAATCTGGATGTGCGTTACTCTGGTCACAGCGGATCAAGAGCTGAGCATGGGGGAAACTCAAATGTGCTTACAACGGCGCGCTGCGCACTCAACTGATATTAGCTGATGATTTCTTAAAAGCCTAGCTTGAGGATTTCAATAGAAAATCATTAGAACACGAGAGCGTTCCTTATTTTTAAGTCTGTTTGTTTCTTTTATCTTCATTGAGCGCCAAGGATGGATTTAGCGGGGGATAGAACTTGGCTCGCTGATAAAACCTGCCCTTTGGATTAGCTCGGTTTGGTTAGTGATCAGTATTTTGAACCCGGGAGATCTCTGGATTTCTGACTTGCGTTGGGAGGACTGGCCACACTGGGGATTCGATTCTTACCTGGTAATAATCAAATAATCAGTAAGAACCAAGTACGACAGCCCCTGATGAGTGGGTATGAGCTGTCTGTCAACCTGGAGCCCACCTGGCCTGTTGCCTCAGGGGAGCCCAACACTTTGAGAACCTGGAAAAGACTTGTGTGTGTGTGTGTGTGTGTGTGTGTGTGTGTGTGTAACTAGGAGTTGAACTCAGGGGCATTCTACCTCTGAGTGACACCCCTAGACCTATCTTTTATTCTTATCACTATTATTATTATTTTTTTTAATTAGTGGTACTGGCAGTGAAACCCAGGGGCTTTTCTACCTCCGGGCTATACCCCCAGACCATTTTTATAGTTTATTTGGAATCAGGGTCTCACTAAGTTGCTGAGAGCCTCACTCAGTAGCTGAGGCTGGCTTCGAACCTGCGCGATCCTCCTGTCTCAGCCTCCCAAGCGCTGGGATTACAAGCGTGCGCCACCACGCCCAGCCTTTTTATTCTTAACTTTGAAATAGAGTCTCACTAAGTAGCTGAGGCTGACTTTGGCCCTGCAATCCTCCTGTCTCGGCCTCCCAAGTACTGGGATTACAAGCATGCGCCATCACACCCAGTTTGGGTAAAACCTTTCCTTTAAGAAAAAGAATACAAAATTACAAACAGGAGAAACTGCAGATAAAACATGCAGATAGTTTATGGATACAAAATTCCTGGGGTGGCTGGGAAGCCACTTAACTCCTAACCTAAGAGAATGTGTGAAGGAGAGAGGGCCGACACAGCGCGGCGACAGCCCCCGTCCCCAGTGGAACTCATATTTCTTTTACACATTTCACGTAGACAAACCATCCGGCCAAGCACGGCCGGGGCCTCTCCGAGGACCTTGCGAGCGACCAGTCTCCCTCCCTCTGCTTATTTTGTTTGTTGGTTGTTTTCTGCCACCTGCCTGGGCTCTCTGAGTTTTCAAACGCTTCAATGGAAGGATTGCTGAGTTCTCCCTCGGCGCTGACATTTAAAAGCTCTGCGGATCTTCTTGTTTGCGCTCCGTAATATTGTCTTAAGAGTGCACAGACGCCAGCCCTCTCCCCTCACTTTCGTCCCCCACTCACCTGCTAAATGAGCTTGACGAGGCATAGGCTGTGCGGATTTCGCTCAGTTGTTGCAGAACAATCTAACACGTCGGAACTGCCAGGCCTCAACTGAGAACTGAAAGCTTCAGCCATTATCCTAAACAAGTGACAGGCGAATCCTTACACCACGTGGATGATCAAACACACGGCACGTTTCTCTACTTTCTTTGGACCGTAGTAAGTGAGATACGAAGGGGGCAAGGGGTCAGGTTGCTCAAATTGGGAGCCGACTGCTCACCTGGAGCGCTTTGGAACACGTGGGGACACCGAGGCGCAGCCGTCTTCTACGTGTGATCGCTCCACATCTCCTTCCAGTGTCCAGAGCATAGTGTCGTGTGTACCCTTAAGAACCTTGGTACTGGGGGTGAAGCCCAGGGCCATTCTACCTCTGAGCTACACCCATAGCCCTATTTCACTTTTTATTCTGAAACAGGGTCTAATTTGTAGAAGACGTCACTAAATGCTGAGGCTGGCTGCAAACCTGAGATCCTCCTGTCTCACCCTGCCAAGTTGGCAAATACTGGTATTACAGGCATGAACTGGCCTGCCTGGCACACACACACACACACACACACACACACACACACACAAAATTAAATATGTATATATTTAATTAAATAAATATATACATATTTAATTTTGAAACAGGGTTTCGCTAATTTCAAAGGCTGGCCTCCAACCTGCAAATTCTCTGCCTCCCCAGTACTTGAATTATAGGTGTTCCTAGCCACACTGGGCTCCCTTAGGACCTTTTCACTTGGTGTTTGATAAAATCAAAATGCTGTTGACTATAGAGCCAAGAACTAAGAGGCATAAACAACCCGAGTTGGGCCAGGGCCAGCCATCCATACCGGATGGCCTGGGACATATCAGTGGCTGTGGCAGACACTAGACTGGCGAACTTGCCATTCATCCTGAAATTCTGAGAGGCCCGGCCAACTTCACTCTGGTATGGATCCCTTACATGCTTAGAGGTGGCTTTCCTGAATTTGGGGATAGTTCAAAAATGTTTTATGGATGTGCTATTTCCAAAGAGTCTTTTAAATCTTCTTTTCTCGTAGTATAATCAGTTGTTACCTCTCCTATTGATTTCCCTGAAGAGCAGGAGACTATTCTGTTAGAAAGGCAGAAGAAAAAGATATATAGACACACACACACACACACACACACACACACACACACACACACATGCACACGCACATGGGCACACAGAGATAAGCTGAGCAGAACCAGTTTTCTTTTCTTTCCGTGTGTGTGTGTCTGTGAGTTAGTTACTGGGGACTGAGCTCAGGGGCATTCTACCTTCAAACTATATCCCCAGCTCTTTCTTTTTTTTTTTTAATTTGAAACAGGCTCTCACTAGGTTGCTGAGAGTCCCCATAAGTAGCTGAGGCTGGCTTTGAACCTGCTGTCCACCTGTCTCAGCCTCCAAAGTATTGGGATTACGGGTATGTACCATCACACCCAGCTCCTCCTCCTCCTCCTCCTCCTCCTCCTCCTCCTCCTCCTCTTCCTCCTCCTCCTCCTCCTCTTCTTTTTCTCCTCCTTCTCCTCCTTTTTCTCCTTCTCTTCTTCCTCCTCCTCCTCCTCCTCCTCCTCCTCCTCCTCCTCCACTGCCTTCTCCTCCTCCTTTTTTTTAATACATTGATGGAATAAAATTTGCTACCTAAACCTGTTCACTGAGGGCTGGCCTGTGCCCCCAACCTGGGCCCATCTGCTATTGAAAAGGAAAATTCTGAATGCAATGAGGGTTATGGAGTGAGTGGTCAAGGTACAAAAGGTTCCGGAAGCCGGCGCGGCGGGCACGCTTGTCATCCCCGCACTTGGGAGGCGGAGACAGGAGGATCGCACAGATTCAAAGCCTCAGCTACTGAGTGAGGCTCTCAGCAACTTACTGAGACCCTGTTTCCAAATAAAGTATAAAATAGGTCTGGGAATATAGCCCGGAGGTAGAAAAGCCCCTGGGCTACACCCCCAGTTCCACACACACACACACACACGCACGCACGCACGCACACACACACACGCGCGCATGCACACAAAATCCAGTGTTTTATGCCAACAAAGTGCATCCCACCCAGAGCCAGGTAGCTACGCCTTCAAGTAGCCAAGGAGGTCGAACAAACCACCACGCCTGAGAAATCGTTGAGAAAAAAAATGAATGAAACGACTTGGCATCTTGAACTATAGTAAAATACCCTGAATACACACAGGGCCCCATGGCAAATCCACCAGAAATACCTGTTTTGCTTTGCTTGAGACATATAAATATGTTACGCATTTCTTTAAGATTTGGTATCTAGTCCAAAGCAGTTTGTTTTTTAATTCATTGATTTGAACACAATTCCTGCAATAAGATTCTTGATTAAGGCTCAAGTCAGGAAAACACTAGATTCGCTATTTTCCACATGGAAATTCACAGCATGCGCTGATGTAGTAAAAGCTTTGACGAGGCCCCGTGGTAAAGATAGCATATACTGTTATCTGCTTCTCCCAAGTCAACAGACTGTTGCGTTTTCGTGTGACTTCCACAAACATCATAAGGCATTCTGAAGATATGCTGGGACGTGCTGATGTGTGCAAGTCCCAGCCAGTCCACCATTTTCTGCGAAGACCCTGCCTCTTGGCATGGAGACGCACCGAGGACCGCCGCTGAAGGGCTGGGGACGGGCCTGCCAGAAGGTCCTTTGCGCTTAGCAAACTTCGCCTTCAACACTTTCCAACTCTCTTTAGAGAGTGACCCACACGGCCAAGCCCCTCTCATCCCCACTCCATCTTCCTTCCATCACTCTGATCTGCTGACCTCACACAGGGACCTTGCTGTGTCCCTGCAGCTAGGTGCTAAGCTAGATGAGGACAAAACTCACTCGGTGTATCAGGGGCCGGGTGGACAGTGATGGAACGCCAACCTGCAAGAAGACGCCTGGAAAGGGGAGCAATTAGCTGCCCTAACTCTCAACTAATATATCTGATGCTCTATATCTACTATCTATCTATCTATCTATCTATCCATCCATCTATCATCTATCATCTATCTATCATCTGTCTGTGTCTGTCTGTCTGTCTGTCTATCTATCTATCTGTCTATTCGTTTTGGTACTAGGAATTATACCCAGGACATTCTCCCTCTGAGCTACACCCTCAGCCCTTTTTTAATTTCTTATTTTGAAACAGGGTCTTGCTAAGTGGCTGAAATTTGCCTTGGACCTGTGATCCTCTTATCCCAGCCTCCCAAGTACCGGGGTGACCGGCACATGCCACCGAGCCCGACTCTAGAGGTGGAGCTCACCCTGGAGAAAGAAAAGCATCCTCTGTGGGTCAGATCTGCTCATCTAGTGACAGGAAGACAACAGGATGCTACCCACACAGAACAACAACCGAAGCTGCCAGAACAGAAGAAGATCGGCGCCTGCCGCTGACCCCCAAGCACCCCTTCTTCTAAGGTGCTCTGCTGCACGTGTTACCACTCAAGTCTTCCCCTCCTCTGGTCTGAGAGGTGTTTTAGCGGCGTTGATGAGTAGCCCCAAGCTGGCTCTCCAGGGTCCACAGATGCCGAAGTCACAAGCCCTGCCTGCAGGCGAGGTGCTGGCCCAGGTGAAGACGGCACAACCCCGGGCTGACTTGGCTGAAGACTGCAGCCAAGGCTAAGCACGGGTCCCTAGATGATGCAAGCTGGATGCATCCCCTCTGGGGAGCAGGAAGGAGGCAGTCAGGGACGGCTTCCCAGAGGAGGTGAGCTATTGGTTGAGCTATGAGAGAAAGGGGTAGGCTAGGGTGAGAACAGGAAGAAAAATAACTGAGACAGGAGAACCTGAGCCAGGCGCCATGCCTGCCGGGAACTAGAAGGAGTTCGATGATGCTGAAGTGTGACCCTGGAGGTGGGGCCCGGCCCGGGCTTGTTCAAGCCCCACAGTGGCTTTGCTCCCTGGATCTGCCAACATTCATCATCAAAGACACTTTCTCTTCTCTTTTCCTCATTTCTCTTTTTTATTTCTCTCTCTTTTTCTTGAGACTGGGAATTAAACCCCGGAGCATTCCACCTCTGAGCTACAAACACCCCTGTCCCTATTTTATTTTGAAACAGGGCCTCACTAAGTCGTGGAGGGTCTCACGAAGTTGTGGAGACTGTCTTCAAACGTGCGATCCTCCCAAGTACTGGGATCACCCCCGGTAACGCAGCGTGCTGCCGCAGAACGCTGGCAAGCCCAGCCAGTGCCCGGCTGTGTGTGGCAGCAGCTTGTGGTACCCCTTCTCACGAGGTGCCACGGGAGAGCGTAAAGGAGAGCTCTCCCGCAAGAGGCCGACGAGAAGCTGTTTGTTCTACAAAGAGCCTGACTCCAGTTTGCAGCCGGATGTCGATGAGGCGCTTCTGGGGCGCTGGACGGAGAGGGGCTGAGGTCATTCACCGGAAACTCCCCTCCTGCCTGCGCCTGGCAAATCAAAGCGCTGGTGGTAGGTGTTGAAGGGAGATGGAGTTTTTCCATCCACCCCGAACCGGAGCAGGATAATGACTCTGATGATGAATTACACAAACGTGTAGGCTGAAGACAGACAAGCCACGGGCGATGGCAAGCGGATTGCCAGGTCCCGGGCAAAAGATGAGAGAAGAAAACCTTCTGACCCAGAACAGGAAAGCAATTATTCCTGATTTTGAAGGAAAGCAGTTCCTGGCTAAGGAGTCATTATTTCACTCTTTCTCTCTTTCTTCTTTTTAAAATATAAGTAGGTGGAGGAATTTGTACTCATGAAAACAAAGATCAAAGAATAGTGAAAAGGGCCCCAGATTGAAATGCCCCAGTCCTGGGCTTTCTGGGAGCTTGTCTAGCCTGGGCTCTGGGTTCCAGCTTGTGGCCTGGCTGGTCCTCTGTAGAGGAGTGATGTGAGGTTTCCAGGTGGGAGGAAAGTTGGTGTCAACTGGACCCCAGCAGAGAGAGAGAGAGAGAGAGAGAGAGAGAGAGAGAGAGAGAGAGAGAGAGAGGGGGAGATCGGTATTGACTGATTATGATTATTTCTGGACACATCTGAAACAGAACCCCCCACACAGCCACTTGCAAACCTGTGAACTTGGCCACATCACCTCTCCCTTCAGACCTAGGCTGCTGATTAAAGCTGATCACAATGTCCACCGTGTAGGCTGTGGCTATTTCAAAGTTAGAGGAAATCCTCCTGTCTCTGGAACTTCACACTGCAGCTGGTCATAGCACGTGCACAGTGCAAGGACACTTATTTTGATGCTGGCACCAGAAGTCATTTTAATAAAAAAGATTTCATCACATGGGTACTGTACTCTCTTATTACCTTCACAATAAAGAATCGTTCTTTTCTTTTTGTTGCTCCAAAGTGGTCCACAAATGTGTTTTTCTTGGTCATCAGAATTTTTAAATATTTATTATTTATTTATGTATTTATTTATTTATTTTGGTGGTACTTGGGGTGGAACCCAGAGGCTTCCTACCTCCAGGCTATACTCTCAGACCTATTTTATATTTTATTTGGAAACAGGGTCTCACTAAGTTGCTGAGAGCCTCACTCAGTAGCTGAGGCTGGCTTCAAACCTGCGCGATCCTCCTGTCTCAGCCTCCCAAGCACGGGATTACAAGCATGCGCCACCACACCTGGCTCAGAGTTTTGTTTTTTTTTTAACCCGAAGTTAGGTGTGGTGGCGCACACCTCTGATCCCATTACTTGGGAGGCTGAGATGGGAGGATAGAAAGGTTGAAGCCAGCCTCAGCAAGTCATATCAAGCAAGTTTGAGGGCTCAGCCTTAGCAAAGGCCCTCAAACAACTTAGACCCTGTTTCAAAAGAAAAAAAATAAAATAGGGGGTATAACTCGGTTCGCCCCTGGGGTCAATCTCCAGTCCCCTAAAAATAAAATCTAAATTACTTGTTGTGCTTGTGTGCCTGTTTGCTCTTAGTGATAGCTCTTCTGCTTCTCGGTGGAAAATTTGGCCACCTAGAATAGAAACCACATTTTCCAATCTCTATCATATACATGTAGCCAGGTAGCAGTGCAGTATAAAATGAGATATTATGTAAAGCATCCAGGTCATATCTTTAAAGAGATGAACATGCCTTCCATGTCTCCTTTTCCTGATGGCTGAAATGTGCATGTACTGGCAGGTGCTTGAGCAGCCATCTTGGACCATGAGAAGGAAGCCTCATGTTATGACGGCGGAGGAACATTGTAGAAGGTACTGAGGACCCCAACACCAGAAAGTACCTTACTAGGTCTCAGACACATACTTGGACTTTCATATAAAAAAAGAAACAAGCTTCTACCTTAATAAAAGGATGTTTTTTTTTTTTTTTACAAATATGATGTTAGAAGGAGTCTTTGTTAACAGGAGTCAAATAGACATTTACTTTAATGTGAGCACTAAACATTCACATAAACATTTTCACTATTAAAATGTATCTTGGAAAATCAGAAGCTCTTGCAATACTGGGCTATGCTTTCTCGTGCCCATATGTCTCTTGACATGATATGGGTATGAATTATCCTATTGGCCACAGTCCCTTCCTGGGACCCTAACGCAGATACACTTAGCTTGCAGACTGCGCCCACTTCTGGGCGTGCTTCACAGAGAGGATTCGTGGGCAACAGAGACGGCGCCATCTTGTTCCTGACAGTCATCAGGGATGGTGTGCTGACCCCGAGGAGCCCACAGAATGTGTTCCAATGCCAACCTTCCCAATCCCACGGGCCAGTGTCGCCACTCCTACTTGACAACGAGGACACTGAAGTCTTGAGAGGACACAGAACCCCTTTCCTGTCAGGAGGGTGCTGAGTGGCCAAGGCTGGCTGATTCCAGAGCCCAAACTCCCAGCCAGTGTCTGCTCTATGGCTCGGACTGAGCCCCAAGGCTTTTGAAAAAATCAAGTGCCAGTGGCTTGCAGACATCTCAGTGAATTTACAAAGAGAATTTTCTGGGTAATTAACAGAGTTGGCTTCTGCTACGTTCATTCCCTGAACACCGCACCAGCCAGCCTCTGCTGTTACTGTCGGGTTAGTGGTGAGAAATTCAGGTCAGGGTGACAAAATTCCTGCCATCACACAACAGTGCTCACTGTGAGCCTGTGTGACCAAAAAATGCCCTGACACTGGGCATAGGCTGCAGGTCCTTATCCTGGCCACTGAGTGTCCTCAAAGACGGGTCCAGCTGGCAGCAGAGGTCACAGGCTGCCTGGATTCTAGAGCATTCTTTCCTGGGAAGGTTTCTCCGCAGATACACACAACTGGCTCACACCAGTGTTCCACGGATGAGTTCAAGGCCAGAGTCTGTGGTTAGGGCTGCTTCCCGACTTGACTCGGAGTTTGGCTTCAGGTCTTCTCCCCGCCTGCAGCCCCCTTGACAGAGACATTGTCCAGACTCACAGAAGAGCATGCTTGGGGAATGCTTTGATAGCTTGGGAAGGAATCGGGGGCCCTCCGTGGGTCCTGGAATCCCAGGCTGCCAGGATTTGCAGGGGCCTCAGTGAGCTTCTGGTCTGACCTCTTGATTCATAAGATGGGAAACAGATCCGGAGTTAGGAGAGGGGCTGTCTATATTCTTCCACCAGCAGCACTGATCACATCACCCATTTTTTTTTTGGGGGGGTGAGAGGTGAAAGCAGGGCCGTCTTTGCAAAGACTATTACGGGCTGGCTACTCTCGTTCTGATTTGCAGGTAGAGATGCTGAGGTCCAGCGAGTCCAGTGACCAGCCATAACAGGTCGCTCCTGTAGCTGAAGCTGGTTATTTGCTCTGAGGCTGAACTGCTGCCCTGGAACTGGACTTGACTTCAAGAGAAGACACCAAGGCAGATTCCTGCAGGGACCAAGCCGCCCCCTTCAGTGATGGAAAGGGTCAGGCGGGGCTGTGGAACCGGGACAGAGGCCCCAGGTAACTGCAGTAGCTGCTCCCTTCTCCCAGCTCAGCTACAAAACTGGATATTTCTGGGTTTTCACAAGATTCTGCAGTTCATCAAAAGGACTCTGGAAGCTGGGTGTGGTGGCGCACGCTTGTAATCCCAGCATTCGGGAGGCTGGGATAACAGGAGGATCGCGGTTCGTGGACAGCCTCAGCTACTTAGTGAGGCCCTTTGCAACTCAGTGAGACCCTGTTTCAGAATAAAGAATAAAGAATAAAAAATAGGGCTGGGGGTGGAGCTCAGAGGTAGAATGCCCCTGGGTCCCTTTCCTGCTACCAAAAAAAAAAAAAAAAAAGGAATTCCCAGTGAGATGGGGCTTTTTGGGGGAGTTGGGGAGAGGATATATTAGGAACTGAAACCACAGGTGTTCTATCTTTGAGCTATAACCTCAACCCTTTTAATTTTGAAACAGGGTCTTACTAAGTTGCTGAAGGTCTCATTAAATTTCTGAGGCTGACCTTGACCTTGGACTAGGGTCCTCCTGACTCAGCCTCCTGAGTACTGGGATTACAGGTGTATACCACTATGCCTGGCTACTATACCTATTTTTTTTTTTTTTTTAGTACTGGAAATGTAACCCAGGAGCATTCTACCTCTGGGCTACACTCCCAACCCTACTTTTTATTCCTTATTTTGAAACAGGGTCTCATTGAGTTACAAAGGGGCTCACTAAGTAGCTGAGGCTGTCCGCAAACAACTTCCTTTAACCTTTGTCAGAATTTATTGACATAAAAACAGCATAATGTGTGTGTGTGTGTGTGTGTGTGTGTGTGTATATATATATATATATATATATATATATATATATATATGTATTTTTTTGCCTGCTACACTATAATTACTTATTGGTGTTAATCTAAACCAAGAGAGTAGGAGTTTCAGAAAAATAGAGCCAAAATGTGTGTACGATCTAACAAGTAAAGAACCCTGTGCTGTCAGATGTTTAAAGCAGCTCAGCAGATACAAACTTCAGATGGTCACAAGACGAACATGATAGAAGGAAAATATTTTTTTCTCACCAAGGAGACGGCAATTAATATTTGAGTCACTTGATGCCTCTGAATCCCACAGAGGGATGAAGACCTATATTTACATACATAAGGAAGACATGAATATGCATGCTTTTAAAACACGCCCCCACACATTTACATAAGACAATGTTCCGGGCATATGGATTTCCCCCCTAGATTTGGATAATACGCTGCCAGCAGCATTTCCCCCCCCCCCGAGAAAAATCTCAGAACACACCTTTCTGTTCTTGCTGGGAGCGACTTCACCACTGTAATCAGATTACCTGGAAAACAGGTTCCTGTTTGCACCAAAGAAAGTGAAATAAAGGTGAAGCCCACTCAGGAGAGCTACTCTGGGGAGCAATTGGCAGGATCACGCTGTCCTCCATCTTAGCTCTGCCCTTTCTTTCTAGCTGAAAGGAAACCTTTGAGCATGGGTTTGAAAGAGGTAAATGTGTCTTCGGATCCTGGCCATGGACGGGCATGGTGGTACACGCCTGGAATCCACCTACTTAGAAAGCCGAGACAGGAGGATCACAGGTTCAAGGCTAGCCTCAGAAAGTTAGCGAGACCCTGTTTCAAAATAAATTATAAGAAAAAAGGGCTGAGGGTGTAGCTCAGGTAGAATGTCCCTGGGTTCCACCCCCTCGGTACTAAATCAATCGATGCCAGTTGTGCTTCTCAGAGCCTGCCTTCCCTTCTTCATCTGCAGAATGGGACAGTCCCTACTGAGAGAATATGTATTCACTGATAATTGTTGGATTAGCCTACCTAGCACCTGGCAATTTGACTCCAGATGTTTGTGAAAAACTGTCCTCTTTATTGTGTTTATTTTATTGTTTTTAGTATCCCAAGGGCAGCTCCCAGTCTGGCCCCAGGGATGAAGAGGTGCAGAACTGGCCAGCCAGGGACGCCGTTTGGCCTGGGTACAGTGAAGGCTTTATATGCCTGGGCGTGAGAGTTAGTCTGCCCCAAGGAGTTCCATTCCCAAGCCACCGGAAATGTTAAAAGCAAACCTGGGGTTACTAGGGTCTCGGGGCATTCTCTTGTCTTGGCATATTGGTACACCCTGAGAATAGAGGTTTCTAGATGAAACGATGGAGAGACGGAGATCAAATTCTGGTTACACTGCAGATCTCACCGAAGCCCAGGCGGATACAGACCCACACATTCATCTTCCTGATTTAAACCAATTGGGTTTCCAACCACTGGAAGCTCAGACTCTTCACTCATAAAATATTCAGAAGATTTAGTCCAGTGTCTGGTAATTAGCACTCGAGGAGGTGGGGCGGGGACTCAGGGGGCCTTGGCTCACAGTGAAGACGCACCGTGCGTTTCCCCTTGGCATGGGGCGACGGCGCTGGGGATCAGGTTCACCGCCCAGTAATGAAAGCAGCTTTCGCGTAATGGGAAACAACACCAGGGTCCCTGGGCCCAATTTGCTCACACCTGGCACCCGGCCAGGCTGCAGGGTGTCAAACTCAGGGAGGGAGCAGAGGCTGCCCTTGGGGGTGGCCGCGCTGACGCAATCGGGCCCCGCTCTGTGATCAGCCGGAAGCGCACCTGGCCATCTGGTGCCGTGGCTTAGATGCACAACGTCCCCGCAGGAAAGCTCATGTGTCAGCCACGCAGCAATACGCAGAGGTGAAATAACTGAACTGAGCTCCAATTTCATTGGTGAATGAATCCATTGCTCGATTAACCATTTGAACGGACTCACTAGGTGGCAGCCGGAGGCAGGTAGAGTGCGGCTGGAGGAAGCGGGTCACCGTGGGGGTTGATCTTGGGGACTCTATCTGCCCCTGGTCCCTTCCTCCCTTCTTCTTGGCCCTGGCTTCTATGAGCCACTTTCCTCAAGCATGTGCTTTCTGTCTGGACCCGGGCAACCTTGGACCAAGCCTCTGAACGCGTGAGCCCAATATAAACTTTTTCTCTTCTAAATTGTCCTTATCAAGTTTATTTATTTATTTATTTTTTGTCATGGCGATGGAAAGCTGATGAAAACATCTGAGTAAGGGGTCTTGGCTCCCAGGGTGGGCACCACTGCACCAAGCAAACAGGAAAAAGACAACAAAACAAACCTTGTTGCTGGCTAGGAGTTTCCTTGCAACAGGCAAGTCTCACTGTGTTCCTCCAGAAACACCACCTTGTGAGACAGGCCTTATCCAAGGGCAGCCACTCCTACCCCCGGGCACATCCCTCCTGGAGGCAATATTTGTCACTCTGTATGCTTAGCACCTTTCTTTCCCTTGTGCAGTGGGGAGCTTTATTGATTTACTTGTTTATATATTTACTTATTCAAGGCTGTATCACCGCTGCCTAGCACAGTGTCAAACACATCATAAGTAAATCCGTTCCTGCTGGATGTTGCCACCACAACACTGGGAGGGATGACGGGATGGGCCCACCACTGATGCTGAGAAATGTCCATCGCACCAGTAAAAGAATAAGAGAGTCAGGCTAATTTTTGAACACCGAAAGTTCTCTGGAGGGACAGAGGGTGCTGGGGAACAGGGGGTATTTTTGTTCCCTATAAAGATGTACTTTAGGTGGCCAGGGTAGGTGGCAAGGTGAGGAAGAAGTCTCTGATGTAGTGAGAAAACGCATCTCCGAGCAAAGGTTGGGAGGGAAGAGGGGGCTCTGGACCGCGGGGACCATGGGGACTGCATGCGCAAAGGCCCTGAGACGGCGAGGAAGTCGCTTTGTTGGAATTCTTACAAGCGGTCGGTTTGGCTGGAGGAGAGGGAGATGCGGAAAGCTGCGGAAATGAGGTGTCTGCATCTTCTCCTAAGAAAAGATGGCCATTGTCAAGTGTGGTAGTGGCCATGCCTGTCGTCCCAGTCCTTGGGAGGCTGAGACAGGAGGGTCAGAGGTTTGTGGCCAGCCTCAGAAGCACAGCGAGGCTCTCAGCAACCTAGGAAGACCTTATTTCAAAGCAAACACTAAAAATTAATTAATTAAAATAAATAAAAGGGTTGGGAGTGTAGCTTAGAGGTACAATGCCTCTGGGTTCAATTTCTAGTAACACACACACACACACACACACACACACACACACACACACACTCCAGCACAGCTTCTGGTAAGTGGCTGACACTTGATAAATAGTTATTCCAGACTCTCCCCTGGGAAGAAACTCAAACATCATACCAGAAGGGAGTCAGCTGGGATATTCAGTTTCTGCTTCTCAAACCCAGAGTCTTAGCCAGATGTTGTAGCTCTGGCCAGTAATCCTAGTACTTGGGAGGCTGAGACAGGAGGATTGCAGGTTCAAGGCCAGCCTCAGCAACTTAGCAGGGCCATCAGCAACTTAATGAGACCCTGTTCCAAAACAAGAAAAAATAAAACAGGGCCGGGGGTGTAGCTCAGAGGTGGAATGCCCTGGCTTTAATCCCAAGCACCACTCAAACCAATCCAAAGAAAACTCAAAGTCTGATTGGTGGGAAGGACCGGAAGTGAACTAGAAGGCCCAAGCAGGTTGCAAGCAGGATTCTAGTTGGCTCCTTCCTCCCTCAGGGCAGCCTGCCATTCCTTTCCCAGAGTGATCCTGCGGCCCTGGGGACGCTGCCAGCTCGGGCCTGTGGCCTGTCAGCACAGAGAATGCAAGTCTTAGAGACAAAGCATGACCCAGTGGCGCAGAGCCACGTGTCCGGCCCTGACAGCCGCTGCCCCGCCGTGCGCAGGACCCTGCTACGTCTCACGGAGCCCCGCGGGGCGGTTGCCCAAGCCGCGGGCACCAGCCCAGTACCCAGGCATGCCCGCGACAAGTCCGCCTGTGCACACAGCAGCTGGAGGGTATTTTGCTTTATTCAAGCAAACAGCCTCACTCGGAAGGCTTTCTCTGAAATCCCAGACACACCGACATACACCCAGGCGCACTAATCAGTCCTGTAACCCCTTGCCACTAAGCAGGCCCAAGTTTGGGGTCTCCAGGACCCTAGGAATATGTCCTTTAAAAAAGGTCAGCTCAACAGCTCTAAGCCTGGGAAGAAAACGGATGATAACACACAAAAAAACGCTTAATTAGAAAATATTTTGCTTCGGGGATGATTTGAAGATCTAAAGAAATTTCTCTTATTTAAGGGCAATTTAGCTTCAAAGGAAATTTGTCTTTATTTGGAGTTTTATGTCCGTGTGACAGCCTTTTAAAGCCACCAAAAGATGTTGGGAGGACTTGGGGATAGAAACCAGAGCTCCTGCTTATAAGCACCGATCTGACTTGGGATTTACTTGCTTTTGTGAGCACGTCTCCTGTGCTGGGGTCTGACTTAGAGGAAACAAGTATTCGCGCTGTGTCTGCACACAGGGCTCGCTGCCCCACGCCTGCCGGAGTGCCCGGTGGCCCAGCACGACTGGCACTGGCCGGGGCCGGGAAAACTGCACCTGAGCTTCAGCACACGGAAATAATTCTTATGCAGCAAACAAGGTGTTCCTCACAAGGGGAGTTATCAGAGGAAAAATAACACCCATTTATATGCCTAATGTTAGGAGAGTCTCAGTAAACTAATACTGCAATTAAATAAATTATAGTGCTATAGATTCAAACAGTAGATTTTTCAGCATCTATTAAAATGTAAAGACTATTTAATGATTAAAATAATACTCATGAAAAATTAAAACGCACAATCGAAAAATAACATCTCTCCAAAAGACGCCCATTTATGTAAACACATGTATATAATATTAAGTTTTATAATTATCTGCGTATTATTACTTATATAAATATGTAACAAATGGTATGTTTTATACTTTATAATAATATATATTCTAATATATATATATTAATATATATAATATATATATATTCTAATAATATATAATATATATATTATATAATATATCTAATATATATATATTCTAATAATATATATAATAATATATATTCTTTTATAATATGTACATTATAAATACATATATATTATATATATATATGGTTATATATATATATATATATAACCATAAATCATACAATAAAATCAGCTTCATTATATTGTATGTTATACATAATATATACTAGAGTGATGTTTCTCATTGTAAAGTATATTCTCTATTCTCTCTAATATATATGTAGAGATTATACACATACAAATATACACTTATCTCACTAAAAGTATATTCAAAATACAAACTTCCTATTATTTTTATTTTTATTTTTGGGGTGGTACTGTGGTTCCTGGAAACCCTTCTACCTCCGGGCTACACTCCCAGACCTATTTTTTATATTTTTATTTGAAGACATGGTCTCTAAGCTAGTGCAGCTGGCTTTGAACCTGCACGATCCTCCTATCTCCGCCTCCCAAGCATGGGGATTACAAGTGTGCGCCACCATGCCTGGCTTTATTTTTATAATATATAACTTGAAGGTTGTTTGGTTTGGTTTGGCACTGAAGATTGAACCCAGGGTCATTCTACCTCTGAGCTACACCCTCAGCCTTACTTTATTTTTAAATTTTGAAACAGGGTCTAAGTTACAGAGGGCCTCCCTATGTTGCTGAGGCTGGCCTTGAACCTGTGATCCTCCTTTCTCAGCCCCACAAGAACTGGGATTACAAGCATGCTTAATTTTTTATTTGGAAACAGAGTCTTGCTAAGTTGCTAAGCTTGTCCTCAAACCTGTGATCCTCCTGTCTCAGCCTCCCAAAGTACTGGGATGACAAGTGTACACCACTATGCTTGGCCAAAAGATTTTTTTAAAGCAACCATAATCTCCAATATATTCACTGGCTATGACTTACTCATTCAAATCACTGTGTTTTGTGCAAAGAAGTTGCTTAATTAAAGCCCATTATACTGAGAAAAGAAAAAGCCAGGTAGGGAACAGAATCATATCTGCAAAGAAGAATCCATGTGCTGGCTAGGAGAGGGTCTCAAAGTTTCATTCCATCTGGGGCTCCAGCCAGAACAGGGCACTGGATCCTTTTTGTCTGGTCTGGATGTAAAATTTTGGTCTGGATGTAAAATTCCTAATTGAGTTGGAGGAAATTTGTGTGTGTGTGTGTGTGTGTGTGTGTGTGTGTGTGTGTGTGCGCGCGCGCACGTGTGTGTTACTAGGGATTAAACCTGGGGGCATCCTCCCTCTGAACTACACTCTCACCCCCATTGTATTATTTTTTTATTTTGAAATAGGGTCTCACACTAAGTAGCTGAGGCTGGCTGAGAACCTGGGATCGTCCTGTTTCAGCCTTCCAAGTACTGGGATGACAAGCGTGCGCCACCACGCCCGGCTTGGAGGGAAATTTTATTTGGGAATATGGCGCGAAAGGATTATGTGTGAAATAACTTTCCTCAAGACCCACAGACATATTTGTGTTTAAGTGAATACTATTTAAATAAATACAGTAATACATTGGTGTTTTTAGTATATATATATGCCTCAATTTCAGGAATATCTAGCTAATGCTAATGATTTGATGTGCACTTTTGTCCTTGTGCCAATGAAATAGTCTTAGTGTGTCTGCCAGCTACACTTTGCCTGTACACGAATAGCTATTTCCACGCTATGAAGCCAATGAACTGTACTTTATTCCGTGGAGTTTCTTGTTACTTGTCTACCCCCTTGAACTGTCAGCTCCAAGAGGAGCCGCTGACTGTCTCACTTCCCTACCTCCCATCCCAGAGCACAGGAATCAAAAATCCCTGTTGAGCGCCGGGTGTGGTGGCGCACGCTTGTAATCCCCGCGCTTGGGAGGCGGAGACAGGAGGATCTTGCTGGTTCGGCGCCAGTCTTGCTGGCTTGAGACCCTGTTTCCAGATAAAAAAATATAAAATAGGTCTGGTAGTGTAGACCGGAGGAAGAAGGGCTTCCAGAAACCCCAGTACCACCAGAAAAACAAAACAATACAAAATCCCTGTTGAGCCAATAAATTGATGGATTCCGTTACCTTGTTATATTCTTACCAGAAAAAAGATATCAATGAATCCACTCTCCTTAAGAGTTCCTGTCTTAGACCTTATGTTTTCTGGTTGTAGTCTATTGTCCCTTAAACTTTTTTTTTTCAGGTTTGGGGGTAGAACCCAGGGGCATTCGACCTCCGAGCTACACCCCTGCCTTATTTTTTATTCTTTCTTTTTGAAACCAGGTCTCACTGAGTTGCAAAGGGCCTCACTAAGTAGCTGAGGATGTCTGTGAACCGCGCACGATCCTCTGGGTCTCAGCCTCCCGAATGCTGGGATTACAAGTGTGCACCACCACGCCCTGCTTATTGTCCCTTAAGTTTGAACAATGAGTTTCTTTTATGACACTGAAACTCCTATAAATATTGACTTAAGAAAACAACAACAACAACAAAAAAGCCAGGCTTGGCGGTGCACACCTGTCATCCCAGTACCTGGGAGGCTGAGACAGGAGGATGGCAGGTGTGCAGCCAGCCTCAAAGCAAGGTAGCGAGGTCCTCTGCAACTTAGTGAGACTCTGTTTCCAAATAAAGAATAAAATAGGGCTTGGGGGTGTAGCTCAGAGTTAGAATGCCCCTGGAGTTCATCCCCAGTAATACACACACACACACACACACACACACACACACACACACACACACAGAACGCAGTCTCCGCTGGAGTGTCTCTTCCAGTTGAACTGTGGTTGATTTCATATCTCCTGGGAGCCAAAGCTGCATCCCCAACCCCCAGCTCGGTCCTACAGGAGAAAAGAAGACTCTTCGCTACTGAGATCCAGGTGCCTAGTAGCAATTCACAGAGGAGCTCGGGAAACACCCAGGGAATAAACCCTGCAGCTCCAGTCCTCCCTGCCGTTCACAGCAGGGACAGAGCCAGCGCCTTCCTCTCTGGCCACAACCAGCCCTTTAGTTTCAATCAGGATCAACTAACACTCTCTCTCTCTCTCTCTCTCTCTCTCTCCCTCTCCCTCTCTCCCTCTCTCCCTCTCTCCCTCTCCCTCTCTCCCTCTCTCCCTCTCTCTCCCTCCCTCCCTCCCTCCCTCTCTCCCCAACCCCCGGGTCTGGGAATGGAACCCAGGTGCATTCAACCTCTTAGCTACACCCCCCGCCCTATTTTTTTATTCTTTATTTTGAAACAGGGTCTCACTCAGTCGCAAAGAGCCTCATTAAGTAGCTGAGGCTGTCTGCGAACCAAAATCCTTCGGTCTCAGCCTCCCAAATGCTGGGATTGCAAGCGTGCACCAGCACACCTGGCTCAAGGATCATCTCCCTCGCACAGGAGCCCCCTACCCTGTCTCCCCGCACCCCGTCCAACCCCCAGGCTCTGCACAGCTGCCGGGGTCATTTACCTTGAACTGGGAACCAGACTCTGTCACTGAGCTATAGAGCCTGACAATGGCTCTTCAGTGAATGCAGAATAAAACCCACATTTTTTACCCTGATCTCTAAACCCCTATCGGAGTGGACTTCTGCAGACCTTAGACTTCATCCTGGGCTATTTCTTCCTTGTCCACAATGTGTCAAGAACTCAGGAGCAAATGTCCTCTGAGCTTGCTGTCCTTGTAGCCTGGAACTCTCTGTCCTCAGATATCACCCTGCTTGGACCCTTCTCATTGGACATCTGCTTCCCTGTGTGCTCAGCAAAGGACCCTTTCTTGACCATCTCCTCTAGAATAACCTGCTCCCCACAGCGCCACCCATTCTCTTGACTACCTTCTCAGAAATTCCACCACAGAGCCGGGCGTGGTGGCGCACGCCTGTCATCCCAGCATTCGGGAGGCTGAGACCGGAGGATGATGGTTCGAGGACAGCCTCAGCTACTTAGTGAGGCCCTCTGCAACTCAGTGAGACCCTGTTTCAAAATAAAGGATAAAAAATAGGGCTGTGGGTGTAGCTCAGAGGTAGAGTGCCCCCGGGCTCCATCCCCAGTACTGCAAAATAAGTAAATAAATAAATTCTGCCACATCTAAAATGGCCCTGTGGCTACTGCCTAGTTCGCCCATCAGCTTGTCCACTCCATGAAGCCAGGGAGCTTGTCTCCTAGTCACCCTGTATCCCTAGCACTGAGTGTCCAGTGACGCAGGACACCAAGGAGATGCCCAACAAGTAGATTTTCAAGGTCTCCAGAGGGCAAATCTTTATTTTTGCTAAAACAATCTTAAAAGCTATTGTGTTTCCCAATTTTAAGTCAACAACCCTCTAGCGTAGATGTTATTACACTCAATTTGCAAACAAGAAAACAGAGAGGGCCTCCGAGACACGTCTAATACCACCTGGCTTGTATTTCAAACCTAGCTTAGTACTGAGTTCTCCCTGAGTACTACATTCATACTAAGTTCTTCAAGGTCCACAGTTTTGTTTGTTTGGTACAAAGGATTAAAACCGGGGGCATTCTACCTCTGAGCTGTACCCCCAGCCTTCCCTAGTTTTTATTCTTTATTTTGAAACAGGGTCTTACTAGGTTGCAGAGGGCTTCACTAAGTTGCCGAGGCTGGCCTTGAACCTGTGATCCTCCTGCCTCAGCCTCCCAAGTACTGGGATTACAAGTTTGTGCCGTCACACTCAGCTCACCCCCAGCCCTTCTTATCTTTTGTTTTGAAACCGGGTCTTTCTATTGGTTGCTGAGAGTCTTGAAAATATTCACGCCTTAACCTTCTCTATCTACCTTTGTGTGCCGATTTGCTACTAAATGTCCTTATTGTATGAATACAGTAAATTGAGCTAAGGGTTTGCTGAGAATAGAACATCCTCTGTGTCCTGTGCCACACTCTGCAGGCGTGTTAATCGACAAGACTGCCACAGTCATCCCCTCACCATGCGACACGCGGCTCTGGGTCAGCGGAGGGGAGATGAGAGGAAATCCCTGATACGAACCAGGCATCCTGCAGCAGCACCTGTGCACCAGGCACTGACCCCAGCTACCTACCACCCCACCTGCTAGTAAACGACGGGGCTCGTGTCCGCCGCTTGCTCCAAATAGCCTCCCCTTTCCACACCACCCAGGCACGCGCACACGGGAGGGGGCTCTCAGCCAATACGTGTGGAATGCACAACGCACCCGCCAACCTGATTTACGATTCAGCGAGTTGCCTGCTTTTAGGTTGCACTACATCTCAGTCACTCTCGGCTGTAAAAAAAAAAAAAAAAAAAAGAAAAGAAAAGAAAAAAATGTTAAAAAAATGTAAAAATTTAAAAAAATTTAAAAAAAGTAAAAATGTAAAAAATGTAAAAATGTAAAAAAATGTAAAAAATGTAAAAATGTTAAAAAATGTAAAAAAAAATGACTATTCTCAATTTTAGAAATGGGTTTTACTATCTGATGGTGGAATAACCCCTCTTTTCTTTGCTAATGATTTTTGGGGAAAAAAACTATAGCAGCTGTCAATTCAAATCGTAGCATTTAATTTGTTTGAATGACTCATGGGCTATGTCACTCTCTGGGCAAAGGTAGTAAAATGTCGTAGTCGATGGGTGATCGCTTTTGCTCTCAGGCATTGCTGACGTTCCTGTATCACTTCTGTAAAGCCACGCGTCGTTTAATGAAGGGAACCATCCTGAGATGCACGTCGCTGCTTGATGTGGTCATCATTGCAACATCAGAGAGCGGACTACAGAAACCCAGGAGGTACCCAGCATCCAGGGGCACGGGAAACATGGGACAGAGGAGGCCGCTGTGGCCCGCAAAACACCGCAGACTGCTTCACGGTTAACTTTTGTGTTGTTTTTTTTTTCTTTTTGTAACAAGAAAGAGCACACTCTAAATTAATGATAACAGGTGTCGTATGGTAAATACCACAACCAGTAACATAGTTATTTATTGTCCTCATAAGGCTTTACTCACTCTCTATACCTGCATAAGCTCTACTTTCATGGTGGGCAACACAACAAACAGGTTTTTGTTTTTTAATTTTAACACCAGCATTAATATGAACACACCAGAATTTACTGCGCCAGAACAGCGGAGTGTTTAAAACTTCCCTAGGTAGTGGGAACTCTGTGTGTGTGTGTGTGTGTGTGTGTGTGTGTGTGTGTGTGTGTGTGTGTTACTGGGGATGGAACCCAGGAGCATTCTACCTCTGAGCTATACCCCTAGCCCTATTTCTTTCTTTCCTCTTCTTTCTTTCCTTCCTTCCTTCCTTCCTTCCTTCTGCCTCTGAGCTATACCCCTAGCCCTTTCCTTCCTTCCTTCTTTCTTTCTTTCTTTCTTTCTTTCTTTCTTTTCTTTCCTTCCTTCCTCCCTTTTTTCCTTCCCTCCCTTCCTCTTCCTCCTCCTCCTCCTTTCTCCCTCTCTCCTCTCTCCTCTCCCTCTCTCCTCTCTCCTCTCTCCTCTCTCCTCTCTCCTCTCTCTCTCCCTCTCTCTCTCTCTCTCTCTCTCTCTCTCTCTCTCTCTCTCTTTCTTGGTGGTACCCAGGCTACACTCCCAGGCCTATTTTTATATTTTTATTTAGAAACAGGGTCTCCTAAGCCAGCGCGCGCGGCTGACTTCGAACCTGCGCGATCCTCCTGTCTCCGCCTCCCAAACGCGGGGATTACAAGCGTGCGCCACCACACCTGGCTATTTCATTATGTTTTGAAACAGGGTCTCGCTGAGTTGCACAGGGCCTCACTATTCCAGTACGACGTTGTGGGCACACATAGCCATTACCCACAGGGCACAGAGAGTCACAGGAAAGGGAAGTTTCTGGCGGCCCCAGGTGGCACATGATGAGGTTCTGAGGGGCAGGATTTCTGCGCCGGCCTTTGCACGACCGCCCCCTGCCCTCAACCACCCTGCCAGCCAGCCTCCTGGGAGCAAGCGGGGAGTTGGGGGTGGGAGACGACTGGGAGGGTGTGGGGGCGTAGCTCAGGAAATCATTACGGCTCCCGTCAGTTCTTACAAGTCCAGCAGTAGGAAACCATCTTTCCCCAGGGTCTGACCCCAGGTGCTTTGAGAATGAATTGGGTGCTTCCTTCTCTGCAAAATTATTTCAGAGCTCACAGGCCATCGCCGGCCTGGGGAGCCCTCGCTCAGAGGCGGCCCAGGGTCCCAGTCGGTGGCCCTAGTGGTATTGGTATTCCCCAGCGGTTCTTCTCCTTTCTGACATTAGACAGGAGCATATTCCAGAAGACAGGTCCCGCAGATGTGATGGGATTGGCCGGATTTCAAAGCTCCCTTTTTGACTTCCGGCAGAAAATGAGGCGCCCAAGCTCACGAAGACGATGGGGACACCAGGTTGGTTCATCGAGTTAGCTCAAGCAGGATTGTGCGGCGTGACTGGCTATCGGACTCAGCCGTAGACCTGTCAAACGGCCCTCCGCTCAGATGTTAAAAGGAGGCACAAAGTATTGTTGTTTGACATGTGACGTTTGCTGGAGTCCCTCTTGCTAAGGGGGCTTCGTTGTCTCTTAGAGGGTTTGGTGGTAAGATACACAGAGTGGGTAGATTTACGAGAAAAGAGGAACAGACACTAGTGGTTAAAATACCCGTTTGTATTTATCAGACCTATAACTACAGATAACTATAGTCTTTTTTTTTGTGTGTGTGTGTGTGTGAGATACTGGGATTGAACCCAGAAGCGTTCCACCTCCTCGCTACAACCCCAGCCTCCCTTTTATTTTTTTTTTAATTTCTGATTTTGATACAAGGTCTCACCAAGTTGCTGAGACTGGTCTCGAACCTGTGATCATCCTGTCTCAGCCTCCCCAAGTACTGGGATTACAGACATGCATTGTGTACCCAAACACCTGCTTCTAGGATTTTAAAATCACAGGTTTTGAACTTTTTATTTTTCCTTTCTTTTTAAGTTAACCATGCCATAAATGCCCCCCCCCCAAAATCTGGCAAGGGACACTATTCCAGAATTGAATGTGTCTCACAGAGACAGATGTACAATAAATAATATTTGATCGTGATAATGCATGGCCATATTGCTGGATTGGGTATTTACTATGAGATACCTGTTATCATCATCTAAAGCACAGTGATACTCTATTTACCAAGAGAACAAAATTCGAAACTGTTGTTTCTTTTCAATGACCTCTTCTCTTATCCCTTTTCCCAGCTGTGGCTATAGAATACAAAGCTAAAAATTTGAATTTTTCGGGGGGGGGGGCAGAGAAAAATGAGGCAATGTAAGGGCAACAGTTAGGGCTGAAGTAAATTCCCATTTTGCCAGAGTGGAAGAGCCTGAGTCTGACTTGTGTCACCCCGCCCATGGCCCCAGCCCCTTGCGGGCGCTCTGTGCTGGTCACCTGTGAGCTGTGATGTCTCTGTGGTGCTGGCCACAGTCACTGAGCTCTCGGGACTCAGCTGCCACCAGCAGTCTCGGGACTCCACAGCCTCGCAGCCTCTCCCTGTAGACCCGAGTCGCACGCGTTTCTGGGCTGTGCCCCATTCTGGATCTGAAATTCTCCCACTACCATCTTACTCGTCTTCTTTTAGAGACTACTTGTCTGCTTCCTAATTTTTATATTTATTTATTGATTGATTGATTGATTGATTGATGGTACTGGAGGTGGAACCCAGGGGCTTTCTACCTCCGGGCTATACTCCCAGACCTATTCTATACTTTATTTGGAAACAGGGTCTCACTAAGTTGCTGAGAGCCTCACTAAGTAGCTGAGGCTGGCTTCGAACCTGTGCGATCCTCCTGACTCAGCCTCCCAAGCGCGGGGATTACAAGCGTGCGCCACCACGCCCGGCTGCTTCCTAATTTTTATGCCATTTTAGGGGCAATTTTTCCCCTTTCTGTTATTGACAAAGACAGAGGAGGCGCCTATAATTTGTGGGTGACTGACAAGGCTGAATGTTTTTAACTTAAATGTTTTGATTTACATCAGAGGGGACCTCCGGGTCCCAGACATGACAGGTTACAATGTTGCCTTCAAAGCGAGCGCATACTAAATCCCAGTAAGCAAGCCCTTTCTGTGCAACTCAATAAATTATCCCTTCTAAGGTAATTTGACATTAAGTAATAAAAGCCATAAAACAGGCCAAGTCTATAGCAATTCTACTTTCAGGGTTGTGGCTCAGGGAGATATATAGATAAATATTCAAGTATATGAATATAAGGATGTTCATCCCAGTCTTACTTAGAATAGAAAAAAGTTATCAAAGAAAACTGTTCAGCAACTGGGCTAAGTAAATATGGTTTGTTGGTTTATTTATTTATTTATTTATTTATTGTGGTATTGGGGATTTAACTCAGGGGGGGCATTCTACCCTGAGACATACTCCTGGATCTATTTTATTATTTATTTTGAAACAGGGTCTCACTAAATTGAGGAGGAGGGCCTCACTAAACACCCGAGGCTGACCGCAAACCTGCGATCCTCCTCATCTCATCCTCCCAAGTACTGGGATGACAAGCGTGCGTGCCACTACCCCTGGCTAAATATGTTAAGTCCATACAATGAAATACTTAGAGTCACTGGGATTTCATAACTGCATCTTTTTTATACACTTTAATTGGTGTGATGTAAACCATACCTCATAAGGAGATGCAAAGCGATGGGCCTGCCCTCTTCTCCTCTCTCCCTCCCTCCCTCCCTGTACACATTAGTGAGATTGGAAGTGAAACTTTGTATGGGAACTTTTCCCTTCCTCAATCCTCATATGTGCTTATGGATTTATAGATAGGAAAGGATATTCACTATAAGCACCAGGAGGAAAGTCTGAATGAAGTCTTCTTGTATTATACTACACTTCTGACCGTCCTATCATATTATGCATGTTTGCGAGAAGCAGACTAGTCAGAAGGCATAGTCCAAGTGCTAACAGTGCTGATACCTTTGTATCTGTGGGCAAGCTTTTATTTATTTCTCGTACTTTAGAACGTATTTCCTTATTTATTTATTTATTTATTTATTTATTTATTTATTTATTGCAGGTCTGGGGATGGAACCCAGGGACATTCTGCCTCTGAGCCGCACCCCCTGCCCTATTTTTTATTCTTTATTTTGAAACAGGGTCTCACTGAGTTGCAGAGGGCCTCGCTAAGTAGCTGAGGCTGTCCGTGAACCATGATCTTCTGGGATTACGAGCGTGCGCCACCACGCCTGGCTTGGATTTCCTTTTTAGCCAAAAGAAGAGGCATTTTAGTTTTATTTTATGTTTATTGATTGATTGATTTAGTAGCATGGGTATTTGAACCCAGGGACATTCTACCTCTGAGCTAAACTTCCAGCCTTGGTGTTTTTCTATTGTTATTATTTTAAAACAGAGTCTTACTAATTTACAGAGGAAGGATCTCACTAATTAGAAAAGCAATGTCCATTGCCTTGAGAGAGAATCGTCAATACATGGCGACCTTTCTGCATATTTCCATCTAGATCACATTGGAATGCAGGAAACAGATTGTAATGAGTCGTCAACATGGTCACACAGCCACATGTAAACCCTGTTGATTCTTGCAGACCACGGTTATGTCCAATTTGGCTTCTTGGCCAACTGAGTTAGAATTTTCTCTTTGAATGACATTCTACGGTTACTGTTGGACAAAAGTTGAGTTAATTATTTTTAAAGTTCATGTTGTACTTTAGGGAAGAGAAACCTTAAGAATGGTGCCATATGTGGACATCCGAGGTTCACCAAAATCCTGAGGTAGGAAGGAAGAGGGTTGTAGCTTAGTAGTGAAGAATAGAAACTTGAAACCAGGTGTGGTTGCACAGGTCTGTAATCCCAGGACCTGGGAAATTGAGACAGGAGGATCACAGGTTTGAGTACAGTCTCAGCAAGTAGTGAGATTCTCAGCAACCTAGTGAGAACCTGTTTCAAAATAAGAATAAAGCCGGGTGTGGTGGTGCATGCTTGTAATTCCAGCATTCGGGAGACTGAGACAGGAGGATCGGGGTATGTGGACAGCCTCAGCTACTACTTACTGAGGCCCTTTGCAACTCAGTGAGACCCTGTTTCAAAATAAGGAATAAAAAAATAGGGCTGGGGTGTCACTCAGAGGTAAAACGCCCCTGGGTTCTGTCCCCAGTACTGAAAAAAAAAAAAAAAAACCAGAACAAAAAAGAATAAAACAGGGCCGAGGGTGCAGCTTGGAGGTAGAATGCCCCTAGATTCAATATCAAGTACCACAAAAATAAACCAACAAACAAGAATGAGAACTTTAAGGCAGTCAGACGGAGTTCAAATCTCAGCGGTGCTACTTTCTGAGGGTGTCATTTCAAACAAGCCGGTTGATCAGTTGATCATTCTGTGCCTCACTGATGGCTCCAGTACTGACAATGGCCTCAGCCTAAGCAGACTTAATGAAGTGTCTGTCTCTCGTGGCTGGCCAATGGTAGGAGCTTCAGAAATGTGGGGACAGGAGTGGATCTGATCTCAAAGCACAGGTTGAAGCAAAGAACTCACAGAAAGGATCTCATCCTAAGACGTATTTTATTTGAAAAACGCGGTAGGTTCTGTCATTTTTGTTTTTCACGTGAAAAAGAAGTTTGTTTGGTACAAAAGACTGAACCCAGGAGCATTCTACCTCTGAGCTACACTGCAAGCCTGACTATTTATTTATTTATTTATTTATTTGTCGGTGCTGGGGATGGAACCCAGGGGCATTCTACCTCCGAGTGACACCCCCAGCCCAATTTTTTATTCTGTATTTTGAAAAAGGGTCTCACTGAGTTGTGAAGAGCCTCATAAAGCAGCCGAGGCTGTCCGCGAACCACGATCCTCCTGTCTCAGGCTCCCGAATGCTGGGATGACAAGTGTGCGCCCCCACGCCCGGCTCCGACTTTATTTTTTACTATGCAACAGGGTCTCACTAAGTTTCTGAGGCTGGTCTTGAACGTGATATCCTTCTGTCTTAGCCTCCCAAGTCCTGGGATTATAGGACTGTACGCCATGTTCAACATACAGTTCTTTACTATAATAAATTATTGTCCAACATTTATAAAAATTGTGAGATATCACAAAAAGTTCAAACTTTCAGAATTTCTTAAGAAACAAGAAAGCACTCCTCAACTTCCTTTGGGTTTTATATTAAAAAGAACACTGTCCCACTATACACTTGCAATTTGTGTGTGTGTGTGTGCGCGCGCGTGCGTGTTCACATAGTTTTCTGTGCTCCGTCCACGTGATTCACACAGGTGTGGTCTGTGTATCTGGACGCCTGCACAATAATCCTTTATATGAATACACCACAATAATCAATTTGCATGTCCGCCTGTCATAAAGATGTTTATCTACCATGCTCAATGCTATCATGAATATTTTTGTTCCCTGCCTGTGTACATGCACAACAGGTCAAGCAATATGTTGTTCTGGGATATAAACTCGGGTGGTAAAACTGTAAAGAAAAGGAAGAAAATTATGAAGACCTCGTTCAGGCCGGTGGCCGCTGAAGAGATGGCGGGGTGCATGTAACAGGGTGGGTCACTCCTGTGCTCTGATACCCAATGACTCCGGAGGAGCTCCGGGTTGATACAGTTAAGTCATGAGGGCTGTAATATCATCAGTGGAGAAATCCACTGGAGTAGACTTACTGGGTGGTCACCCAGCAGCTGGGGTGAGGCTGGAGAAGCTGGTCCTGGAGGTGTGGCCTTGGGGACTACGCTCTTGGCATTGAATCCCCTGCTTGCCGACCCTCTCTTGCTCCTGGTCTCCGCGATGTGAGAGCGGAGCCCTTTCTCCCTCCTTTTCTCTGCCCCCTGCCCCCATCCCCTCAGCTGCAAGATCCCAGCCTCACATCGACTGAACCCAGAATCTCCAAAAGTTGCAAACAAATAAACCCTGCTTCCTCTAAGTTGCGTGTTCAAGACTTTGGGATTATAGCAATGAGACTATTGCCGGAGACGGTCACACAGGAAGCTTCAAGCGTATTTGCAATATTTGACTTCGCCCAACGGGGAGCTTTAGGGATTATTTTATTACCGTGCTTCCTAACTGACATATAATGTTTTATATGTATCTTTCTAGAAATGTCCAATTAGAATCTTTTTTTCAATGAACCAAAACAAAGCAACAAAACCCAGAGAGATCTAGTGGCATGTTCTCGTAGCTGCACCTGCTAGAAAAACCCAGGACTGTTTCATTTCTCATAATCTTTGCTGCCACTTCACCAACCTATCACACCTCTTTGTTTATTCGCCTGTGTGACCTGCCTGGGCCTTTGTAGGCACTGGATTAAAATCTCAGCTCTGGCAGATGCTATAGCCTTCTCGCGGGTCCTTGCCGGAATACGCCAAGTGTGGAGAAGTTATCCCCATCTCTCTCCCGCCCTGCGTGTTGCCACCCTAAAGGCCGCTGTGACACCACTGAGAATCTCGTCCCACCTGTCTCTGTAGATTCAAGGTCTTAAGGCGCCGCCTGAGCCAAAAAAAATGTGACATTTACTGAAAGTGGTGAACCAGCAAAGGAAAACAAAGCAAAGCAAACAAGTTCATCTTTCATTGCCAGTCTAGAAGTCACAATTTCCAGGGCAAAGAAATACATCCCAGCGCACTGTGGCAGGAGCCATCAAATATCACTAAGGTGCTGGGCGGTAAGTAAACGTGCAGTGCCCGCCATCAGATCCTGCTACTCACGACACCCGTATTCATTCATTCATTGTTGGGCCGGGGAATGAATCCAGAGACCTTGTACCTTCAAGCGACATCACCAGCTGTTTTCTTTAACTTTCTCTTTTGAAACAGGGTCCCGCTAAGTTGATAATTTTCTATTTTGAAACAGGGCCTCACTTTATTTTGAAGCAGAGTATCAAGCCAGGGATGGTGGTCCACCCTTGTAATCCCCAGTACTTGGGAGGCTGAGACAGGAGGATCGCAGCTTCACAGCCAGCCCTCAGCTACTTAGTGAAGTCCTCTGCAACTTAATGAGACTCTCTTTCAAAATAAAGAATAAAAAATAGGACTGGGGGTGTAGCTTGGAGGCAGAATGCCCCTGGGTTCAATCACCAATACTGCAAAAAAAGAAAGAGAGAGGGAGAGGGAGAGAGAGAGAGAGAAAGAGAAAGGGGGTCTTATTAAGTTGCTGAGACTGGCCTCCAACCCATAATCCTCCTTCCTGTCTCAGCCACCAAGGTCCTGGGATGATAGGCCTGCACCACCACACCTGGATCTATGTCACTCTTAACTGCAACAAGAAGATAGTTTGAAGAAGGCTGGGGGTGGGGTGTGTTTCTTGCAGTTTATTCTGAGTGAAATAGAATAGAAAAAATAAATAGGTAGAGCGGGAACAGACAGGAAGGAGAAATACAATATAACTTTCATATAAGGTACCTAAACTTTTAGTCCTCAAACCACTTCTCTTTTCCAGGCCTGTCTCTCCGAAATTCCTGGGAAATGTGTAGATCCTAGAGTTAACTGAAAGAAACTGTAATTGCCCTGTGCGTAGTTAGCAAGACAGATATGATATCTTGAGAAACCTGTAATTTAGGGCACTCTGCAGCTTATCTCTTGGGCAGATAATGAAGACCTTGATCAGCCTGAGGACCCCAAGGCTGACCAGACCTCCAGAAACTGCCTGGGGACCACTGAACTGAGGTCATCCTCACACATCTCCTCCTGCTGCACTTCAGGAAAGCCCCCCATAAAAGAAGAGCACAAAACCCCCAAAGGGCTTCTGTCTTTCTTGAGATGGACCACTCTCTCTCTATTGAATGTGTGTTTCTTACTTTCCCGAATAAAGCTCTGTCTATATCTCTACCTGGCACAAGCTGAAATTCATTTCTGCCACGTAAGCCAAGGACCCCGTGTTCCTGAGTTGAGGAACTGACCTTTCCCCATGACCTGAGGTGGGACTCACATTCTTCACTGTTAGGCAATCCAACCCGGTGAGGAAGGACATGGTGGGGAACTCGACGAGCTCGGCTTTCACGAGCCTGATCAGCTGAGCCCCGGCCAGCACTTACCATGAGTGGGACCGAGGTTCCCCGGGTCTGTTACTGTCCACCAACGTTTGCCAGCAAGACCTCTTAAATGGATCTCAAGGCAGAGAAAGGGCTGTAGATCCCTGTGTGATCTTGCCTTTTCTTGTTATGGGCACATAAACTTGTTCCTGGTGTCCAACCCCAGCTGTCCCCCCTACTCCATCCCCAAACCCTGCAACTGGAATCCTCAGCGAGCCCCCCACATCTCTACGGACCACTGACTATAGTCTTAAGTTGCTTTAAGCAAGTTTTATTATTTTTAAACACTTCTTTCTTTGGTGGTACTGGGGTTCCTGGAAACCCTTCTACCTCCAGGCTACACTCCCAGACACCTATTTTTTATATTTTTATTTGGAAACAGGGTCTCCTAAGCCAGCGCGGCTGGCTTCAAACCTGCGCGATCCTCCTGTCTCCGCCTCCCAAGCGCGGGGATGACAAGCGTGCGCCACCATGCCCGGTTTTTAAACACTTGGCAGTCGGGAGTGCTAGGAATACAGACGCACAATGGAACTTAGAGAATTTCCTCCCACCTCACTCCCTCCCCTCCCCACACATCTTAACCTGGCAGCCACCTTGGCTTTTAGAAATCGAAGTCCCCTGCTTAATGGAACCTCAGATGGCCCCGCTGTGCCCTTTGCTGTGTGACCTCCGGAGTTGGAATTTCTAGTCTCCCCCCTCCTAAATGGCTATGTGCGCTCTGCCAAGCTGAAATTGCTGCCGGGACCTCGAACCCAGTGTATCTGATCTCTTCTGAGCTCACATTTGTAACCCCGCCCAGAAAACACTGTCTGAACCCATGTTGCCACTCAGGGTTCAGGATTCGGTGCACCCATCCCTGACTCTAGTAACCACTGTTTCTCATCTATTAAGATGGAGGCATCATAAGGTGCTCGCGCCGTAACTGCATGCGTGCTGGAACTGTCTGTGGGACCGAGGCTATTTTGGTCCTTTGAGCACAGTCCTCTCTCAGGATCCTTTAGGAGTGGTTCTGGATGCTCCAGGGACATCAGAATCCTCAGATACTCATGCCTCTGATACAAAATAGCAAAGTATGTTGTGCGCAACCTGTGCCCATTGTCTGGCTGTATTATTTATCATACCAAGTATGGTGTAAAGGCTATGCAAAGGGTTGTTATACTATATCGTCTTGGAAATTTTTGACAAGAAGAAATGTTTAAATGTTCGGTAAAGATGCTATTTTCCTGGTACTTGGGATTGAACCCAGAGGCACTCTACCTCTGAGCTACACCCCAGCTCCATTTTTTATTCTTCATTTTGAAACAGAGTCTCTCTAAATTGGGGAGGGCTTCACTATGTAGCTGAAGCTGGCCACGAACCTGCAATCCTCCTGTCTCAGCCTCCCAAGTATTGGGATTACAAGCGTGAGCCACCATGCCTAGCCCCAACCCTATTTATTGTATTTTTTTTATTTTGAAACAGAGTCTCACTAAGTTGCTGAGGCTGACTATGAATCTGTGATCCTTCTATCTCAGCCTCCCAGTGTAAGCATATGCCACTATGCCTGGCTGTAAAGATAAAATTTTATTTTCAAAATTTTTGATCCAAGCTAGCTGTGGTAGTGCATACCTGTAATCCCTGTACTTGGGAGGCTGAGACAGATGATCACAGATTTAAGGTCAATCTCAGCAACTTAGTGAGACTCTCGGCAACTCAGTATACCTTATTTCAAAAAAAAAAAATGGGGGGTATAGCTTGGAGGTAGAAAGCCCTGGGTTCACTCTCTAGTACCACAAAAAAGTGTGAAAATATATGGAATATATATATATATATATATATATATATATATACCATATATATACACAGTGTAAATATTTATTAAATAAATAAAAAGTGTAAATATATATTTTAAAAGTGTATACATATATACATATAATATATAAAGTTTAAATATATGTTTTAAAGTATATGCATAATAAAATATAAATAAATATATCTATATACACACACACACACACACACACATATATGATCCACATTTGATTGAATCCATGGATATAAACCTGTAGATGCAGGCAGCCATAAGTATCTATGTATACATGTATGTGTGTGTAGCAATATGAGTAGATACATGCATATGTTTTAAAATAAGTATGAACTGCTGGGTGTGGGGCACATGCTTGTGATCCCCACGCTTGGGAGGCTGAGATAGGAGGATCGCACAGGTTCGAAGCCAGCCTCAGCTACTTAGTGAGGCTCTCAGCAACTTAGTGAGACCCTGTTTCCAAATAAAATATAAAATAGGTCTGGGAGGATAGCCCAGAGGTAGAAAGCCTCTGGGTTCCAACCCCAGTCCTACCAAATAAATAAATAAATAAATAAATAAATAAATAAAATAAATAATAAATAAAAAAACAAACTAAGTATAAAAAGTACCTCCAAACTACAAACATACCTTTTGGTTCATTAATTCTGTTTGGAGGATACCCTAGGAGAATAAATCATAGATGTGTTCAAATATTTTGCTATAATTTTTATATTCGTATATGATTATGTTAGCCAGTGCAGTTGAAAACCATCTAATATCAAATAATAAGAAACCAACTTAATTAAAGCACAGTATTCAATGAAATGTGATTTGGGGGTTGAAAATGAACTTCTACAGCACTATTTAAAAATACAAGAAGATCTCAAAATATATCATTAGCTTGAGGCTGTTAGTAAATAGTACACAGTTCAAGTGTAATAACATTTTAGTTAAAGAGACATACAAGGTACAGAAGGGCGGGGCAGTAAAGTGCTGCTAACATATCACATATCCATACAAGGGTTGATTTTTCTTTCATGGTCTAGCTTTCTAAGCATGACCCAAAAACCATATCCTTTTTTTTCTTACATAACAGCAACAATAGAATTTTTGTCAGGGCGTCTTTTAAAAGAATATATTTTTTAAGACCATGAGAGAAGGCTTTGGGGTTCGATTTCTGCAGGAATCACAGGGCCACAGTGGTCAGGCCAGAGGCAGCAGCCGAGGGTGGGGTGTTCAGCCGACACACATCTGCCTGCCTGCAGACTTGGTAGCCGGTTGGCTCCAGCCATCCGTGGGGCTGTTGTCTCTGGACTACAGCAATCAAACAGTGGGTGTGCATGCATGGCGCACACGTGTGTGTGTGTGTGTGTGTGTGTACGCGTACATGCATGCACACTGGAGCGGGGAAGCTTAGCTCTCACTAACTCAAGGCCAGGGGTAATTTCCTGTTTAGAGAGAAGGAAGGAGGCAGCGAACATCTGCAATACAGATGGGCCCTTATCAGCCAGCAGCCTCCGCACGTGCAAGGGGTCCAGGTGTAGCTTGGCCAAGGATGCCCCCCTGGTGAGAGGGCTGTGTGGTTCCCCAGGCAGGGTGAGGGCGGGAGGAGGAGGGGCAGTTAGAGGAGAATCAGAGGACCCCGTGGCACTTTATTTGGCCTCCCTCTGGGGTTTGTGTACACAGCAAGGGTCCAAAAGAGGATTCACGTTGAAATAGGAAAAATATCTCAGAACTTGAATTTATATGTATTTATATTTTCTTTTATATAAAATAGCTATTTCTCTCTCTCTCTCTCTCTCTCTCTTTTTAATCTTAAGAGATATAGTTAGAACCCAGAGCCCTGACTCTTTCTAGCTGTGATAGTGTTGAACTCAGGTATCCTGGGCGGGGGTCAGGGGTGACTCCGAGAGGTGGGGGTGGCTCTGAACCCCCACGCCTCTTAGATTTCAGCTGGTCACCAAGCACCGATGCTGGTCTGGGTCTGTGCGCGGGGCTGTGTGAATTTCAGTATTTGGGCTTAGAAACATTCATTTGAATCTGTGGAATTTTATCTGGTATCTCAGATAGGATAGCCCTTTAAGCCCTGTAACTAAAATAATGATAATTTACAATGCAGTATCTGGAACAATATATCTTGAAGTGATAGACCAAGGTCTTAAAAAATCATGAACCAAGTTCAATCAGTTTGCCCTCATTATAAAATGTTAAAAACTAAGAGTCAAATACAGTGGTGCACGCCTATGATCCCAGTACTTGGGAGGCTGAGAAACCAGGATCACAGGTTTGAAGTCCGCCTCAGCAACTTAGCAAGACCCTGTTTCAAAATAAAATAAAATAAAATAAAATAAAATAAAATCAGGCTGGGGGTGTAGCTCTGAGGTAGAATGTCCCTGGGTTCAATCCCCAGGACCACACACAAACAAAAATATTTAAAAATAAAAAAGTAAAAGATTTTTCTTTTCTTTTTTCTCTTTGGTACTAGACAGTGAACTCAGAGCATTCTAGTTCTGAGCTACTCCCCCAGCCTTTGTTCTTGTTTTGAAACAGAATCTTGGCAGATCGCTAAGAGTCTTGCTAAGTGGCTGAGACGGGTCTTTAACCTGTGATTCTCCTGTCTCAACCTCCCAAGTCCTGGGATTACAGGTGCGCATCATGACCCCCAGCCAGAGTTTTTGTATTGGGGATAAATGGGTTGAAATTACATATATATTATATAGTCTTGCACACTCAATACATGGGTATAATATAATGTATATCTAATGTAGATATATACGATTCCTATCTCAACCTTTTGAAATGTTCATCTTGTACATGCTTTACAAAACACACTTTTTACCGATAAACACACACCACGCCCTTACAAATCCTGACACACCTACTCTGGGGTAACACTGCTGAAAGTTGACTTCTCCCAGGCTCGCAGTGAGGAGGAGGCTGCAGGCTGTGCGTCCCTCTTCTCCTAGACTGTGAATTCTTCGAGGTCATAACTGATTACCACCTTTTATGTCTCCTGCTACCACACAACACGAAACCCAGGTCCATCTAGTGAGCGAAAGGTCGCTTAACCCACAAATCAGGAAAAGCCAGGTTCACGATCCAGCACAGAATTTGGCTGGTCCCCCAAAACATGACATTTTGGCCTGACCCACTGGTGATCAGCCCTTCACACCACCCAGCGGTTTTAATATAATATAACTTATATTAAATATAACATAACATTACTCTAGCATTTAATGGAATTTATGTACAGATTTGTTTCGGTAAAATATCAAACTGGACGTTGGGGTTATAAGCACATGCCCCTTTGGACTCGAAAAATAAGAATCTGGAGCAATTCTCTTTCCTTCCCAACCACATTACTTCAGGAAGTGAAAAAAAAAAAATCCCCCAAACGAATGGCCTCTCTGTTATGGCAATTTGTAGCCCGGAGCCAGTTTTTAGAGTTGAGTAATAAATCCCAGAAAAACAGTGACGACCACGGAAAGGCCGACATTTAACACTAATGGTACAAGCAGGAGGTTCTCAGGCAGGCTGGGGTCAGATTCCTCACACCGAGCCTTGGCGGCGGGCTCACGGCGCACGATATTTTAGTGGACAATTTGCCTCTTCAGAGACGGCAGAACACTTCCCCAGCCCTGCACCCCCGGGGAGAAGACCTCTCCTGGATCTCCTCGTTTTCCCTACAGGTTTAGTTATCATTAATATTCCCCGCAGTTGCTTTTGCTGTCGTTGTTTTAACTACAAAGAACAAAAAATGACATTTGTGCCGCGACTACTTGCAAACTAATTAAAAAAAAAACCTAGCAAATGAACAACACCAAAAAATAAATAAGTAAATAAATAAATAAATAAAGCTAAAATACAACAACTAGAACTTGAACGCGGGTATTTCGAGTATTAAGGCCACTAACCCATCTCCCCTGTCTCCATATTCCAATCTTCTGTTTTTTCTACCTGTAACGTAGGACTGTGTAGAGGCTAAAAAATGTAAATTACAAAAAAAAAAAAAAGCTTGACCAATATTCGTGATACCGAAAGTAGTAACATCTCTGGACTCTCGGGATTCTATTTAAGTCTTTATGTTTAACAATTCAGGAGAATAACATGTGGATAGGATTCAGCCTCCATCTACAATTCCTGCCATTTCCCATCGAGACGCAGGGTCTCTAGATCATATCTCTACCAGAGGACGGGAACCAACCTCGAAAAACCACGAGCTCCAGCCCTGAGTGTCCCACGCTGGAAATTCGAAGGCTCTTAACACTTTCATCTATGAGAAATAACCCACCCCCCATAAAGCACAGTGTCCATTAGCAAAGCCCTTTTTCTAACTACAGCAAAGCTTCCTTCCTGGGATTTGAAAAGTATGGCAGAGAGTGTTTGGGGGTGGGGTAAATAAGAATTCACTTTTGGATTCAAGGAGATAATAATAATTTCTTTGGGGATAAAAGTTGAGAGGCGGTTGGGGAGGACAGAGACCCCTTTTTTCTATAGTGTCCTGGAAACCCGGGTTACAGAAGCGGGGAGACAGTAACACACAATGCATCTTCGTGGTGATAAAACCATCGGGCCTGTCCACGTGATCATTCCCTACGAATATGGAAGATGTCGGCCGAGCGAGGATGACGTTCTGTCGGCTCCGGCTGGTCCTTTGGGCTCCGTTGGAGCAACTCTGATTTCAGTCAGACATGTATATTCGGGAAACCTGATTCGTGTCAGGTGCGTGTACAATTATGTGTGTACACAAATAAGGGCACCATTAAATACCGCAAACCTGGGTTCCTACGTGTGAAACGAGCTGGTGTACCTGGCGCTTTTATGGGCGACCAAGGAGTCGCAGGGAGATTTGCATCCTATGTTTTCTAAGGAAGGACCCGGACTGGAGAAAATGGAGTAGATATATTTTTGAAAGATGCTTTCAGCTCCCGAGGACTCAATTTCGAAGCCTGTTCAGACATTCTGCACCTACAAGCACTTTCTTTGGGTATAATTTAAGGGCAGTTTGAAACTTTGGCCCAATTTGATCAAATATTGATAGACGGTTCAGTAAAACGCGGTATGGGAAACAGCTACTTTACTGCGCACTGACACTGTAAATTTGAAGAGACGCTGTCAACCTGCTGAGCTCTGAAATTTACTTTCCTACAAGACAGATAAATCCCACAGCTAAGGCTGGAGATCCGTGTTAAATATACATACTCATGTACCTTATGTAAGGCCCTCCACCATAAATTTCTCTTAGAGTCTACTTCTAGGAAATAGTTTGTCTTTCCTGATGAATGCATCTGCTTCCTCGTTAGAGAACAAGGGCTCCGGGACTTGTCCTGTTTCACTTTTTGCCTTGGCAGCCAGGAACCTCTGGGTATTATTTTCACCTAGTTTTAATAGCTCCTTTTAGCTTAGGTTCTCTGGTACAACTGACCAGTCCCTTCATCATGAGCTTCTTGTTAAAGTTTTTTTTCTTTTTTAATCCTGTACTCTTACTTCTAGTATTTTATTTTATTTCTGTCTTGCTTTGAAAGTCATCTCAAGTTATTTACGAAAGAAAGAAGAAAAATAATAACATAACTATACTCAGGTCCCAAGATTTCTTCAAGTAGCTTTAGTGAAACTTAACTCACTTACCTGAAACGTATCAACAGACATCCACTCTTAAACCAGACATCTGGGAAGTAACAGTCACCTAATACACAAAGATGCCGTCCTGTCTTGCAACTCGGCTCCTGCCTTAGTTATAAGGGCACTGACAGCTTCACCCGCCATGAATAACAGAACAGTCCCCACCCGCCGATGTGCCACTGGGCAGAGAGGACTCCCTGCTGACAGTGGCTATCTCCAAGTCACCCTGTACCGAGCTTGTAAAGCCTAGAAACGGAGGTGCATGATTATCATAAGAAGAAATGCTTTTTCTCTCCATTATGACAGGAAGAAATTGGGTTCCCACTAGGTTGAATGGTAATGGTTAAGTAGGAGGAGGGGAAAGGAAGAAAAGGACGCCCAGCCCAGTCCCATCCAGTCCCAGCAGCTACAATGACCAATGAAACCCACAGTCCTCAAACCAGCGCACAGCAGCGCCCCCTGCAGCCTGGTTGAAGTAGGGCTGGCTGATCCCGCAGGGAGGGGTCTGAGAGTTTGAGTTTCTTTTCTTCTTTCTTTCTCTCTCTCTCTCTTTCTTTCTTTCTTTCTTTCTTTCTTTCTTTCTTTCTTTCTTTCTTATTAATTTATCTTATTTATTAACTATTTTTTTAAGTTATGGGAATTGAACCCAGAGGCATTCTATCTCTGAGCTACACCCCCATCGTTTTTATTTTTTATTTACTTTTTTTTTTTCCGTATCAGGGATGGAACCCAGGGACATCGTACCCCCAGCTGTATTGTTTAGTCTTTTTTATTTTTGAAACAGGGTCTCACTGAGTTGCAAAGGGCCTCGCTAAGTAGCTGAGGCTGTCTGCAAACCGCCATCCTCCGGTTTCCGCCTCCCGAATGCTGGGATTACAAGCATGTGCGACCATGCCTGCCTGGCTTTACTTTTTATTTTGAAACAGGGTCTCACTAAGTTGCTGAGGCTGGCCTTAAACCTGCTACCTTCCTATCTTAGCTTCCCAAATTCTGGGATTCCAGGCTCGCACCACCACACCCAGCTCAAAACAAAACAAAACAAAAATTTAACAAGGACTTAATTCCCAGTTTGGATGTGAAATATCTCTCGCAATAAAAATAAATAAATAAATAAATAAGACATGAACACTCATTATTTTAAACACAGCATGAGCTGGGGAAACCGGATCTGTGGATCTCATTTGAGAGCAAACCTTCCTGGTTTGCAACC
Organism: Muscardinus avellanarius; assembly: GCF_963383645.1. Taxonomy (NCBI): domain Eukaryota; kingdom Metazoa; phylum Chordata; class Mammalia; order Rodentia; family Gliridae; genus Muscardinus; species Muscardinus avellanarius. The sequence continues at coordinate 28,627,176 of NC_137805.1, forward strand.
TCTGACGAGTCTCCCAAGCAGTATCAGAACAATGGGCTGCGTTTGCCAGCAATCCCCAAGTACGGAGAACTGGTTCTGTTCTCCATTTTTATTTATTTTTTTTTCTCCAACCTCTGTTTAGATTTGTAGAAAGAAAGGCTGGGAGGAGGAACACACTCTAAATAAAGAATTAAATATCAAGCAAAGAAGAGAAAAAGAATAAATCTGTTTGAAAATAGTCTCTCGGCACTAATGACTAGGATCTAAAAATAATCCTAACATATTTTTGAATTGGAGGAGTACCCAGAAAAATAAATTGAAACATAGATTGGGGAAGACTTTTTTTTTTAACAAGGTGAAACAAAATAGGATCTCAGTATAGATTTGAGAATCTGAGAGCCACGTCTGGAATTAAGCTTTTTCATTATCTTTATGGGATGCAAAATGAAAACAGGAAAGGAGGTCGGATAAATGTGAAATCCCGTGTAAAACAAGTTCAGCGTGATTGGAGAGACGTGCAAGGCGCACCAGTACTTTTAGGCAACCTGATATAAATAAAGGCTGGGCCGGGCGTGGTGGCGCACGCTTGTCATCCCCGCGCTCGGGAGGCAGAGACAGGAGGATCGCGCAGGTTCGAAGCCAGCTGTGCGCGCTGGCTTAGGAGATCCTGTTTCCAAATAAAAATGTAAAAATAGGTCTGGGAGTGTAGCCCGGAGGTACAAGGGCTTCCAGGAACCCCAGTACCACCAATAACAACAACAACAACAACAACAATAATAATAATAATAATAATAATAATAATAATAATAATAATAATAATAGAGACCGACATGGTGGCACACTCTTGTAATCCCAGGACTTTGGAGTCTGAGACAGGAGGCTCGCAGTCAGCCCCAACCACTTAGTGAGGCCCCTTTGCAACTCAGTGAGACCCTGTTTCAAAATAATCTTTTTTTTTTGTAACTTTGAGACACTGCTTCACAATAAAAAAGTAAAATAGGGCTGGGCGCGGTGGCGCACGCTTGTAATCCCCGCGCTTGGGGGGCGGAGACAGGAGGATTACGCAGGTTCGAAGCCAGCTGTGCTGGCTTAAGAGACCCTGTTTCCAAATTAAAAGTATATAAAAAGAATAGGTCTGGGGGTGTAGCCCGGAGGCTATTTGAATGTAATATTTCACTCTCTTCTTGCAGCAGAATCCTATTAGACTTCATGAAAGTCAGGCCCCGTGACTTTACCTAAAGAATATCTACATTTGCCCAGAACTGGAAAGTTCAATATTAATAAATCCAAATTAGTAAAATAGTAAGATTAATAAAACCCCTCACAGGGTGCATCTTCTAATGGGGAGGACAGATGTGTTAGATAAATACTCTGCCATATGGTTGACGGCACAGGAAGTTACTGGGATGGAGAAGGCTCTGGAGCAGGAGGCTGAGGAATGAGGTGAAAGGGAGGCGACAGCTTTTCCCTACGGCTGGGGATGCTTGAATATTCCAGCCCTGAACAGACTTCTAGCTACAGTAGAGCTGTGCTAATTAGTTAAGACTACTGGGGAAGACCGAGGAATATTTTTAAACTCTCATCATTCATTGAGTTCTTACATATTTTGTTCCCAAACCTGCATACTATTTTTTTTTTTTTTTTTTTGCAGTACTGGGGAAGAAACCCAGAGGTGTTCTACCTTGGAGCTACACCCCCACCCCTGTCCTATTTTTCAGTATTTTTATTTTATTTTACTTATTTATTATTAATATTATTATTTTTTTTTTTTTTGCAGGTCTAGGGATGGAACCCACGGGCATTTGACTTCTGAGCTACACCCCCTGCACTATTTTTTATTCTTTATTTTGAAACAGGGTCTCACTAAGTTGCAGAGGGCCTCACTAAGTAGCCGAGGCTGTCCAAGAACCACGATCCTCTGGTCTCAGCCTCCTGAATGCTGGGATGACAAGTGTGCGCCACCAAGCCCGACTGTCTTTTTATTTTTTGGAACAGGGTCTCACTGAGTTGCGAAAGGCCTTGCTAAGTTGCTGAGGCCGTCCGTGAACCTCAATCCTCCAGCCTCTGCCTCCCGAATGCTGGGATTAAAAGTGTGCGCCACCATGCCTGGCTATATGCTACTCTTTTTACATTTACCTACTTTAAAACATTGGCCAGGTGTGATGCACACACCTATGATCCCAGTACTCGGGAGGCTGAGACAGGAGGATCGCAGGTTCATGGCCAGCCTCAGTAACAGAAATACTGTTAGCAACCTAGTGAGACCCTGTTTCAAAGCAAAAACTAAAAAAAAAAAAAAAAAAAATTAAAAAGGGTTGGATTCAATCCCCAGTACCTTAGTACATCAAAATAAATAAATAAATGAATAAATAAATAGACTATTTCTAAACTTAAACATTTAGTAAAGCCTCAACTTTGGCAATAACATTAGATGCTGATTTTGCCACGAGTGACTTTTTTCAACTACACATTAAAATATGCATTATAATCAATAATGAAATGATTAAAGGCAGTACTGGTGGTCCATGTGCTTCCATCTGCTATTTTTGAGGTAGACTCTCCTCGGGGTTTTACTGTACTCCCCCAAAGTTTGTGTATTGGACACTTAATCCCCAGTTCATGTTAAGGGTGTTGGGGGTGGGGTCTTTCGGAGGTAACTAGGATTAGACCAAGTCATGAGGGTGGGGCCCCTCGGGGCTGCATTAGTGTCTTTATTGGAGAAGGAACCCAGACCTGAGTCGGGATGTGTGCTGAGTCTTGCCTGTGATGCCCCCCTCACGATAGGATGTAGCAAGGAGCCCCCCACCAAATGCTGAGCAGACACCAGTGCTAAGCTGCTAAGCCCTTGAACTTTCAACTTCTAGAACACTAAGAAAAAAAATCTCTGCTATTTATTTATTTATTTATTTATTGGTACTGGGGATGGAACCCAGGAGCCTCTACCTCCGGGCTATACCCCCGACCTATTTTATATTTTATTTTGAAACAAGGTCTCACTAAGTCACTGAGAGCCTCACTAAGTAGCTGAGGCTGGCTTCAAACCTGTGCGATCCTCCTGTCTCAGCTTCCCAAGCGCTGGGATTACAAGCGTGTGCCACCACCCCCGGCTCTCTGCTCTTTATTAATTACCCAGTATCAGATATTTTCTTACAGTCATAGAAAATTGACTAAGAAAACCCTGAAGGGTAAGACTGAGAGGTTCTGTTTCAGTAGAACAGGTGATGATCCTGGTTCATCCTGGGCTGCTGATCAAGCAGACTAGAGTTCAAACCGGCTCTGCTGCTTAAGAGGGGCGACATCGGGCAACTTGCTAAATACTCTGCTTCCATTCAGAACCGGGGCTTCCAGTGTCCTCTGTGCCACAGAGCTGCTGGGAGAATTCCATAGGATGGCGCATCTGAGGCCACCAGTGCCGATCCTGGTGACCTCAACAGTGGTCCATGACTGGTAGAAGGACGAAGATGATTCCTGTCCTATACTTCATGCAGCATTAGGCGTGGGGTGATGAGCAACATTACTCTCATTTCAGTTCTCTTCATCCAAGGTAGAAAAAGATTTCCCAGTCTCCTTAGAGACAAAGCGTATGAGCACTTGTGACAAGTGTTTGACACAGAGCATATGAGTCGCAAGCTTATGTTGCGTGAATTCTTTGAGACCTGGGGGTTGTTTATTGTTATGGTCAGAAATAGAATGTCCCCTTCGGGATGCTGTAGTTAATTCATGAGGGTTGTAACCTTCTCGGTAGATAAATCCATCGTAATGAATTTACTGGGTGATCGCCTAGGCAGGTGGGGTGCGGCTGCAGAAGGTGGGTTCTTACAGGCGTGGCCTGGGGACTGTGCTTGCGTCTTTGAATCCCCTTACTCGCTTGGGCTCTCTTGCTTCCAGCCTCTATGATGTGAGAGCAGAGCCTTTGCATTCTCCCCCTCTGCACTTCCCACTGTCATGCTCTGAGCTCCGCGACCCTGGCCTAACATGGACTGAACCCGGGATCTGAAAAAAACTATGAGGGAAGAAATCATCCTTCCGCTACGTTGTGTGGTCAGTTGTCTTAGAGTATAGCAATGAGAATGTAGACAGAGATGTTTATCACTCAGGACCAGCCTTGCGGTATGTGATACGTGCGGCCCGCCACCCTCTGTGCTAAGTGGCTGTGACCGGGGGATACTTGTTACAACAGCACAACCTAGCTGCTTCTGTCTGACACAGGCATCTACGGTACTAGGCCTCCCTTTTGGCTCATCTTATTTTCGTTCCTTGATATCAGAGCCTCTCACAAAAGTTTAGGAAAACATAAAGAGGAGACTGATTTCTCTGTCAGGCAGGAAATCTCCTATGTCAGGAGGGGGAGTCACCGGGTAGAAGGAAGCCTGTGCTAGGGGTGGGCGGGGGGAGAGGCGAAGGCTCGGTTCACCTTAATTGCTTTAGTTCCACTAATCAATTAACATTTGGCTAATAATCCCTTTCGGATGAGTCATTCTTGCCAATTAAAGGCTGATTTGTTGGTAACGGCATCAGCTCTTGGGGAAGCGACCTCGCACTTCCGAGCCTGTGGTGGCCGCCTTGATTGGCTGTCTGGTTGTGAGGGACCCTTTCTGGATGGAGACGAAATCAGGTGCAGGGGAGGGGCGCCCCAGGCAGCGCCGCCCGAGTGATTGAATCGGAAAGCGAGCCATTCCTCGGGGTGAGCAAATGATTCTTCATCAGGGAGCAGACTATTAAGCACACCTAGATAATAAACGGATGGTTCTCACGACCATCCCACGAGCTCCTCATATTTTCCATTTTTAAGTTCCGTGTTACTTTTAAAGGATTCATCCATTACGATGATTTACGTCACTGAGCCGAGACAGTGATGTCCTCTAATGTCAGAGGCAGCACACGGTTATTTATCAGTAAATCAGGATTTGTATTATTTATTTTTAAAAAATTCTTCCCTTCCTGGCAAATCTTATGGGGAGGAAAAAAAAATCCTCCCATCATGACACTGATGGGTGCTGTCTCCACCTGGGTCCTCTGAACACAAAGGGCACAGCATATTCCTGAATAGAGGTGACAGCAACACCCCCCATCGCCCTCCACCCTGTCTCCCCACAGCATCGCTGGGGATTTCAGAGCAGCCTGCCAGGAGAGAAAGTCAAATGCCAAAAATCTGATTCTTCCCATTCCAAAAAAAAAAAGATGGAGTGCGGTCTTTGCATCATATCCCCATGTACATTTCCAATAGAGCATTGAATTCATCAGACACTTGTGAATGGAACAGAAGTAGGATCTGAGACCCTCAGAGTGTCAACAAAAATGGCCAGACAGCAGAAGAGACCCCTGCTCGCCCTGGGCACACGTCTTGGCCCAGGCAGTGTGGAAATTGTAGCCAAGTGATTCTTAGTTCTGGTGACCATCCTGAGCCCTGTAGGAAGCTGAGGGGCAACCTGGACCCCCTTCGCCCCACTAAGACCCACAGCACCTCTTCTCAATTGTGACAACCACATGGCATATTTCCACGTGTCCCTTGGAAGTCAAAATTGCCCTTGATGGGAAAAAAAATCACTGTTTTAACACAAGGAGTGAAATATATACCACAAGATAATTCTATACAGTGATAATAAGGATAAAAGATATTCAGCCTGAGAAGGTGGAGGGAGGGTAGGAAAAAGTCTGTTCAGCACAGCAGTCAGGGAAGGCTTCCCAGAGGAGGATACAGTAAGGATGATCAGGAGCAGCCGGGAAAGGGGCAAGTGGGGAGACACAGAGAGCAAACAAGACCGGCGGTTTCCAGAGGGAAGGCCAGATGGCCACCGTGCCACGTGGGGCAGGGAGGAAAAGGTAGAGATGCTGGCGAGGTGGGGAGGCCCGGGAGAAGATCCCACTGAGTACATCAGGGGAGCATGGAGAATCGTTTTTTTTTTAAGTCTGTTTTTGCTTTTGTTTTCATTTGTGATGGGGTCTCACTAAACCACCAGGGCTGGCCTCGAATTGCCATCCTCCTGCCTCCTCGGGTTCCTGAGTTGCTGCGATGACAGGCGGGCGCCACGGCACCCGGCTTACCAGGAGTGACTTTATAAAACGTCCATGTACTGAGTACAAAGGAGCAGGGGCTGGTCCTGTGCGAGGCGGCGCTCTGGGGAGTGGGGCTTGAGGACGAGGGAGCAGGACTCAGTAAGAGAGACAAGCAGTGAGGGCCCTGTCCCTGACGTTGACAGGATACTCACGTGTAGGGGAGAAATGCCATACATGCTACTAGAGAGATATCTACAGCAGGACATGGCCGGGGACATTTCCTAGAACCAAAGAGGAAGGGAAGGTTCTTTGGAACCTGAGACAGGACAGAGGAGTGCCTAGAAACCAAGAGCAAGCCCAACATGGTGGTACACATCTGTCCTCTTAGTCTGGGAAGCTGAGACAGGAGGATTGCAGGTTCGAGGCCAGCCTCGGCATGTTAGTGAGACTCAGCAACCTAGTGAGACCTTGTTTTAAAAGAAAAAAGAAATAGGGCTGGGGGTTTAGCTCAGAGTTAGAATGCCCCTGGGTGCAATCCCAGTATAGGAAGGAAAGAAGGAAGCAAGGAAGGAAGGAAGGAAGGAAGGAAGGGGAGAAAGGACAGGCAGATACCCAATAGCTCGAGGAATCTGGTGTCTCTGGTCACCACCATGCCTCCGAATCACAGCACAGTTCCTGGCTCAATAAGTGCGTGCCAAGTGAATACACGATTGCGCGTTCTCTAAGTCTGGGGTGGCTCTAAGCTCTCCGCACGCTGCCCTGGACTGGCCTGCTCCCTGGACGCGATGGCGTTTGGAGATGGGGCTCCGGGGAGGTGGTTGGTCTTTCCTGAGGGTGATATCCTCGCGGCAATTCTCCTGCTCCTATAAAGAGACACCAGGGGCTTTTTCTCCCCTCCCACCCTGAAGTGAGGGCAGCTAGAAATGGCTCCCTGGGCGGCCAGGCAGGGCCCGTCACCAGAGCTGGCCGTGCCGCACCCACCTTGGGCCTCCAGCCTCCGGACCCTCGGGGATAAATGCCTGCCCTGCCGGCCACCGGCGCGGCGATTTCTTTTTAACAGATTTTGTTAAAACATCCGCGGGGATTTCTTTTTAACAGATTTTGTTATAACATCGCTCATTCCACGTTTACAATATCCCCAGGAGGCAGGGGATCATAGGTTGGCTCCCTGGAAGCAAAAGCCCTGCCTTTTGTGGGGTTTTTTTGTTTTGTTTTTTACTTTTTTCTCCCCCGTAGATTCAACCCTACCTGCCGCAGAGTCCATGTGTGATAAATCCTGTTTTATGTGTGATAAATATTGCTTGAGTAAAAAAATAATAATAATAAATGAGCCTGAATCCAAAAAGGAGTGTTTTTTGTTTGTTTGTTTGTTCGTTTGTTTATTTCTTAGGGGATGGGAGGTTCATTGCTAATAAGATGCATTTAATTATTTTTTATGTTTACTCCGGGCTTAGGACCACTTACTACGAATTACAGAATTAAATTCTCACCAGCGTGTTGGGTTCTAGGGATCTCACGGTGAGCTAAACTGACGCGGCTTTCCTGGACCACGCTTCCAAGGACAGTGTTAATAATCGCACAGACGTATCCGGGCGTGGCGGCACACGTCTGCAATCCTAGTACTTGGGAGGCTGAGGCGGGGAGATCGCAGGTTTGAAGACGGTCTCAGCGAGGTAGTGACATTCTCAGCAAACTAGCCAGACCCTGTTTGCAAAGAAGCTTGGAGGCAGAACGCCTCTGGGTTCAATCCCAGGTATCACCAAACAAACGCGGACATCTGCACAGACAATACACTATGCAAAGCTATCCTGGCACGTGGGGAAGCTATGAGAATAAACGCAGGTTTTTATACAGTTAGAAAACGCCGCAGACTACACAGGCTGGCTAAGGTAATCTAGATCAAAAACCGTCTCCTGTCCACACAGAAAACTGCTAAACTTCCTGGACGGTATGGCTTTAGATGCATTCATACCTCTTCTCTAGGTAATCCTTCTAGTCACCAGTTTATTTCTATGATAAAAAAAAATGCTTGAGCTTAAAAACTAGGGTGGGAGAGCCGGGCGTGGTGGCGCACACTTGTAATCCCGGCATTCCGGAGGCTGAAACAGAAGGATCCGGGTTCGTGGCCAGCCTCAGCTACATAGTGAGGCCCTCTGCAACTCAGTGAAACCAAGTTTCAAAATAAAGAATAAGAAATAGGGCTGGGGACATAGCTTGGAGGTAGAATGGCCCCTTGGTTCCATCCCTAGGACAACATACACACACACAAACCCCACAAAAACAAGAAACAACCTATGGTGGGCAAAGAGGAACATGAGATTTTCCTGACAACTTTTTAGCCAGGCATGGGGCACATGCTTCTTTTTTTTTTCTTTTTCTGAGGTACAGGGGATGGAACCCAGGGGGCTTTTGCTTTCGAGCTCCACCCCCAGCCCTATTTTTTATTCTTTATTTTGAAACAAGGTCTTACTGAGTTGCAGAGGGCCTCGCTAGGTAGCTGAGGCTGGCCGCGAACCGCGATCCTCCTGTCTCAGCCTCCCAAGTGCTAGGCTGACGCTCGTGCGTCACCACGCCTGGCGCCCGGCTGCAGGTTTGCTTAGAATCCCAGTATGTGGGCGGTTGAGACAGGAGAATGGCAAGTTGGAGACCAGCGTCAGCAATTTAGTGAGGACCTCAGCAACTTAGCCAGACCCTGTTTCCAATTAAAAATAAAATCAGACTGGGGGTGGGGGTGGTGGAATGTAGCTCAGAGGTAGAATGTCCCTTGGTCCAATCCCAAGTACCACTAAAACAAAAAAAAAAAAAAAAATTCAACTTCCATGAAGGAGAAAAGCCTGCTGGGAAGTTTAAACTTTCTGTATCTAAATTTAGACAACTAGATTTTCTGGGATCAGGTGATCTCTCAAAAAGAGGAAGACATAGGTCAGCTTTATCCGCATTTTTAGTATACTGGTCATAAAACTGAAGACTCTTCTAAAACTCTCCGCCCCCCGCCCCCCCGACTAAATCAGGCCAAGACGAAATGAGAAAAACAAGGCTAAAATATTGTAAGATATTTTTCTTCGATAAAATTTGTTCAAATTAAAAAAAGAAAAATCTTACCTTTTAGTTTGAGGTTCTAAAGGGATTAGATGCTGCTAATGGTAGCTTGTGTTGTTATTTTATGATTAATGTCTTTCTCTGGCAAAATAAAAGAGATGGGAACCTGGGGCTAATTTTCCCCCCGTTTTAAAAAATTCTTTAAAATCTGTGGGACCCACTGATGTGGAGGAGAAATATCTCAACAGATAGGAAGCCCCACTAGGAGGAGACAGGAGGGGCCTCCCAGGCTGAGCCCTGAGGCTGGAGGGACCACGGCCTTTCCCCCGTGTGAATGCACACAAGCACGTGTCTGCCTAGGTCCTGCCTGCGAACATCCAAAATTGGGCCAGCGCCCAGGGGATCAACGCTGGATCCATACTTCCCAGATTTTAATGTCTGTTTGGACCACAGGGGGCTCTTGTTTAAATGAAGACCCTGGTTCATTAGGGATGGGCGTGGCCTGAGAGTCTGCCGTTGTACCAAGCCCAGGTGGCTTGCAGAGGGTATTCTGTGCAAGGAACACGTAGAAGATGCCTGCGGATAGAGCTGAAGGGGGTTCCTGGAAAGAGAGAGAGAGAAGCTGGGGGCGCTGGCCAGCTTGTAATCCCGGCACTTGGGAGGCTGAGACACTCCTGTCTGTCCAGATTGGGGGACAGTCTAAGCAAGTACTGAGGCTCTTATTAAGCTACTGGGCTCCTGTTTCAAAATAAAGATATAATAGAGTTGGGGGTATAGCTTAGAGGGAGAATGACCCTGAGTTCAAATCCCTAATACAGAGAGAGAGAGAGAGAGAGAGAGAGAGAGAGAGAGAGAGAGAGAGAGAGAGATTGACCTTGGCGTGCTTTCTGGATTGCAGAGTGATTAGCAGGGATTCAGGGCATAAGTCGATTGGACAGCCTTGGGCAGCACTGATTTGTGATTTGCTATGGGCCTACTCATCTTAAAATATCGATTTCTATGCAGATGTTTTCTGGGTAGCCGTGAACTATGGGATGGTCATCAAGAGACTGGCTTTGAAGCAGATGTGTGGTTGGGTCAAGCCCGCGAGGGCTCTGTCTCAGCCTTTCTGGCCGTCCGTTTCCTCACCAGCAACACGGTGGGTGTCGGACCCACCTCTTGCCTGTCTTGTACTGCCAGGCCCACGGCTCAGTAACTCTATTGGGCTGGTCCTAATCCTGATGAGTGAGTCAAAGGGGCTGAGCCTTCCGCTCTTGGCCCAGGGCCTCACTGAGTAGCTGAGGCTGTCCGAGAACTGCTATCCTCCGGTCTCAGCCTCCTGAATCCTGGGATTACAAGTGTGCGCCACCACCCCCGGCTGTGATATTCCCTTTTAAAATTTTTTATTAATATTCTTTGTAACCATGTCTGTTTAAAATAGCCAGATCTGATTACGTTATAACGGAATCTTTTTTGTGTGCGTGGCAAAGCGATGATTATAGAAATGATGTAAGGAAAAGAAAAGTCCAACTCTACTAAATTTTCTAGGGGGGAAATCCTAGTTTCAGCTTTCAGAAAGTTGGTGGGAAAATAATTGGAAGGATATCATTAGTGGCAATTTGAGGGATTTCTTCAACTTTTCAAGTCCGACACTTCTAAAATATGTTCTAGGTCTTCAGTTTACAACGCAATAAAGTTGTTTCCTTCTACGTACAGAGCCACATTGGTGGTTAATATGCTTTGTTTTTTTAATAATCACGGCGGCAGTAAAGCTGTCATCCTCGCCCGGTGACATGTGTCCCGGTTTTGCACGTCAGCGTTTCATTGTGTTTTGTTTCGCTTCCAACCCAGTTGGCCCAGCGAAGATTCCACTGCCCCCTCCCCAAGGTCGGAGGCTGGGACAGGGAGTTCAACCCGGGGAGCTTGCAGCTGCTTCTAACCACTGGGCAGCCTGGCCACATTTTCCATTCTGAGTAGGGAGACAGGAATATTTTTTCTCTTTCATTTTTTCTTTCTATCTTTTTTTTCTTTTTTTTTCTTTCTTTCTTTTTTTTTTTTTTTTTTTTTTTTTGGTGGTACTGGGGTTCCTGGAAGCCCTCCTACCTCCGGTATACACTCCCTCGGGCTACACTCCCAGACCTATTTTTTAACATTTTTATGTGGAAACAGAGTCTCTTACGCCAGCGAGGCTGGCTCCGACCAGCGCGATCCTCCTGTCTCCGCCTCCCAAGCAGGGGATGACAAGCGTGCGCCACCACGCCCGGCTTTCTTTTTTTTTTTTTTTTCTATCTTTTTTTTTTTCTTTTAGCTGCGTGTGGCTGGATCTAGAGGATTGGGGGTTGGGATTTCGATGATCCAGCCCAAAAGGAACATGTTCGAAGCTCGGCCTTTTCCTCCTCTGCCATGTAACATAATACAAAGAGGTGCGTGCCAGAGAGGGAGGGTCCGGAACGCCATTAGCATCTCCTGGGCGCTGGCTGGGAGTCTGGGTTCCTGGTTCCACTGGGAGGACCGCGGTATCTGGTGCATGGTGGTTGGCGTCAGATGCCTGTTCTGGGGGTGCAGGGGTAGATGGACCGCACGCGCCTAAAAGGGCGAGGACAGACAGGAGGAGGGAAACCGGGTGTGGACTCGGGTGTGTGCCCTATCTGTCAAACAGACGACTGTGACATGGCACCATGAACCATCTAGAGAGCGACCAGACAAGCCAGAGCCGTCCTCAGAATCCCCAAGTCAGGTCTTTCCTTTGGGGAAATTTTGTGCAAAAATATTTCTAGTCCCTCTAAATACGTGGATGAAGATTTGTCCAGGGGCCTGACATTTGCTTTGAAATGATATATGCATTTGTTCCCGACAAGGTCTCCTCATAGGCTGATTGTGTGTGTGTGTGTGTGTGTTTGTGTGTGTGTGTGTGTGTGTGTGTGTGGTACTGGGGATGGAACCCAGGGGCTTTCTACCTCTGGGCTGTACTCCCAGACCTATTTATTATTATTATTATTATTATTATTATTATTATTATTATTATTTGTGGTACTGGAGATGGAGCCCAGGGGCTTTCTACCTCTGGGCTATCCTCCCAGCCCTATTTTATATTTTATTTGGAAACAGGATCTGACTGTTTTGCTGAGATCCTCACTAAGTAGCTGAGGCTGGCTTCGAACCTGCGTGATCCTCCTGTCTCAAGCTTCCCAAGTATTGGGATTACGAGTGTGTGCCACCCTGCCTGACTCACAGCCTGAATTTGAACAGAAACATTTTAGGCCTGGAGGAGTCTCTCCTCTCAGAATCTCCTAGACTTTTGAATTAGAAATAATATTACTAGCCGGGCTGAGCGGCTCTAATCCCAGTGAGCCTGGAAGGTGGATGAGGCAGAAGAATCACAAATTTGAGGCCAGCTGTGCAACTTAGCAAGACCCTGTCTCTAAATCAAAATAAATATAACTGGGGGGTGCACGTCAGTGGTAGAGCACTTTAGGTTCAGTTACCAGTATAATAATAATATCACTGAAAGTTTATACAACTGTTCACTTTTAAAAACTTAAAACGATTGCCAGACTTGATCCTTATAGAATGATTTTCTCCTAAAACTGTGCAAAGTCCTTATTATTAGTACCTACTTGATACTACTTTGAGGATCAAGTGTCAATTCCCTTTAAAACAACAATAACAATTAAGTCATTAGACTCCTTTCTCCCTTTGGCTGAGAATATCCAAGCCCCCAAATTCCCTCACTTCCTACCAGGGGAATGGTGCTTACCTGGACTCTGGAGTCACTCTAAGACTGCCCAAAGCCTCCCCAGCCTTCACCTCTAGTCTTTTGAAAGTTTCGTTTTGAAACCGAGTCTCGTGAGGTCACCGAGAGTCTCACAAGGTTGCTGAGGCCGGTCTCGAACCTGTGATCCTTCTGTCTCGGCCTCCCAAACACAGGGATTATAGGCGTGCACCACCACGCCTGGCTCCCCACCTCCTCATTGAATCAGGGAGATTTTCTATTTGCCCAGAGCAGTTCATTATTTCAATAACCTCCCTGCCCAATAGCAAAGCCGGTTATGCACTGGTTTAAGTTAATCTTTCTAGCCTTGACGGTTGGTCTGAACATTGACACAATTCAGCGGAATTGGTTCCCTGGTGTGATATACACAAGTGCTTTCCTCCTGACGAATGCATGCTTGATAAGGAAGACGCCCGTGCACATAATTTATCATGATATAAATTAGTTTTGTGAAGAGAAGTAAGATAGAGGCACAGCCACTGGATTGCCGGGGTTGTATTATTTTATGGTTTTTACATTATTTTAATTTTCCTCTCCGAATCCAATTTGGGATTTAATCACTAACCATCGCCACATTCACATTACTCTGCAAATATCCAGCTACACACGGCGAGAGGCCACTTGTGCATGTAACACGCATGCACACACAGGAGACACACACGCCGCTCACAGACACACGCTTGCCTGTCTCCAATGACCCTGGCATTGTACACCTCTGTCTTCCAGTATGTTCTCTACGAAGCTAACTATTCTACTCAAATGGCACCCAGAAATTATTTTATCCAACACATATTTTACGTCACTTCCAATCTTGGCTTTGGGAGGCCCATACTCACACCATACGCTTGTGTGTGTGTGTGTGTGTGTGTGTGTGTGTTGAGATAGGGTCCTGGGGATTGAACCCAGGGGCATTCTACCTCTAAGCTACACCCCCAGCCTTGTTTTGCTTTGTTTTTTTTTTTTTTTGAAGATTTAAAGAAGTTTATTAGAAAGATAGAAATACAGAAAATAGAAATACAGCTCCATACCAGACTGGCATGAAGGGGTGACTTGAAATGAATACACCCTTTGCTTTGGTTTTGAAACAGAATCTCCCTAGCTTGCTGAGAGTCTAAGTTGTCGAGGCTGGTCTGGAACCTGCAAACCTCCTGTCTCAGCCTCCCAAGTATTTGGGATTACAGGCATGTACTACCATGCCTGGCTCCCACTCTTCTCTTTTTTTGGGGAAAAAAAAAAAACCTCTGCATTTTAGTTATGATCTTGCAAGTAATCTTAAACAAAAAAGACCACACACTTTTCTATGTCCTTGAGGCTCACCTGATTTCTACCTACCCCCGACAGCCCTGCTTTCTGAGATCCGGCCAGGCCAAGCCAAGCTGGCACTCTGCTGTCTCTGACCCAAGACCTCTGCACCTGGGTCTTCCTGGCCAGGCGCCCCTTGCTCACACCAGGCTGCTCCAGCCTGGTCAGCTTCCGCTTAGCTGTCAAGTTGCAGGTTAGATGGCACCTTCTCGGGGAAGCTTCTGTTGACACTCCGGACTTGGGCTGTCAGCCATCCTCCCCAAAGCCTTTACTCTTCCGGCACACATCAGAACGGCCAGTGGAAAACCGTCGAGTAATTGTGTGTTGCGAAGGCCACAGGGCGCGCGTCCTCGGATTTGCTCATTAAGTATTTGCAGCACCTGGTCACTGTGGACGCACACGTCTGTTGTGTGCTGGGGACCGTGCCCCGGGGTGCTCGGCCACCGAGCTACACCCCCAACGCCTTTGGGTTTTCATTTTGAAACAGGGTCTCGCTAAGTTGTCCAGATGGACCTCGAATCTGTGATCCTCCCATCTCAGCCTCCCACGTACTGGGCGACAGGCATACCCCATGGGCCCAGCTTTAAATAGTTGTCGGATGAATGGACGATGTTTACACTCTGCACAGATAAGTTTATCGGATCCTTATTCTTTACTTTTGTCCCTCTCAGACTCCCCTAACTCCTATACGGTTAACTCAAGAAAATCCTATTTTTCATTTTGATTTATACTGGCGCCCAAAGCAAAGGGTGACACCCTACCCTGACCCCGGTACAGATGTGTGGTGTTAGGATAAGGCTATTCACACATCTGCACCAAAGAAAAAGGTAAGAAAGAGTGAGGATGGTATAGGACTCTAATTTGAGATCACACCTGAGCTACACCCCCAATCTTATTTTTTTTTCTATTTTTATTTTATTTTATTTTTTCTTTTGCAGTACTGGGAATGGAATCCAGGAGCATTCTACTGCTGAGCTACACCACTCAGCTCTTTTTTTATTTTTTTATTTTTTAAACAGGGCCTCACTAAATTCTGGAAGGCCTCACTAAGCACCTGAGGCTAGCCTCAAACCTGTGTTCCTCCTGTCTCAGCCTTCCAAGTACTGAGATTACCAGCATGCACTACCATGCCCGGCTTACTTTGGAACTCAGATTTGTGAGTCCCTTGAACATCTGAAATATCTGGAAACTAAGACAGTCTGTGAGGAGTGACAAGAGGCTCACCCACTACCATCCGCAGTCCCCACCACGCCCTATCGCCCACCCCTCAGCCTGCCTTGGTCATTTCTCTTTCTGCCTGGCACCTGTGGGTACACAAGCTCATCTTCCTTTGGTAAAGTCTTCAAAAGCCCACGGCAACTTATTTTCAAACTAACTACAAAAATCTGTATCCATTTCTTGATCTCTTTTCAGGTCTGCTTAAAGTCGAGAAAAATGATTTATTATTTTTTCTGCATTTATTTACTGTTTAATGACTAGCAATGCAAAAGAACTAGGAATTATTTTTCAGTATGGATGCAAATACTTCTGCAGCCATCTATAGGCAGTAACGTTCCGTAGGTCTGTCTGCGCACAGATTAAATGATGTGTATTTTATAATGTTGAACTTTTTATAACAGGTTTTTTTTATGGAAGCAAACTTCTAAACATTAGACAGTTAAACAAACTAAATGGAAACCGAACTGGTTACGGGTGAAACATTTTGAGTGAGGTGTGTGTGTGTGTGTGTGTGTGTGTGTGTGTGTGTGTAACACATTCCAGCTCACCCTGCCCTGCATTAAACTTGATGCCTCCCCAGCTAAGATCCCTCTCTTGAGAACAGCTCTTGGGTACACAGGAAAGACAGGTAAAATGCCATTAATCCAACGGGCTTATCCAATCTTAAATTTCATAGACTCCTCAAACACAGAGAAGAATTTGTGAGACAATCATTACACGCATCCGCACGGGAGGAACGACCTAGGTGGAGAAGAGACGGGAAGGAATTAGCTGGTGCTTGGGGAGAGAGAGGCCATGGGGCTGAAGTTCGTACTTCTCCGGATTCTAAGCTGTCCAGAAACTGTACATATTTTGTACCGCATACCTCTCTGGGCCTCACCTAGGACAGATCAAGAACAATGCAGGCGCGGTGTACTCAGCTTCTGAGCACCACGGGACAGAGACTTTGCTGCGGACAGCCCCCCCCCAAAAAAAAAAAAACACTTCCAGTTGAAAGCCAGGCGTGGGGGTGCACGCTTGTAATCCCAGCATTTGGGAGGCGGAAGCAGGAAGATCCCGGTTTAAGGCCAGCCTCAGCTACTTAGCGAGGCCCTCGGCAACTCCATGAGATCTTGTTTCAAATTAAAGAATAAAAAGTAGGTCTGGTGGTGTAGTTCAGAGGTAGAATGTCCCTGGGTTCCATCCCCAGTACCGCAAAAAACTAAAAAAAAAAACAAAAAAACCCCACAACTTTCCATGGAGGAAAGCCACGTGCGTTCAGATTGGCAGCGGCGGGAAGACGGTAGACACCTCAGTTCCCATCACGGAGGGGTTCAGATGGCAGGCCATCTTCTCCCACTTCGATGGTTTATATTCCTACACGGCTCTCCCGGCGCCTGACTTCACACTGTGCCCCAGGGGCGTGGAGGACAGAAGTTCAGTCTGAGCCTGATTCTATTACTTACCAGCCGGTTACTCCTCTTATCTCGACCCTGGTTTACTTATCTGTAAAATGGGAACAGTGAGGGTGCCTGCCTCCTAGTGCGGTCCTCAGGACTAAGTGAGCTCATGTATATGACGCATGCATTGCCTGTCATATCGTAAACGTGAAGAGTTTATTATATTGAATTAGATATTCTCTTTTTGTCATTATTGTTCTATTGAACTGTTCCAATTCATCCCCCAAAAACGGATTTTTTTGAGCGGTACCGTGTTGTCTTTTATGGCATCTGGTGGAGCACAGAAGCCCGCGGATGTCTTTGGTGTTCACCTAGGACGCCTCTGGAAAAGAATTTCCAGAGCTTTCCAGCAGAGGGATAAACACAGTCTCCTCCTCTGCATAAATACACTTGGCACTGTGCATTTACCAGCAGATCTGGCCTCCGAAAACACTGAATGCCTTTTGTCCTTCTGGATACAGGTCCAGATCACTGGGAGGAGCTGAAGGGATCTTGCCTGAGTGCCATCAAGGCCAGGCCAAGTTTGTACCTCGTGGGCCTTCCCAACCACGGCATCATCTTGCATCTTGGAGAAGCTTGGGCGATTTCAGCATTACTAGGTAATCGATTTGTCCTTACTATCAACACACTCTATAAAACCATCCAACAAAAAGAATTGTGGCCCTCAGCTGTACTGGGCAATGTGAATTTGGCCATCTGTAATTCTGGACATCCAGAAATATTAAAGCATTCTGCATAAAGCATACTTAAAGTTGGGGAAGGGTACGTAGTGGGGGCAGCGGGGTGGGAGGGTGGCAGGTGCGCTAAGCTCAGCCAACACTCTGTCCACAGACATCGTATCATCCTGGGCAAAGAAGAACAAAAGAAGCCGGGCGTGGTGGCACACATCTATAATCCCAGTACGTAGGAGGCTGAGACAGGAGGATCGCACGGGTTCGAGGCCAGCCTCAGCAATGTAGTGAGACTCCCAGCAACCTAGTGAGATCCTGTTTCAAAGCAAAAATTAAAAAGGACTTGGGGGTGTAGCTTGGAGGTAGAAGTCCTCCGGGTTCAAACCTCATTACCACAAAAAGAGGAAGGAGAAGGAGGAGAAGGAGAAGAAGAAGACGAAGACGAAGACGAAGAAGAAGAAGAAAATTTCATCCATAGGGTTCTGCCTGCTTCTATTTAGCAATGATAAAAAAAAAATGCCATAGAAAATATACTGCCTTGAACTTTATGCACGCACCACAGATTCTAGAACAGGATACACACTGTCCGTGTGGTATGACTGTGTACAGCTTACAGAGAGAAAGATATATTTTTTTTAGAAAAAAAAAAAGAGGGGGGCGGAGGGGGTTAGAAAGAATTGCTTGTGCAGCCAGGAAATATTTTGCTACGGATAGCACATCCCAGGTCCCCAAGATGAAATATTAATGTACAATTTGTTTATCTGTGGGCTCACATCTTTCCAGCACTGAGCTGTTAATTTTCTATCAGCACAGACAGCGGATCAGTCAGTCATGAACTCTTCACAGCCATTACCCGGAGACATTTTGATTAAGTATGCCTAATGTAGTGGATAGGAAAGAATGAAAACACTCTTCCTGCCAACTTTTGATTGACCATTAAGCCACTGATGAATGTGCCTGTCAGAGAGGAGACAATTACCTCAACAATGAAGAAAGTCTTCTGGAAGGCTTATTTCTCCATAGGACTGACACTTTTTACCAGATTACAGGCGTGCCAGCTTGAAAGCGTGTAAGCCGATCACTAAGGAATCTTCCCCTAAGTTCACGGAGGGAAAGAGTGAAAAAGGAGAGGGGGGTGTTTTCTCTCAGGCCTGTTCTTAACTAAGATTTCCAAAAATAAGACCCCGAGCTGTCTGGGGCCCTGGGGAGAAGACACGGTGACTTCATATTTAGGAGAAAATCTCACACACACACACACACACACACACACACACACACACACACACACTCACCTCCAGGGAAAAACAGAAATGAGATGAAGTAGTTCACAGATAGACAGGCATCGTGCCCCCCCCCCCGCCCGCACCCCAGGATGAAGGACTGAAGGACGGTACCTGGACGATGAACTCGACTCTGTGCTGGAATGGCTTACAAAAAGGAATTTCGTTTTGACATTTTGTTATCTCCTAAGCCTGTGGCAGCTTTATTAGATAATGTATTTATCCTTTAGTGCGTCTCTTATTATGTCTACAATGTAGAAACACATATTTAGAACTGTCCGTTAGATTATGAAATCACTGGTTAGCCGCCGGGGAGAGATTCTAGCTGTTTTTCCCCAAAGCCTGGAGCTTCACGGACGGAGCCTTGTTATCACGAGGTTGAGTGCGTGGAGGTTAGGGTCGATTCCTTAGGGCTGGGAGACTTGGGAGCTGAAACACCAAGATGGCTGCTTGCTTACGCTGGCTGACTTGGCTGTGTTTTGAGAACGCAATGTGCTTCAAGCTCCTTAAAGCTTCTAGGTACATCTCAAATATTGCGTGCATGGGACATACTTATGCTAGGAAATATTTGATATTATCTGAACTTCAGATTTAACCATGTGTCCTGTTTTTGCTTTTTTTTTTTTTTGATAATTTGTTTGCAAATTCTGGCAACCCTATTTAAGAGACCGATACTCTAAAAATATGAAACCTGCTCAGAATGTTTAAAAGCATGGGATTAAGAGCCGGGCATCCCTGGCTGGGCTGGTGAACGTGGCGAGGCCTGGCCAAGTTGAGCAGAAGTTTCGCCGAGCACCTACCCTGTCTGCTCCGACGTGAAATCTTTCAGTTCCTTCCCTGGGGTTAGAGCTAAAATGCAAAAACATCACCCAAAGCACATGGCACGCAGTAAGTGTCCGATAAATCCTGGTTTCTCGGATGCAATATAAGGAAGTCATATTCACGACAGAGAGAGAACCGATCAGCCTTCGCACCCTTGCCCGTGTGTTGCTTTAGAACAGACCTGGTTCTGGTGTTGAGAACTTCCGTCTTACTTGGTCTACTTCCTGTAAAGCCCCATAAAAGGGGTCACAGTGATATCGTCCAGCCCTCTGTCCATCCACGCAGTGACAGGTTGTCCAAGAAGCCCAGGTACACCGCCCTGAAGGAGCCGCCTCCGAAGCAGAGCGAGGCCGCTATCGAACAATGATGCTCTGTTTATGAAACCCGATAGGAGAAAACGTCCGAAACGCTAAACCTTCGCGAAACGTCACCCGCTTTTAAACAAGTGTTTTAGTTGTGCCTGTTTTGCCTTTTTTTTTTTTTTTTCTCAAAAGGAAACAGAAGATAAGTCGGGGACTCTATTTAGTCTGGGGCAGAGGAAAAAGTTTCAAACAGTAAAATTCAGCTCTTCTGAGGGCTGATAAATGAGACGGGCGATTTTTCTGCTGCCCTGTTCTGAAAGATAACAAGAATGGTGGGAAACAGTCACCGCGAGGCCTGGACAAAGCAGGGAGCGGGCCCCGCGCGATTTTCTTTCCATCTGCTAACGAACATTATTCCTTCTTGAATGTGTTTTTAACGCTAGTTCTCCAAATGGGTCATGAATACCCCATGATCCTTTCTCCTTCCTTGATAGACATTCTGACTCCTGCCAGAAACTACCTTTGATGTGTTCCTGTAAAGAATAACACAGGCTTTCCTGTTTGTCTCAGAGCTGCTGGGCTGCAGCTCCAAACGCAAAAGACAGAGTATTCTGCATTTATTTAAAAAAAAAAGTATATCAGCACATCACACGTGCGCACGCGCGCACGCGCACACACACACACACGCACACACGCACACACACGCACACACAGCCTGGTCATTGCAAAACTAGAGTGGGCCTCCCTGGGGTTCAAAGAGTTCCTGTTTGCTCCTCTTGCTTGCCTTAATGCGAGGGTTTTTTTTTAATATATAAATCACACTTTCGCCATTACTGCTATTTGTGTCTCAAAATAGCAACAGTAATGATCAGATCCCTGTCCACCCTTCCCACTCCTGGCTGACCTGGGGAACCTCTGCCGTCTCCCCACGAACCTCTGAACTCATCCAGGCCTGCTCATCTGCCTTTGATGTGAGCGGACGGAAGCGCGGTTAGACGGCTGGGGACCCGCTCGGCCCGGCTGCCGTCCTGGGGAAAGTGCCCGGAATCAGAGCGCTGGAAGGGGCCCCAGAGATGAAGAAGGTCTCACAAGCCAGGGTCCCAGGAAAGCCCGAAAGAGTAAAATGGGAAGAGCTGTGGTCATCCCTTGCTTCTTACCTTTACTAATGTCTGTAGATTTAGTTCCTTCCTATTCTCTGTCTGTCTGTCTGTCTCTCCTATCTGTCCCACTTTCTGGTCCTATAAACCAGCATTTATTCCTTTTCTATCCCCTGAGTGGTATAAGCTCTTTGTAGTTCTTTTTTGAGCCGGGCGTGGTGCCCCACGCACTTTGTAATCTCAGTACTTGGGAGGCTGAAACAGGAAGATCACAGGTTCAAGGCCAGCCTCGGCTACTTATTGAAGTCCTCAGCAATGTTGTGAGACTCTGTTTCAAAATTAAAAAAAAAAAATAGGGCTGGGGGTGCAGCTCAGAGGTAGAATGGCCATGGGTTCAATCCCTAGTACTGCAAAGGAAAACAACAACAAATAAAAAACAGAATTTGTTCTTTCTTGTCATTATTATTATTATTATCATCGTTATTAATTTTGCAATGGGGATTGAAAACAGGGGCATTTAACCTTCAAGCTACACCCCAGCCTATTTATTTGTTTGCTTGTTTGTTTGTTTTGAAACAGGGTCATGCTAAGTTCCTGAGAATCTTTCTACGTTGCAGAGGCTGGCCTCAAACCTGTGATCCTATCTCAGCCTCCCAAGTACGTGGATTATGGGCACCACGGCCACCATGCTTAGCCCCGCTTTGTGTGTGTTGCTTTATTTCCCTACTACCTGCACTATTATTTGCTTACTTTAAAAAAAAAACAATTTCAAATGGATTTGTTTACTTTTTCTTTACATTGTATCCAACAATAAGATCCATAAAATCATGGTTTAATGTTATACTTTATTTATTTGTTTATTTATTTACTGCAGTACTAGGGATGGAACCTAGGGACATTGTGACTTCCAAGCTATATCCCCAGTCCTATTTTTGGATCTTTTTATATTTATTTATTTATTTATTTATTTATTTATTTTTGTGGTTCTGGAGATTGAACCCAGGGGCATTCGACCTCCGAGCTGCACCCCCAGCCCTATTTTTTCTTCTTTACTTTGAGACAGGGCCTCACTGAGTAGTAACTGAGGCTGTTTGCGAACCGCGATCCTCCCGTCTCAGCCTCTCAAATGCTGGGATTACAAGCGTGCGTCACTCTAGCTCACTGGTCTTATATAAACAGGTGGAGAGCCGAACTGGGGCTCATGGGCCATAATTCGTCAACCAAATAGGGTCTAAGTTGCTGAGGCAAAGCGATTTCCCCGCGCACGACCCCTCTGGACCCTATAAACCCGTGTTGGAGCCATCAGGGAGCAAAGCCTTCTGCCTGGAGCTAGGGGAGTTCTTTGGAAGTCACTAGATTCCGCTGAAGTTGTTGCTTTTCCTAGTGACTTATCGCCAGCGCTCCTGTCAGCTCCGATTTTGTGACATCGCCTTCAACACACTCCTCTGCCCAGCGGAAAGTCCCTTGCCCGGGGGTTACGATTGGGAAACTCTGGGCGGTAATGGAGAGGCAGCCCCATGCATTCTTCTTTTATTTATTTTTTTTCTTTTTTGTGGTGCTGGGGATTGAACCCAGGGGCATTCTACCTTTGAGCTACAGCTCCAGCCCTATTTTATTATTTATTCTGAAACAGCATCTCGCTCAGTTACTATGAGACTCACTAAGTTGCTGAGGCTGGCCTTGAACCTGCAATCCTTCCACCTCAGCCTCATAAGTACTGGGATTACAAGCATGCACCACTTTGCCCGGCCTATATACTCTTAAAAAAAAAATCCACTGACACTTGCTTAGGAAAAAAAAGTATGTATGTATATAGGTATACATGCACACACACAGACCCATCAGGGTGATCTTTGAAATGCAATAATAGCCACATATGGGGTTGAAATAAAATCTCGCAAACCCAATTCATCTCGGGTTCAATCATTCGAGGATTAAGAAACTGGTTCTGCTTTTGTCGTTGTGACTGACGCCTTAGCTGAGACCCAGATTTGAAATCTCAGGACTGCAGACCAATTCCTGCTCAGTTGAGACTGTCTACCGACGAGCCTAGTCAGAAGCTAGCGAGCAGAGCAAAGCTCAGCCCACACCGGAGGGCGGGCTCCCGAGCCGTAATAACCCCGGGCGCTGAGTCCTTCTCCAGTGCTATTTGGGGGGACAGATTGGGAAAAGTGGCTGCTTGCATGAAGCCTTCGGCGCACCTCTCCCAGGTCCAGCGAAGCTTTTCTAAGACCATCTGGGTGACAAAGATGTGCCCAAGAAACACTGCCCTTGTGGGCAACCCCAGCCGCTCTTGACGGATGTCCCCAAACAAAGGTTGCGCGCCACCTCCCGTCCTCGCAGCTCAATTGAATTCCTCACCTCCGCAGCTTTAAATCAAAGGTGGCTCCTATTAGGCATAATTGCCTTTTCCAGCAGCTTGTATAACAAAGAAAGAGAGCAGGAACTGACCAAGAATGGTTCCTACGGAGTATTCTATATGCATGGCATGGGACTAAATCAACGGCAGCGAGCGCACCCAGCCCCGGAGAAACCCATAATTCAGCCATGACCACATGCGTGTTGCAAGGGAGAGTGCTACACACATACATGTGTGAACACGTCATTTCCTTCACAAATAGCCTGGAAATACCACTATGCAGGAGAACTACACACACACACACACACACACACACACACACACCCCAAGGCTTCTGTACACCTTGAATGCATGATGAGTCTTTCCAAAAGAAAGCAAACTGCCCTCCGGCTGGTTAGTCTCTCAAAAGCCCCCCATGACACACGAGAAATCAGACCAACTCCAACTTCTCACCGCCCTCCGCTGCCTGTCAGTCTCATTCGTCTCCCGTCCAACCTCACCACATCCATCATCCCTGACTTACAAAAACATTTTTTAAATCATGCACATCTCTATCATTTCAGCCTTGTCAATTCCCATTTTGCCTAATTGATAAATAAATCAAAACCTGAAGAGGAAACGCAAGTTGAGAAGAACTCTGGGCCCTCCAAAAAAAAAAGAAGGCACCGCAGTAAGGCTGGATGTACAGTGCGGTTATTTCAGCCGGGTCCGGAGAACTCAGGACGGGGAGGGGTTGAGACAGGACGATGGCAGGTTCGAGGCCAGCCTCGGTGATTTTGTGAGGCCCTCAGCAACTTAGTGAGACCTGTCTCAAAAAATTAAATAAAAATGGGGGAGGGGCGTGCGGCTCAGAGGTAGAGCGCACCTAGTTCAATCCCTAGTACTAAAAAAGGATAGTGGTTCTTTGAATCCTGTCGACTTATTTTGAGACCTGTGCTTCACCCCACTCTACTTTCTACAGGCTTGTTGTGATGATTTGGATCTGGCATGTTCTCCAGAAAAGTTCATGTGTTGGCAATGTGTCTAGAGGCGGGACATAGTTGGAGGAGGTGGGCCACTGGGGCCGGGGTCTTGAGGACTTTTCCTTGTCCCTGGCTCCCTCCTCTCTCGCTCTCTCTCCGCTCCGGCTCCCGTGAGTTGAGAAGCTTTCCTCCTTCAAGCCCTGCTGTGATGATCTGCCTTGGAGCTGGCCAGCCATGGACTGACCTCTGAAACCATGAGCTCAAAGAAGCTCTCTGTGCCTAAGTCGTCCTCACCAGGTAATTTAGCCACAGCGATGAACAAGCTGGTTAATAAAACTCTGTGGGAAAACCATGCCCCAAATCATAAAGACCTCCAGAGAATATCCTCTTTATCCAAACACATCCATGTACTATACTAGGAATCCGCAACCTACCAGTTAAAGCCCATTGAGCAGTTATCATGTGCCAAGCATACTAAGAGCCACACTCTTTAAAAACGAGGCCTTGTGTGATAGCAGGGATTTTAAAAAAGATGGGTGCTTAGTAGGTTAAATTATTTGTCTGAGGTCAGACAGGAAGTTAGTAATAACCTGGATTTGGCTCCTCTCTGTGACTTCAAAGCCTTGATAGGAACCCCTATAGAATGGGCCATATAAAGCCATGAGCCTCACTAGCCCAATGCCTGTCCCCCTTATTCTGCTAAGACCACTTTGTGCTCTGACGATCGACTGCCTCCTGAGGTCCTGGATGCACCCGGACTGGAGGCAGGGCAATGAGAAGCCAGCACTGCACGCTCACACGGGCCAAGGTAAACCCCAGAGCGTGTGCGAGGACTCCCCGGAAGGAGGCCGCTAAGCCGCACAGGAGATGCTCACTGACATTTCAACTGCCATGAGTAGAGATCCTGACACAGAAGGAAGGAAAATGGAGTCAAAAAGCAATGCTCATGCCAACCCATCCCTGGGTCTCTGCATCCACAGCTGCCGAAGCTGCAGCTCTACTGGGTCCCTCGAATGATGGGCTACAGCAGGATTAAGATAAAAACCCGGCTCCTGGGCTGCTGGGGCTGTGTACAAGGTGGCTTTGGAGTCCAATACACCTGGTCTTCAATCAGGACCCCACTCTGTACTCAGCATGGGGGCAAGTGACCTAGGAGCTCTGCACCTCCATTTTCTTACACAGATAACAAGGATGCGCATGTCCGCTTTCAGAGTGAGAAGAAGACCAGGTGGACATGGGTGTCTGGGGCGGCGCCTGGCAGAGTGGACTTTTGAGAAATGTTGGCGCATCTGACAGTTTTCAAAATGGGAACAAAGAGGAGGAAAGAAGGCCCAGAGGCCTCGCACAGGCACCATGGTTTCCTCTTCAGTGAGCAACAGAAAACCCAGGGAGGCCAACCAGGGGCAGAGCTGCTATGGGTTGGTGCTCATGGAGTGGGCCTGGGGTGAGTGTGCAGGGAAGAGGGAGCCTGGTTTCAGGGTGGGTAAGCTGGAAGAGAAGTCATGAATCAATGAGTAATGGAGGTAGCAGTGACCATTCAGGTTAAAACTGGAAGGAAATCGACACTTAGATCCTCCAAAAAATACATAAGCCAGCTAATGAGCCTGGGTTCCTAGAGAGCAAGGAATCACCTCCATCCATCCATCCACCCACTCACATACCTATCCATCCATCCATCCATCCACTCAACCACTCACCCATCCATCCATAAATCCATCCACCCATCCATCTATCCACTCACCCATCTATCATCCATCCATCCATCCATCCACTCACCCATCTATCCATCCATCCATCCATCTTTTTCCATCCATCCATCCTTTTTTCCATCCATCCATCCACCACCCATCTATCTGTTTATCTATCCATCTATCCATCCATCCATAAATCCATCTACCCATCCACCCATCCATCTATCTATCCACCTATCCATCTATCTATCCACCCATCCACCCACCCATCCATCCACCCACCCACCCATACATACATACATCCATCTATCCATCCACCCATCCATCTATCTATCCACCCATCCATCTTTCCTTCCTTCCTTTCCTCTAATACTCCCTGAGCCCTGCTGGGTGACTGGCTATATTCTAGCGCTCTGTTGCTGAACTCTGAAAACAGGGGTTGTGCCTCATCTATTAGTGCACAGCACGGGGTCATGAAAACTATAAAAATTAAGAAATATCTGTTGAATGAATTTTTTAAAAAGCCTCTCCAAGACACACACTCCCTTCCGGGAATTCATCTCCCACTAATTCTTTCTGTCCACACTTCCTTCCCTCTGGAAGTTTCCAAGCCTCTCTCCCCTTATCCTTGGAACGTGGGTCTGGGAGACTGGGCACATAGCACCAACGTCAGCCCAGCAAGCTTCAAACTCAAGGCCTCACCCTCGGTCTTTCCTGTGTACCTTGGGAAGCCAAGGGCTTCCTTTTTATTTTTACCATGTGTTTCTCTCATAGAAAATTAAAACATCTCAATCCCTGAATTGGTTTGCTGAGTGCCTGACATATCCCAGCTGTTGTTTTTATGATTGAGAAAGCTATAGGAAGCCCTTCCCCTCGATTTCATTTAAAACATTCTTTTCTTTTAATAAAGAAGGTTGGAAGTTTCCATCAGCACCGTTTTGTCTTGGGGTGGGGGAGCTCCCCATGAACTCTTCCGATTCCTTCTCTCTACAGCAGGATAGCACTTTAAGGCCTGTGCCTGAGGATTCTAACTGGAGCTACAAACAAGGGGCCTATTTATTTTGTTGCTCAGAGCTCAGTGGTGGACTCAAA
Organism: Muscardinus avellanarius; assembly: GCF_963383645.1. Taxonomy (NCBI): domain Eukaryota; kingdom Metazoa; phylum Chordata; class Mammalia; order Rodentia; family Gliridae; genus Muscardinus; species Muscardinus avellanarius. The sequence goes on from NC_137805.1 coordinate 28,654,177, forward strand.
AGTTAAACTAAAGTGAAAACCTTCTTCTGTGGAGTGGGTGTTCCAAGGACTATAGTCTAAAATGAAAATCAGATCATGGTTTAAAAAAAGAAAGAGAAAAAGAAAAAAAACCTCAACCCTCACATAGTACATCACTGCACATTCAAAAACATCTCCTTGTTCCTGAAATGTTCTGTTAAGAGTACTAACAGGTCAGTCCACAGGAAATGCAAGAATACTTTATATTTTAATCAGGGCACATAAAACACACTGTCTAGAATGTTATGAGGCCCCGGGGAACGTCATGAGCAGGGAACATTTACAAACTCCAGGTCAGTCTCCCCATTACATCACTGTGAAAAAAATAAATTTATGAGGTTAAATTATATGGATGTTATATATTGGAACTGTTAGCTTATTCCCCAATGAGAATGTTGGCTTAAACAACCAGATTCCCTGGGACAAATCTCTACGTCCTTCTATACTGGATGTCTTCATGGTAACTTACACACACACACACACACACACACACACACACACACACACACACGGTTATTCTTTGAGTATAATAAAATGAATAAAAATGAGAGAGAGAGAGAGAGAGAGAGAGAGAGAGAGAGAGAGAAAGGAGACCAAAAAAAAATCTAAATTCCAATAGAAAGGGCACCTAAACATTTCTTACATCATTCTTCTCCAGAGATGATAATACAGAAGTTATTCTGTGAAACTTGGCCTTGATTTATTTGATCTATTCTTCATCTAAGTGATTGGAAACACAGATGTTGATGCTATAACTTTGCTTCCAGTAAATAATTCCTCAAAGGACTCACATTTGTTTAACCTTGGTCACAAGATGATAAAACTTATTAAACATTTATGGGCGCTACAACACAGTTCTGCTGGTTTATGTGCTTGGCAAGTTTAGAAACTCATTCCCCCAACTTTTCCACCTTCTTTCCACCTCTCTTAAAGAAAAAAAAAATCTTTGGGGAAACTCCTGTACCTGAATTCCATTCCCTTCTCTCCCCTTCCCTCCTCCTCCTCCTCCTCCTCCTCCTCCTCCTCCTCCTCCTCCTTCTTCTTCTTCTTCTTCTTTTCTCTCTCTCTCTCTCTCTCTCTCTCTCTCTCTCTCTCTTCCATTTTGCTGCTGCAGTTTGACAATAAACAGAGGGCTGCCATGCTGATCCTAAAGCATAATAATTAAACCAAAGGGAAACAGGCGAGGTGATCCTATGGGATCCACAGAGGAAGAATAAAAAGCCCCTCGGGGACCTGCTTCCTTACCATTGCTAGCCTGCTTCTGAGATAAGCAAATGTTCGCTGTGTAATGTGCGTGCGTTCATTCACCCCTTTAATAACACCGCTAAGGACCTGCTCGATGTGGCCCTGTGGGCGTAGACGACCTGGGTGGCTGGATGCTCCAAAGGCTCCAGGAACTATGGGTAAGCACTCACTCACACATTCACTCAACCAACGCACGCCCTGTGTTCCAGGCCCTGTAGACGAAACCGTAAGATCAACCCTTGACATGACACAACCCGTAGTCTGCGAGAGAGAAAGAGAGACAAGGAAACAGAAATTACAATAGGGTGGAAAGCTTGCTTTCTGGAACTATCTATTGCTTATACATTTCCCATCCTAATTACTCATTTCCCTGGCACGGGCTGGCCTAGGTAACTGGGGTTCTGTTTTTCTCTTGCCCAGGGCCTCTACCAGGAAAGCAAGGTGTGTTGCACAAGGGCTCCCTTAGGGAAGAGCTTTGTGACACTGGCTTCACATTCATGGGGAAAATCCTGACGGGCTGCGGCCTGGTTCCATCAAAGCTCAGCTTTGGCAAGAAAAACCTATACATACAACACCCACCACAAACACAGAATTCAGCTACAGTAAAGGCGTATATTGACAAGGCTCGCCTCTGAGACACACTACCATGCACAAGGTACCTAATCCAGGCATACAGAAAGCCTATGCCACAGCACACATTACACTCACACACACACACTCACAACTCATACCTTCAACGAAACAGACCCACAGGCATACAGGCGCGTCACACTCACACGCGGATAACAGGAACCCAATGTGCACTGCTAATGCACACTTACACACACCCCAGTTCCCAGAACGGCGCTGGCTGACCTGAGTTACATTCAAAAAGCACGAGAGAAATGGTCAGAACTTTCTGACATTCAGGGTCTATTTTATTTCTATTTCTCCCCCCTTCCACCAGGCCTAGCAACGTGACTCAGGACATGGTTCCTAGTCTCCAGCACACTAAAATTTAGCCACGTAAAATGCCAAATGGCAGGACTGACTATTGTTAATGATTCACCACGTACAACGCAAGCAAAATCCAAGGGCCCTCCCTCCCCCGGCCCCACCCGGCCGTACACAATGAACACCCCGTGCGGCCGGGCTGCGCGCTCTTCCTATGAGCCATTAAAAACTCTGGGAACAAACACAGTTCTTAAAACATCATTCAGACCATTCTTTTTCCTTTAATTCTCTCCTCTGTCCATTCCAAGGTGGCTTCTGATGTTTTTCTTGGTGCACTTCAGATTTAGACCATGTTGAGGGCTGATTGGAGCACACGCTTCACGGGGACGCATGATGGTGTCCAATGGTTATTTAACGAATCCCTACGAGGTGCATGCGAGCCAGTCATTTTGGGTAGAGAGGCACAGATACGAAAGCAACAAGAATGCCCAAAGAATGGATATTGGCTGTTTCAAAAATGTTTTTTTTTTTTTTAACTGATTCCCTGGCTAAGTGCAATAGAATTCTCACGACTCGTTTTCTCTCCATAAATTACTTAGTTGGCAATTATAAAAACTTCCGAGAATATGCAATATGAGAGTATGGGTACCGGCGAAAAATTTAAAACACGCTAAATACCTGTTTACAGAGGAACTGACTGATTAGTAAAAATGTACATTTTTAAAAATAGACTATTTTAAAGCATAAACATAGAAATTTGTTCTACCTGTTCTTTTTTTCAAATTTGTCCTTTCTCTTTTCCTCTACCAACCTACTTGCTGTACAGTTTAAAAATATTTGCAAAATGTAGGTGAAACTATTTACACAGAAATCGTTAAACATACACGAGAGAATAATAATGCTCCTAGCTACATACACATGAATAAAAAACTATAAATAATGGAAAATATACACACACCAGATCCTTAATAGTGCCTGTCTCTGGGGAGAGAAGAAGAAGAAGAAGAAATATATGCGTCAAGCTTTACTCCAAGTATTAGTAATCTTTACTTTTTCAATTTTCACAATAGTGCTTGGAAGTACACATTCTCCTATGTCCGCTCTGCAGGGCCAAGCCACAGAGATCTCAAATTTAGTGCTCAAAGAGAACTTAACATCTTTGAAAAGTTTTCTTCTATGAGATAAGAAAGAAAGTGAGGTAAGCTCACTGTGTATTTGATAGTTCTTTTTCCCATTCTACCTGATTGTCTTGTCCCATCCAATACTAGTAAAGAATTAACGTTAAAGACAATAAAGGAAGACAATAATCTCATATGGTTTCTCATTTAGAAGAACCACAAATCAGACAGCCAGACAGCTGGCCAAACTTTGTATAATTACAAGGGTTGGTTTTAAATTTTGCCACCTATAGCCGGGCGTGGTGGCGCACGCCTTTAATCCCCGCGCTTGGGAGGCGGTGACAAGAGCAAGAGGATCGTGCAGGTTCGAAGCCACCTGTGCTGGCTTAAGAGACCCTGTTTCCAAATTTTTTTTTTAAATATAAAAATAGGTCTGGGAATGTAGCCCTGAGGTAGAAGGACTTCCAGGAACCCTAGTACCACCAAAAAAAAAAAAAAAAAAAATTGTCACCAATAAACACATAAATATGTCAAATGCTGGGCATGGTGGTACATACGTGTAATCCCATACTTAGGAGGCTGAGACAGGAGGATCACAGGTTGGAGGATAACCTTAGCGATAGATTGAGACTCAGCAACCTAGTAACATCCTGTTTCAAAATAAAAAATAAAATGGGGCCGGGGTATAGCCAAGTCCCCTGGGTTCAATCCCCAGTACCAAAAAAAAAAAAAAAAAAAAAAAAAGTTTAAAAAAACCTTATCACCAACAATAACTAAAAACAATTGTCAAAAAAAAAAACAATTTTTTTAAGGAAAAACCTTCTCATGATTTCATCTGTAAGCAACACTCTCCCTCTGAGCTATGACCCCTGGAATGTCACGATCATCCCCCCCCCCACCCTCCGGGTTATTTAGAACGCTCACTTAAGTGTCACCTACAATTAAATACTTACAGGGAAGAGACATCTTTGGAAAGCCTGACCGTAAATATTACGAGGGCCTCGAAAAGGGGAAACTGCAAGGCTAGCTTTTCATTTGCTAAAATAAATAACAGGCAGAGTCGCCACACGTCTGTCTGTCTTCCAGAGTTTGAGATGGCCGGGGAGAGGGAGCCACGGAGGCCACGAGAGATTTATGAGCAGCAGCTGAGCGAGGGGCTCGAGCGCTCGGCCTCCGGGAGGAGCAGGACGTGGGGGACGAGCCCCACGCCGCCTGCGCTGGGTTCCGTGGGTTTTGCTACTTCTGTTTCGTAAAATGGGAATCGATTTACAGAAGTTTCTTGTGGAAAGAGCAAGCAGCTACATATAGTTCATCTATTATAATCATCATACACTCAGATTTTTTTGTGTGTTATTATTTGTGCTACTGGGGATCGAACCCAGGGGCGTTCTACCTCTGAGCTACATCCCAGTCCTTTTTTTAAAATTATTTTTATTTCGAAAGAGGGTCTCGCTAGGTATATGAGAGTCTCACTCCTTGCTGAGGCTGTCCTCAAATCTGCGATTCTCCTGTCTCAGCGTCCCAAGTACCGGGATGACAGGCGTGCGCCACCACGCCCGGCTTACGCTCGAGTTTTTTAAAAATATTTTTATTGGTGCACTATAGCCTCCTGTCATAACGTGGACCATGTTGACGATGGCATATATTCACACAGTACTTGGTTCCCACACACACTCGAGTTTTAAAGCTGGAGCTTGGAGATTTAGAGGGGAAGCATGATCTTGCTTATTTATTTATTAATTACTTATTTCCCCTTTTATGCATCTGACTTACTTTAGTCTGAGAGAAACACTAGATTTTAATTCATAATTCATGTTCCTGATCTTTTTTTTTTTTTTTTTTTGGTGGTCGTACTGGGGTTCCTGGAAGCCCTTCTACCTCCGGGCTACACTCCCAGACCTATTTTTTATATTTTTATTTGGAAACAGGGTCTCGTAAGCCAGCGCGGCTGGCTTCGAACCTGCGCGATCCTCCTGTCTCCGCCTCCCAAGCACAGGGATGACAAGCGTGTGCCACCACGCCCGGCCATGTTCTTGATCTTTGTATGTTTGTACTAGACTGTGCGGAGGTTCTATCTACCTACCTATATTATATCTATTATATATCTATGTATACATATGTAGATACATGTGTATATATAAGTATATATGTATTTCTTAGCAGTAAGAGGCAGCCAAGCATAGGGTCTGGGTACCTGGACTCTCATAGGTAGACTGAGGATTCTTCATTCTGTCTAAAAGCTCCCGTGTCTTGATGTTTCCAAAACTTAACGTCCGTACCTATCCATAGACCACACTAGTTGTACCCAGCTCGTGGGATGCTGTCTTCTAGGAGAGAATGGAAGTGAATGACCTGTATGTAGTTGGTGCTTGTATACATCAGCTTGTAACTGAGAGCAATTCTTTTGGTTTATCCATTAAACAGGTCAAGAAGCTAGGTGTGGTGGTACACAAGCACGCGTCACCACGCACAGCGTGTCCCAGACATTTCTAAAAGTACAAGCAAGGGACAGGGAGGGAGGGAGGGAGGGAGGGAGGGAGAGAGAGAGAGAGAGAGAGAGAACGAACTTTGTTGTATGGATGAAAAAACAAAACTAAAAATGGCTCTTCCAACAGTTTTTATTTTATTTTATTTATTATTATTTTTTTTGGTAGTACTGGGGTTCCTGGAAGCCCTTCTACCTTCGGGATACACTCCCACGGGCTACACTCCCAGACCTATTTTTTTAACATTTTTATGTGGAAACAGAGTCTCTTAAGCCAGTGCAGCTGGCTTCGAACCAGCGCGATCCTCCTGTCTCCGCCTCCCACATGCGCGGGGATTACAAGCATGCGCCACCACGCTCGGCCTCCAACAGTTTTTAAAAAGTTAAGTGCTCTGGTATTTGGAAGAAGGTTGCGGAGGGAGGGAGGGAGTAAGCAGAAGGAAGAGAGGGGGCAGAAGAGGAAGAGAACGTATCACATTTTCCAATGTCCTGGAATTCAAAGTTACAGTGACTGCTTGACACGCAGACCCCCGACACCCAGCCTCGCCCATCCTGTGCCATCAGCCGCTAGACTCCAGGTGGAGATCCTGCAAATTTGCTTTTCCACAGGTTCTGCAGCCGATGAGCACACAAAGAGTAATTCTGGGCACCACCGCTTTGTCAGGATGCAAGCCAAGACCTCCAGCCCATATTCTCAAGACTTCCTGGGAGTGGCAAAGACTTCCCAAAGTTTCCCCTTCATGTCCTAGGAGGGACACTTCCTTCTGTTTTGAAGTTTTAATGAAAACTTCTATCTTAGCTAGACATGATAGGGCACACCTAGAATCTTAGTAGTTGAGAGGCTGAGACAGGAGGATCGCAGGTTTGAGACCAACTTAGCAAAATACTCAGCAACTCAACAAGACTGTTTCAAACTACTACTACTACTACTACTTCTACTACTACTACTACTACTACTACTACTAATAATAATAATAATAATGGACTGGGGATATAGCTGGGAGATAGAATGCCCCTGGGCACAATCCCTAAACAAAACAAAACAAAAAAAACCAAAGAAAGATCCCTCCCCCAAAATAAACAAAAGCCTCTCTGTTGCGGGAGTTTTAGAGCTGGGTCCGACTTAGTCTTGCTCCCGGGGTTCCTACAGTGACCCCCCCCCATGTCCCTCCACCCATCCTCATGGACTCTGCAGCATCCCTCCCCCAACACTGGTTCATTCACATGTCCATTTAAACCGACTTCCTATTTTATTGGCTTCTCTACTTTCTATTAAAACAAAACATGACGTCACCACAAGCAGTCAATGAAGACACAGGGTCTTGCGCCACCACCTGATGGCGGAAGCAGAGGACGGCTTCCTGCTTCCACTGGATAAGGTTCCTGGATAGAGGCTCCGGGTCTCCAGTCCACTATTCTAGATAAACACCGGAAGAGAGGTGCTAAAACAGGCCAACACGCCTCTGGGCCTTTACTCTTGATTTTTTCAGAGGGCATGAAATGGTTTTATGACGGGGAAGCTGTTCTCTCCGTGGAACTCCACACTCTTACAGCAATCACCAGCACTGTGTTGATTCATGATGGGACGACTCAGTGTTAAAAAATAAAATCCCAAGCCGTGCATGGTGGCGCACGCTTGTAATCCCCGCGCTTGGGAGGCGGAGACAGGAGGATCGCCCAGGTTCGAAGCCAGCCGTGCTGGCGTAAGAGACCCTGTTTCAAAAATATAAAAATAGGTCTGGGAGTGTAGCCTAGAGGAAGGAGGGCTTCCAGGAACCCCAGTACCACCAAAAAATAAATAAATAAATAAAATCCTGCCGCGCGTGGTGGCGCACACTTGTAATCCCTGTGCTTGGGAGGCGGAGACAGGAGGATCGAGCAAGTTCAAAGCCAGCCGCGCTGGCTTAAGAGACCCGGTTTCCAAATTAGAAAAGTATAAAAATAGGTCTGGGAGTGGAGCCCAGAGGTAGAAGGGCTTCCAGGAACCCCAGTACCACCAAAAATAAATCAAATAAAATAGAATCCCCAGAATGGGCTTTTTTCTTTTTTTGCCACCTTCTGACCGCAGGGAACTCCAGCTGACCAGGGCAGAGAGCTGCGGTCAGAGGTGTCCCTCCAGAGTCGGCAGTGGGAGCCAGCGCGTCTGACCCTCCTCCCCACAGTTTTTCTCACTCTCCTTCCTAATGACCGTCCCACCAGCCTTTATTCTTGCAAGTTAACACTCACTGAGAACCAACTATGTCCCGGGCCTTGCAGGCACAGGAGCAACCAGCTCCAGCGTTTGCCCTTTAAGGTGGACAGGGTCCGAGTCAGGGTGACGGTACTCACCATTTGGCATTACTGAGCGCTTGCTGTATACCAGGCACTGTTCCAAGTGTTCTGCTGGGACTAATGTTTCATGTCACCCAACATTCCAAATAGGGAGTGCTTAATTATCCTTTCTACCAATAAGGAAACCAAGACCCATGGATTGGGTTATTAATGTATTAATACAGTGACTCAAATCAATCGATCACTTACCATGTCTGGGGCACGATGCTAAGCCTATGTTATTTGATTTATCTCAATGAATCCGCATTAAAAACCCAACGAGACAAGCCTGTGTACGAAGTGTGTTTTGCTACGAGGGACCTGCAGCTCTGGGAAGCCAAGGTGCCTCTGGTCACAGGGCAGGAACATGGCCCCATGAAGCCGTTTCTGTGTGCCTCCACCTGGCCCTGGTGCTGCAGGGTCTGAGTGGGGTGGGCAGGTAGGTGTGTAAGCAGGGTAGCCTCTCTCCCTGCACAATTCTAGGCAGATGGAGCTCCGAACATTTCCTTGTTTCCTTTCTGGCTCAGAGAATGACCACAGGGACCCATAAGACCCCCATCGTATAACAAAAGAGAGTTGGATAAAACACTAGTACAGTAAACACAGCCCGAGTCTGCAGAGTTTACTCATCTTTGCCTCCCTACTGCAATCCTGGCCTCTCCCCGTGGACCAATCCCCAGCCCTATCTCCTCCATCATCAGCCTGGTTTTGACTGGTTGATGCTCCTGTTTCCTACCATAGTGCCCTGTGCCATCGTACAGCCGCTAGAAAGATCCCAGGTAAGGCGGTCAGATCTTGTCTCTCTCTGATCCTATACCCTGGAGGCACCCCTTACCCTGGCTCATCTTTCTCCTCTGCAAACCCCACTGTCTGACACCCTGGGATTTATCTTTGGGGGCTCATCCCTTACCTGTCCCCATGCTAACTGTAAGCTCCCAGAGGGCCAGCACTTGGTGATTTTGATTCAAAGCTCTAGTTCCACCACCCTCAGCAGAGCCTGGACCTCAGCAGACCTTTGATCATATTTGTTAGATAATGGTCTTAAGGCAGGCAGCAAAGGCTCCTCAATCTCCTGGTCCTGAGAAACACCTTAACAGGCACCCAGCCAGCTTCCCTTCCTCTATGAAGGTGACAATTAGAAAGTGAAGAAGGCGTTACCAGGAAACAGCCTGCAGCCTTCTCCCATTAGCGTAACAACCCCTAAGTGGCTGCTTTGGGCCCTGGGGGAAGGAGCAGGCTCACTGGTGGGGAGGCGCAGAGGCCCTGGTCCTGGGGACTGCTAGCACCAAAGGGCTGGGCTGGAAGGCAGAGCAGGTGGGGAGAGGCTGGCCTGCAGGAGAAGTAATGACTGTTCACCCCTTCACCTCCGACAGCCCACCGGCCAAGTGCCATCTGAGCTCTCTGCTTAACTCAGGAGTCTAAAAGCCTTGTGATCAGCCAGCACCGTCTGTAAGGTGCACAGACAGCACTTAGCAAACAAAGGAGTCTTGCATCTTTTCAACATCAGGAGGAACAAAATATATGCTCATTAGCCGGGCGTGGTGGCGCACACTTGTAATCCCAGCATTCGGGAGGTGTATACAGGAGAATCACGGTTCACAAACAGCCTCAGCTACTTAGTGAGGCCGTCTGCAACTCAGTGAGGCCCTGTTTCAAAATAAAGGATAAAAACTAGGGCTGGGGGTGTAGCTCGGAGGTAGAATGCCTCTGGGCTCCATCCCCAGTACATAAAAAAAATTATATATATATATATATATATATATATATATATATATATATATGCTCATTGCCAACATCAGTCTCTTGATCATTAATATTTTCTAAATTAATATTTATATTAAATACAACTCTTATCAACACTAGGAAAAAGGTCTGCAGGAACTTAAGGGTGTGTGGAAGAGATCCTATCCCTTGAAAGTATTTTGCAGACGTCATACATTAACGACTTACTTATCCGTTCATTTACAGGCTTGTTCAGTCTTCAGAAAATATTTATTTAGTGTCTAGTAGGTACCAAAGACTAATTCTAGTACCTAGATTTCTCCTGGAATTTCTACAGGAAAACAAACAAACAAACAACAAGAAAAAAAAATGACCACAAGAAAAATAAACGTATTCGCTTACAAAGAAGACCGTATGCAAATGCTGGCCTATTCTAAACATGTATCGACATCACAATCTAATTGTCACAAATGAAACACAAAATAGCTCAGCAAAATCCTTATCCCTGCTTGACAGATGAAGAAACGGAGGAGCAGCAGGGTTCAGGATCCCGCCTCCCGGCACAGCTGGCGCTCACATCTGCCTCCCCCTCCTCGCCAGTGCAGTCTACCCGCCGAGTGCCAGTCTCTCTCTCCATGAAGGCCGGGCCTGTGGTCCATGTCCAGAAGCACCTCTGCCATCCCAAGCTTCCTATTTACCCTCTCTGATGGTGAACACGCCCCATCCACTGCCACCACCGCACCTAGAGTTAGATCTAGAAGGCCAGGCACGATCGGCCTCCACCCGCCTCTCCTATCTCACATCTATGACCTGCCCCATCTCCATCTGCCCAGCTATAGAAGCCTGCTACATCACCCTCAGGGAAGCATGTCCATGCTGGCCGCAGGCCCTTGGCACGCACTGCTTCCTCGCCGGAATGCTTCTCCCAACTTTGTGCTCTCAAGTGTCGCACTTTTTGTTCAGCTCTGAGCAAATCCCCATGTGAGAAATTCCACCCTGGGCCGCTCTATCCAGAGTGGCCACCTTCTACTACTCCACCCCACTCATTCTGATTTTTTTTAAACTTTCTTATGGAACGCAATAGCATTCTTCAATGAGCATATCACCGGTTGAGATATTTATCTGGACATTACATTTTGGTCTAAGAATATTAGCTGTGTGAGGCCCAGGACTATTAGACTTATACTTTTTTCTGCCTTCCTACCCCCACCCACGGCAATATCCTTGGCACAGAGAATGACTCGCACAGTAGGTGTGCAGTCAATATTTGCCAAGTAAGCGAGGGCATGAACTCACGTTTGTATATGCGAAGGAATATCGAAGACAGAACCCTCTGCACATATGACAGCCATTGGTCTGGAGGTGGTACTTGGAGAAGCCCCTTAGGGGGCGGGATCCTCTGGGAATGTGCTTTGTATCTGTCAGAGGTAGACATCCCCAGATATGCAGGGGAAACATCACAGGAGCTGAGGGTCCTCCTCGGCCATTCTAAATCAATGGCCTGGGAGCCTGAGGGCTGAGCTTCCTACCCAGCTTGGCCATGGCTTGGCCCTGATGAGTTATCTTCATGCTGCCCAGACTCTGTCCTCAAGGACAGGGGTTATCTGGCACCTTTCACCCGGGGATGTTATGAGGATGAAGATCCAGCTGGAGCGTCCCCTCCGCCGACAGCTCTCCCCGGCCATCCACACCTCTGTCACCCAGACTCCTGCTCCCACGGTGATGCTTTTAGAAAAGGATTGTCCTTGTGGAACAATTTTCCTGTATGAAAATGATTTTCCCTTCCTAAACTTACTCGTATGTTTTCTAGCTTCTGTCAACTGGAGGGCAAAGGCCCCCAGCATCTGATCCAACCAATTGATTCACTACCAGGTCCCAGCTAATAGAAGACCCGGCACATAGTAGGAATTCTAGAAAGAACTGGTGTCTAAAGGGATGAAGGCCAACGTATGAAGCACCTGGCACAGTCCCTGCTGCAGGATGAATGCTCACATATTAGCTGATTTCATTGTTACTGTTACAGATTGCTACTAGTAGTATAGTTCCTATTTCTTGGAAAATAATTTTTGGTTGTTGTTGTCTTTGAGCTACAACAGGCTCTAGCTAGCACAGCATAAATTTGCCTCAGGACAAGAAACTAAAACACTACACAGCCACTGGAGTTCCAATTTTATTTTAAGTAACCGATGAATTAATTAATTTATAATACTGGGGATTAAACCCAGGGGCATGGTACCTACATCCCCAGCCCTTTTTAAAATTTCTTTGGTTTTGAAACAGGGTCTCACTAGGTTGCTGAGAATCTCACTGTGTTACTGAGGCTGTTCTTGAACTCATGACCTTCTCACTCAGCCTCCCAAATACTAACATTACAAGCACGGACCTCCATGCCCGGATTCCAGGCTTAAATATCAAAATGTACCCGTGGTCTGCCGTCTTTCAATCCCCTGGACCTCCGGCTCTATGGGAACTGGTGGGCTCCTCATTTCCCTCTTGGTATAAATTACCACGGTCTGGCTCTTTAGAGAAGAGACATGCTCTTTCCTCATAGCTGGGTGGCACTGAACAGTTTCTGTCACTTTTTCAGCCTTAGTCTCATTAAGCCTTCCAACAAACCTTAGATATAAGAACTATGATTGCCCCCATCTTACAGATTACAAAGTTGACCTGCTTATAATCACAGGACTTGGGAGGATAAGACAGGAGGATCGCAAGTTTGAAGTCAGCTTCAACAACTTAGTGAGATTTTTAGCAACTTAGTGAGACCCTGGTTTCCAAATTAAAAAAAAATATATATATATATGATAAAATATTACATATACATATATATATATATATATATATATATATATAATAAAATAGGGCTGGAGATGTAACTTGAAAGTAGAATGCCCCTGGGTTCAATCACCAGAAAAAATAAAAATATAAAAGGAAGTTGAAGCAGAGACCTGAGCAGCCCTCTTAGGTCGACCCAGCCCAGTAGACTAGAGATTTGGACTAGGCTCAGCCTGGCTCCAGCGCCTGCGTTCTGCAGCGAGTAAGGTTTACCTTGGGGGTTGCTCGGGACCACGTACCAGCAGGGCACAGTGCCACGAGTATCCAAGTCCCTTCCTCTTATTCCACTACCCCATCCACAATCTCAAATTGAATCCCAAGGGGTAAACAAGAAGACGCGCACAGCAATGTACCCAACTTTCTCATAAAGGAAAACAGCTGCAGGCGGTTCTGATATAAATGTACTTAGAGCTTTTCATGTCGAAGTTTCTCCTCTACCAAATGGTACCAAACGCGTGGAATAGATTCAACTCCTCTCTTCAGTACCGGCTTAGCCCGGCGGCTATCCATATCTCCCTGGGGTGTAAGACAGGGCCTTCTAAATGAGTAGGAAATTCCAAGTTGTTGCTTTTGCTTTTACCCTATGGATAACCTTAACCCCATCTCTCTCTCTCTCTCTCTCTCTCTCTCTCTCTCTCTCTCTCTCTCTCTCTCTCTCTCTCACTAAATATTGATATGTTGTTGCTCTTACAGACACAAGTTGTTGTTTTACCCTATGGATAACCGTAACCCCATCCATCCATCCATCCATCCATCTCTCTCTCTCTCTCTCTCTCTCTCTCTCTCTCTCTCAATATTGATATGTTGTTGCTCTTACAGACACGAGTTGTTGTTTTTTGTTTTTACCCTATGGATAACCTTAACCCCATCCCCCCCCTCTCTCTCACTTTGAATCTCCCACGTCACCAGATATTATGAGTTCTTCATGATCCAGTAAAGCAGGAACAAAGTTTCTTGCAAATTCATTACAAACAGAATAGCTATCGCCGACTCGTTTTTTTATTCTTTCTGCCCTTCATAACTATTTTCATTAAAAACAATATCTGTGTTCTGCCCACCTTAATATCAAAATGCTATCATTTCCGTAGAAATGGCTTAGATGTGGCTTTAAGAAGAAAGCTCAGGGGTGATTTCAGAGAATTCATTCAGTCTTGAAAGCACTCCACTAATTAAGCTCAGTGATCTTAATTTCTGTACTAACAGAAACTGCAGAATGCTCTTAAAAAAAAGAACCTAGCTCGGTGTCTCACGGCTTTATGGAAACATGAGGCCTTTCCTTTAACATAAATGGACACTATTGCTTTTCAATTAAATTAGTCTTTGGAGAGAGTCAGAGATGCAAAAGAACTAAAAAGCTCCTTAAAAAAATCCTCCCCGCGTCACTGCCTGTCATTTGCCAAGAGAAAATGTGTAGTTAAAATGTAATGCTATTTTCTTCTTATTCTGCTGAAACAAAGTTTTCCATCTTGAACTCGGAGCTAGCTAGCTCTTCTGAAACCTTCTGGAGGTTCCTTTTGGTTTGCAAGCCCACATTCGGTTATCTAAAATTATTTCTTCTTTTAAAGGACTGTGCTTTGCATTGCTGTGGGTCCAGGACGAGCTTATTAGATCCAATTTCAGGTGAGGGGAGTAAGCGAGGGGGTACTAATTTCTTGTCTTTTTTTTTTTTTTAACAAGAAAGGTAGAAGGGGAACTTTCATTCAGATGAGTGAAATTCAAGACCAATGCTTTCAAAGCGATCCAGGTATTTTCTTTTGCCCTGTGTAATTTCTCTAAGCTCATTATCTCCAAAACTTTTGCATTGTGCATTTCCCTGTTAAGCATGGCTAAATAATACTGATATATTAATAACAGGATTATGTAGCTGTGCCTCCTGAATTCTAATTTCTAAAATTTCCAATGATTTTAGGCATTACCTTGGCATCCCAACATACTTCGGGACACCCAGGGGACATATTTTTCTAGAGAGGAGACGGGAACTATCTAGCAAGGCAACAACTGGAAATTCCAAACGGCCATTTTAATGGCTTTCAAAAACCTCCGAATTATTTAATCATTCCATCCGGGGGGTTCGCTCTGGGAACAAATACATCAGCAATTCACTCTTGCATCTCGGCATTCCTTTTTGCGCGTCTGTGTAGGTTCATAATGTCCTCAGAGCAGCTTTGACTGTGATGATTTCTAGGATGCTAAGAACACGGGCGACAGGCTCGTGATGTCCCCAAGTGATGAACAAGCCAGAGGTGAACCCGGACCACGGGGAGCTGCCTGCTGGTTAGTTTGCAGAGAGAGGCCAATGGCGGATAGTCAGGGCCTGCAGTCTCTATTTCATTATCATTTCTTAAAGACCTGGGATAGCTGGGAATCCGCTTTGAATGCTAGCCCTATTTCTTCTTCTGAATAAACGACAACAAAAATTTCCTAAGACAAGCGATTGAAAAGTTAAAAGGAGGGAGGAAAAAGAAATCATAAAGCTAGTAAAAAAAAAAAAACAATTATTATATGATAAAAGTCTGTAAATATACGGGCTTGTTTTTTCCTTCTTGCAATAACCAGGTAATAAAGTCTTAGGGAGGTGATTTCTTATGTGGGTAGAATGAGAAAGTCCCTTCCTAATTGAAGAGCTGGCTGGCAAAGGTCACCGGAAGGAACATGAGATTTTTCTAACTTTAAATGAAACTTGTGAAACTTCAACATTCTTGAGAAGTGCGCGTTGTTGCAAATTACTGAAAACTGGCTATTAAATCCTGGCTGAGCTGCGTCTACCAAGGTAGGATTAGAGCCCCCCCAACCCAACCCCGATCACAGACTATACAGTGAAACACACACTAGAAAACGAAAATAAATTTTTCCCCAGAAATAAAAACTGTAGCGGCATTCTCAACTTGCGAAGCAATAAAATTATTTGTGTGCCAAGCTTCTTTTAATACCACTGTGATTTTTCCCTAAAAGTCGTTCAATTTGATTGTAATTAAATATGTAATGAAAAAGAGCTGCTTCAGGGAAGTCATGCAAGACCTTCTCTAACTGTTAGTTTAATGTATTTCCAACTGACTTTGCATCGAACGAAAATGATACTCCATGTATGCCTGGTCTTAGTATAGAATTTGCTAGGCAATTCCATGTTTTATTTGTTGTTGTTTTTTTTTTTTTAGGGAACCTGGGTGGATATTGGCATCACCTTTGTAAAGGTGCCCGAGTCTTCCCAAACCATGGCATTGCTACAGAAAAAAAAAGGGATAGTACAAATCTAGTAATGGAGAAATGGAGCTCAACTTCGGACATTTAACGGGTGTCAGCTAATTCCAGACCCAGCACAAACAGAACCAGGGCCTGGGTTTTCTTCCCGGCTGCTTTCTTTTTTCTCAGCTCAGCTGCGAGCGATGAGCAGAGGTGTATCATTTCATTGGCCTTAAATAATGCCAGGCTCCGTCCCCCTTTAAAACCTGCTCAGTCGAGAGCACAATTCCCAAGCCACTGGGAAGAGAATTAGAGCGACCCAGGTATTACGCAGCTGGAGAGATTCCCTCCAATGGCTGAGAAGTCAGAGGAAAGGAAATGAAAGCCTAAAGTCTCCGCTGGAGGATGTGGCAAAAGTCAAGATGCTTCGGGGACAGATCTAAAGATGTCAAGGAGGGGTCTGCTGGATGTGAAGCTTCCCCAAATGTAGCCAAAAGGATGGAGATGACTGGGAGAGAAAAAAAGAAATATGATGAGGTGGAAATGAGAGCGGGGTATTTCCAAGGAACATTTCTACCCTCACCCAAAGGAGCCCCCGCAGTGTCCAGCACCCCATCCTCAGAGGCTGCGTGGCAGAGAAGTTCCCAGGGCCTTCTCCCTTACCTCGTTTCCACTAGAACTCCCTGTCACTTGCAATCTGCTGATTAGGGTTAATGTATTATGTCCTGATATGGCAGATTAAAAATGAAATCAATAAA
Source organism: Muscardinus avellanarius (assembly GCF_963383645.1). NCBI lineage: Eukaryota > Metazoa > Chordata > Mammalia > Rodentia > Gliridae > Muscardinus > Muscardinus avellanarius. Next base: position 28,670,781 of record NC_137805.1, read on the forward strand.
TGCCTAAAACAAATGGGCTTTTGAGATGTCCCATTCAATCTGGGTCTTTAAGGGTGAGGCTACAGGCAGGAGAAAGAGCAGGAGGTGGAGGGGGAAAGGACCACTTAAGCAATCAATTCCAATCCCAAACATCAGCAGCGTAGACAAAAGCCATTTCTAGGTACCTGTCTTCCCTCTTGCAGGGATTTACCTTAAATAACAAGAGCAGTCAGAAGAGTTTCAGGCGCGTGTATGTGTGTGCATGTGTGTGTGTGTGTGTGTGTGTGTGTGTGTGTGTATTTTTCTCATTTATCTTTAAAAAAAAAACATACTGTTTGGGTAAGCAAAGGGCTCTGTAGCAGAAGATATTTAAATGTCCGAGATGCGAACTTGTCTTTCTGAAGGATGTTTAAACAAAGTAAGAGAGTCAGGGTCGAGAGACTGCCCCGGCTCTAGTCTCTGCAATCCTGTCCTACTTGCCACTGAATGAAAGGTGAAATCGCCACGAGCTGCCAGTCCTCTCTCGGGCCGGTTAGCTGAGGTTTCTGGGACCTCACTCAATAATCCAGAGTCTTCACTACCCTGAAGTCGAAAAAGGTCTCAGGTCATCTCTACTCCAGGGCAGGATTCAGTATTGTCCCTGCCGAATCTGCTTCCCGTGTAAATAACCTGAGCCATTAAGGTGCAAATTGCAACTTTTAAGTAATGATTGCTAATAGTCTAATGTTTACTGCTACACAAGGACATTCATGAAAACAAAATCTACATTATTCATCTCCATGTTAAATAAACAAAATAAACACGGAGGAAGCTGTTCTTCCCTGCATCACTCCGAATGCTTCTGGAAGTCAGGAGGAAGGAGCCCTCGGATCTTTGGGGTTGACATCATCTCCCTGACACACACATCAGCTATTCACGTGTGCGTGATCACAAAAGATGTTGGGTTCTATCGTCACTGGCCCGGCTTCACGTTCAAATAACAGTTCTGGATGCTGAGAGAAAATCTGTATCCTGCACAGAGGTAGGCAGTGGCCGTGAGGGACTGTCAGGGATAGGAGAGGTCAGTGTGCGGCCGCAGTTGAAAAATCTTAAGCACCTCTGCAGCCTACATAATACAAACAGATCAAAACGCAGTTTGGTTTCATCTGGCCTTCCTGCCAACTTCTTGATCTCCGGTAAAAGGAACTGAGTACCGGGTGATGCCGGTACCAAATCCTGCGATATTTACAGGTGGAAGGAGATGCTTTTTTATGGTAAATGAAATATACATCCAGGGAAGCAAACCCAGCACACACACACACACACACACACACACACACACACACACACACACACCAAGGGTACTCTAGGCTGCTTCCCAAACTTTTGTTGTTGTTCTAAGTAATAGTATAGCAGAATAGAAAACATTTTAGATGGGAATATTCTGACTTTAGCCATGTCCTTAAAGAGAACTGCCTACCTTACATACCTCCTCCCTGTGGGGGAGGGATCTAACAAAGTCTGCAATTCTCCCGTTCCCCGTCACATCGTCCTGTGTCTCTTCTATTTGGATGCCTGCTTTATTAGAAAGCTCTGTGACCAGTTCTTCAAAACATACAACTTACAGTGAATAGTGCAAAGAGACCCCCTAGCCTCCAACAATTCTTGGGGGAAGAGCTCCAGGAAGGCCTCAGATCTGATTCTCTTCCAAGTTTTTTTTATTTTCTATCGTCCATTACTCATTAATCAAGCTAGAAATCAGGCTTTCAACATCAGTCCATGGGAGTAATTGCTTACAGTTGTGCATTGTGTTTAATTTTTGAACAGTGATAAATGTTAACATGGCCACAATCTTAGAACCTCCTTTCCCCTCTCCGGGAAGTTAGCTAGCCACAGCACCCACCCGAAAGTGGCTAACTTTGCTTGCAAATAACCCGTCACTTCCACTATACCCGGGGAGGGCATTAATGCCCTCAGATGATTGGGAGCAGCACTGCAGGAAAAAAAAAAAAAAAACTATCATCTGCTTTATTAACATGTGAGCAAATAGATAGCCGTCAGAGGGGCCTCGCTGGGTACAAAAATGAATTACTCTCTTTCAGTTGAAAAAGATTTCCACTTCTCCCAGTGAAAACAGTCAGGGCCACGAAAACAAACAGATACAGATACGAGGGATACAGTGGACTGGAAAACCGAAACTACGGTTCCAAGTTTCCAACACACACGTGTGCACAGCCTCACACACCGTAACACACACACTGTAATAAACAGACCCGCCAGCACTAAGAGATCCCGGTTTGGTGAAAGGATCTAATTTAAATAATGTGATATAGGGCTAGGTACACCTGGATCCTCATTGACCGGAGGATGATTATAATCAAAGTGGCACGATTCTGAGCAATGCACTTTTTGTAATGAGCTTAATGAAGAAGGCAAGTCCAGTCATTCTGGTAATTTAAATTACTGCCTAGTTGGTGATGGCCTTTACCGGAACAACAAGGCAGAGGGGGAAAAAGTAATTTTCAAGACAGTATCACTTCTTGCTGGACGGCAGCCCAGGGTTTTCTTTCGGGACGACAACGACGACATTATCTCAAATAATCTAGCTGCACTTAAACTCTTGTCGTTAGAACTAGACAGAGCAGGCTTACCCTTCCCGAGTCAAGAAGGCCACTGCACACCCTAGCACTGTCAGACTGCAAAGCAGCCTAAAGGTTTAAAAAAAAAAAAAAAAAGGGAGCTATTGTTTTCCAAATAAGTAGCTGGAGTTAAAAAAAAGAAGCAAAGCTCGCTTCCTAGGCGATTTTATGGGAATAAAAGACATCTTAATTATTTTGCTTGTAGGGAAAAATAAAACTGTACAAATCAAAGTTTCATAAATGATATCTCTGCCTGCAACTCCAACCAACCTACAAACGGTTACAGGAAACCACTCTGCACGGGGAAGGGAAGGTTGACTGTGGACATTTCAAAGCACGTGTGTTGTGACCCCCGCTGGAATCAGGACCCTATGGAGGGTGAGCCTGGTGGTCCAGCACTGCTCAGAAACCAGTCCTCACTCGGCCCGATTCCCAGAAACCAGTCCTCACTCGGCCCGATTCCTAACTAATTTCGGATTTCTTCCAAGAGTGACTTTGCAAAGTTTTCAAAAGTGTTCCACCAAACTTCTCCCCGTGTTTGAGGCGGCTGAGACAGAATAAAACATGGGGTGGGGGTCTGTAGAAGACCACCCTTCACTACCACTGCTTTAAGTGAGGACACAGACACCGTAAAAAAATAAAATAATAACAACCACAAAACTTAAAACTTTTTTTTTTTTTTTGCTAAAGCCCTGCTTCTACTACAGGACACAAAGAAATAATAATGATAACATTTTTTAAAATGCCCACACGAAAAGCCAAACAAGATAATAATTGTGCATGTCTGGCTCTGAATATAGAGGGCAAGGCTTGTGTCATTGGCACTGTGAGTTACCATGGTGAGTGATTTATTGATATATATCAAGAATGAATAGATCAAAGCCGGTGAGATGACAGGAGATCAATCAAATGTCAAATCAAAACTAGCAATCAACGGGAAAGCTGATTTTTCAGTGGGTGGGTCTGGCATGGGAAAAATGAACTTTTATATTACACTTCCGAGAAACAAAACCCCAGCATACTATTAAAAAAGCAATTAAGCAACCCAAAAGCAAAAATAATATCCTTTAGAAGATCTATGTACTTACTGATCCATTAACCGGTCCCTGTTTTTTTTTTTTTGGGGGGGGGGGAGGGAGTCGTCGGGTGGTAAATAAGGATTCAAATGGGATAGTTCTACCACACAGATCTATTCCCAAAGTTTGCAACTCTCTCTGGGCAAAGAAAGTCCAGAGCGGCTTAAATTTCTATGGGGACACCCCCCCCCTTTCTTTCTTTCTTTCTTTTTTTTTTTTAAAGAGAAGGTTAAGGATTGATTAGATCCCCAAATGTGGGTCCTTTTAGTAAACACCTTCAAAGGTTCATCTATTTCCTGGGGCGCTATGTCTACTCGGACCATCACAGCCAAACTCCCGGAGGCTCCCCCAAAGCCAGCCTGCAGCACAGCGGGGGGGTTCGGGCTAGCCTCCCACCCCGGGCGCCCCCCAGCCCCGGCGAGGGGAGAGCGGGTCCCCGGGAGGCCAGACAGCGCCCGCACTGACCACGCGGGGGGACGCGGGGGTGGAGGGGCCGGCTCCCGACTCCGCACCCCAAATCCTCCACCCGACTCTGGCCCCAGAGGCAAGAAACCGCCTGGTGGAAAAGTTAGGGTGGGGTGAGGGTGGAGGGAAAGAAAGTTTCAGGAGGGGACGCTCTGGAGGGCTGCCCCCCCTCCCGACCGGGGCCGGGCAGCCGAGGATGGGGAGACCCGCGCTGAGGATGGGGTGGTGTCCGGCGGGGCGGGGGCGGCCGCCGCCCGCTCGGTCTCTTACCTGCAGCCCGCTTGGGTGCCTGCTGTTTGCGCCTGGGCATCGCTCGCGCCGCTCCAGTCCCGCGTCTGGCGCCCCAGCCCCGGCCGCGCTGTGTCCTCCGCCTCCGGGTGGCTCCCAGGACGTCACTCGCCGCGGGCCCCCCGACGACGCCCCCCGCGGCCGCCCCTCCGCGGGGCCGAGACCCCCTCGCGGGCCGGCAGACCCGAGGCTCGCGCCGGCGGCTTGCGAGTGGAGGTCGGCGGCGCCTCGTCGGTCTGTTTGGCTTTTTATTAGGATTATTATTATTTTTGCTTTTTTTTTTTTTTGTACGTTC